>NC_092786.1:15871277-16181277 GCF_047496795.1 Chiloscyllium punctatum
ATTCTACTCGATTCTTGCTTCCTCAACCTTAAGTCAGCTTCCTTCTTCCTCTTGACTAGACGTTCTACATCCCTTGGAACTTTGTCAAATTATTTGCTGAGGTCCGTGTGGACAACATTAACTGCTCTACATTCATCTATCTCTTGGTAACCTCCTCATTCCTGTTGAAGGGCTCCGGTCTGAAATGTTGATTTTCCTGCTCTTCAGATGCTGCCTGACCTGCTGTGCTTTTCCAGCAAAACCCTCTCACGTCTGATCTCCAGCATCTGCAGACCTCACTGTCTCCACCTCCTTGAAGAGTCAATCCAGTTTGTGAAACACTGTTATCCACTCACAAAGCCATGCTGATTATCTCTAATCAGCCCTTGCCCTTCCGAATGTATGTAGCTCCATTCTCTCAGAAGCTCCTCCAACAAATTACCCATCACCGGGCTGTAATTTCCTGGTTTTTCCCTTCAGCTTGAAGTGATGGAACAGCATTAGCCGCCCTCTAGTCTTCCAGAACCTCACTGCGTCTGTTGATAATGTAAATATCTCTGTTAGGGAGACTGCTATCTCTTCCCTAGCTTCCCACGATGTTCCAGGATCGACCTAATGAGCTCCTGAGGATTGATCGACCTTTATTTGTTTTAAGACTCCACCACTTTCTCTTCTCTGTTGAGAATTCTTTCCAAGACATCACTATTTATTTCCCCAAGTTCCCGAATTTCCATGTCTTTCTCCATAGTAAATACTGACAAGATTTTTTTTTTGCTAAGATCTCACCATCTCCCCTGATTCCACACATAGGTGACTTCCTTGATCTTAAACGGGCCCTATTCTCTACCAGGTTACTCTTTAGCCCTTCTTGAAACTTGTTCAAAGGCTTCTGAAAATTCAAATAATCCATAACCTCCGTACCACCACATCTCCAACACCCTTATCTACTCTACCATTTATATCCACACCAACAAATAAAATCCAACAGGCTCAATAACAAAGTCTCTTGTATAAAATGTGTTTCTTAAGGTCCACATATCCTTTCTAACACAATTCAGCATGCTCCTGACTTACTGTCAGGCTAACAGTAATTGGTTTCAGACTGACGACGAAAAGGGTTGCGGAAGTTTTCGTTTATTAATCTGAGAAAGGTAGCTCTCAGGGTCAGCAGGTAATAGAGAAGGTAAATCAAATGCTGACATTTATGACAAAGGGAATGGCATCTAAAAAGAGGGAGATCTAGGATAAGGTACAAGTCAGACCACATCTAGAATATTATGAGCAGTCTGAGTGCCCTAAGAAATGACATTGTCACATTGGAGGCAGGCCAGAGAAGGGTCACTCAGCTGATCCTGAGAATGGAGGGATTTTCTAATGAGGTGGAGTAGATGGAGGTTGAACCCATTGACATTCAGAAAACATGAGAGAGAAGCTGAATGAAACATTCAAGATTCTGGGGGGATCTGACAGTTTAGATTCCTTACAGTGTGGAAACAGGCCCTTCGGCCCAACAAGTCCACACCACCCCGCCGAAGCGCAACCCACACATACCCCTACATTTACCCCTTACCTAACAATACAGGCAATTTAGCCTGGCCAATTTACCTGACCTGCACATCTTTGGAGTGTGGGAGGAAAGCGGAGCACCCGGAGGAAACCCACACCGACACGGGGTAAACGTGCAAACTCCACACAGTCAGTTGTCTGAGGCGGGAATTGAACCCGGGTCTCTGGCGCTGTGTGGCAGCAAGGCTAACCACTGTGCCACCGTGCTGCCCAGATGCTCGGAAGTTAGAAAACAGAACAGTACAGCACAGTAATAGGCCCTTTGGCCACCATGGCTGTGTTGTCCATGATGTTATTCTAAATTAGTTCCATTTCCCTGCACATAGACCATATCCCTCTATTCTCTACTTGTTCATGTTTCTGTCCAAATGCCACTTCAATGCTTTGTTCATATTTCTGCTTCTCCGACCTCCCTCAGTAACTTTCATTCTCTACGTTAAAAACGTGCGTCACACATCTCATTTAAACTTCCTCTTTCTCAGCTTAAACCTCTGTGCTCTACTATTTGAAACTTACACATTGGAAAAGAGATTCTGACTATCCACATGATCTGTCCCTGCCATAAATTTATTTTCCTGTAACTGGTCGCCTGTCAGCTTCTGATACTCTCACAAAGCAATCCAACTTCTTTTAATTTCCTCTTATACCTAACACTCCCTTCAAAATCCTAGCACAGACAACATGCTGACAAACCCCTTTTGCACTCTCTCCAAAGCCTCCACAACCTTCCTATTGTGTGGAGATGAGAACTGCACACAGTACTCCAAATGTGGCCAAACAGAAGTTTTGTACAGTTACAGCATCAG
The DNA here is from genome assembly GCF_047496795.1 of Chiloscyllium punctatum. Lineage (NCBI taxonomy): Eukaryota > Metazoa > Chordata > Chondrichthyes > Orectolobiformes > Hemiscylliidae > Chiloscyllium > Chiloscyllium punctatum. Next base: position 15,873,629 of record NC_092786.1, read on the forward strand.
ATGCAAATCACTATACCCAACGTTGTGACCGATGAAGTCCAGTGTTCCCTTTGCTTTCTTTCCCATCTGAAACACTTCTGTTGCCATTTTCAGGGAGTTACTGACTTGCACCAAGATCCATCTATATATCAATGTCCCTCAGGATGCTAACTTTCTTCTTGAATTTGACATGACCTCAGACGTGTCCAGATTAAACTCTATTTGTCATTTCTCTGCACATCTTTCCTACCGATCTCTAACCTCCTGCAACCTTGGATCACCTTGCTCATTAACCACAACTCCATCAATTTTCATTTCATCTGCAATAATTATCTCTGTCACTTCCTTTCGTTTCATGGTGTAAGAATCTGTAACCAGGGGGCAGAAAATCCCAGCAAAGTCTCACCCATTTAAGATGGAGATGAGGAGGAATGTCTTCACTCAGAGGGTAGAGACTCTCTGGGAATTCCTGACTGCAGGGGGCTGTTGAGGCTGGGTCATTAAGAATATTCACAACAGACTTGGTGAGATTTTAATGAATCGGGCAAATAAGTGTTTTGGGAAAAGGCAGGAAATTAGAGTTGAAGGTCATCAGATCAGCCATGATCTGATTGTAGAGCAGAGCATCCGCAATGGGCCAAATGGCCTAACTTCGCCCCTACATCTCATGGTCTGAGCTCAAACTCAATATGTCCTGCATAACATTATGGGTCTCTGTTCACAACACTCCTTTATCGTGGCATTATTAGATATTTATTATTACACAGCATTTGATCTACAATAGACAATTTTGTTGGTGGCTCCTTGATATGATGTTGTAGAAAACCATCTCGTATACAATCCACGATTCCATCTATCACAGCCCTGATACTCATTAGTTATCCACTCGGGATGGAGACCACAGTCACACACAGTTCCTGTACTGCCCTTGCTAAACTACATTCAGTGTCCTGACTGTAACGATATTTACATTACCATTAGTGGTTGGTCCCTATAAAAGAATTCTGGCTAATGATTGCTGCTGTTTGTTCATTCCCAGCTCCACCCAAATAGCCTCCAAATTTTGGACTTCAGTTCCACGTGGCTATCTCATTGATGCATTAACCTCACCCTTTCTTCACAACTTGTTGGCTTTTTGCCTGTCCTGCCTAGATCCCAACAACCTTTCAATATTCAGTTCCCTGCGATGGTCTTTCTGGATCTACATCTCCGGCATGACAGTTCGATCATATCTGTTCACTGTCATTCCATCTGCCTGATGGCGAATGGAGGGAGTCATTCCTCAATAGTTGTGGTTTTAACAGATGGGTAGAGGTTCCAGAGATAGGGAGTCTTACAGGATCTCAAGGATGTTAGAGTTAAACGGAGTTACATCTGGTCAAGAGTGTCAGTGGGACAAAGGGGCTTGGGTAATTGGAGGAATTTACAGAGATAGAGAGAGCTGGGTTATATTCTGGAGATAGGAATGGATGTAGGGAGAGGCAGACAGAGTGAGAGGCACAGACAGTGGGTGTTTCAGGGAGAAGAGTATTATGTATACTAACAGAGATATGGAAGGTTGTAGTGACTGAACATGTTCACAGATATAAAAAGACTTCTAGGCTCTAGAAAATGCAGGTTGCTGGGTTGGAGACGGTTACACAGATGGGGAGGGTTGCACAAACTGGAAGAGGTTCCTGTGGTCAGGCGGGTTGGTGGGGTGCCGGTGAAGTTTAAATAGATTAAGATCGAAGAATTGGAGAACGATAACGAGGTTACAATTTTTCACAGATAAGGAAGGGTTGTAGGAGCTGGAGACATTTACCCAGATAGGGATGGATGGAGAGGTTAGAGACAAAACACATTGGCATGGAGGGTGGCATTGATAGGAGGAGCTTACAGGGATAGACAGGACTCAGCATTTACAGGGATGAAGGAATTTAGTATCTACTGGAGAAGTTTAAGGATTAGGGTGTTAGGGATTGGAGAACCTGACAGAGATAGAGAGCATTGTGTGGACTAGAGAAGATTCCAAACAGAGTAAGGATTATTGGGACTGGAGGATATTAGCGAGGTCACTAATACAGCATGGGCCAGGACTGTTGCCTGGGACCTCGTGTACTGTCTCAGGGAGGACCGTTACAGCAGATGGGAAAGCAGGACCCCCACAAGATGGTGGGAATTAAGCCTAGAATGGAGCCCAGCAGTGTATCTTTGTACTGTCTTTTGGGTCTGAATATAGAAGTCTACTACCTCCACCCTGTGCTGTTTACTGTCATTGATCTTACCGGCTTCAGGATTTACTGAAGGCTACAGATCTCCCTCTCCATCTCCATCTCCACCTCCACCTCCACCTCTCCCTGGCTGACCAAGCATTTGCAATGAGGTGACCGATGAAACAGGAGTTAGAATCACCCTGATTCCCTGCATGAGTCAGAAAAAGACAGAATGGGAAAATAGACTGTTGCAGTGAAGATAACTCATGTAGAGTAGCACTGAGTCCAGCAGAGACCATGAAAAACCCAGTCTCCGTCCCTGGTCTGTGCTGTTGCGGATCGGTGGATTCTTTTGGCTCAGGATCTCAGACCAGCTGTTAGAGCGAGAGGCGCTGACAGAGGCAGCAATTAGATCCACCTAGCGAGGGATACCACATGGAGAGATACTGAGTGATATCACCAGAGTGCAGGAAGTTTTCAGGATGAAACCATGGTGGCAAAAGAAGTGGTTCTGATGCAGTGAGCACTGCTACCAGTACTCAGGGATGAGTCAGCTATTGTAATGGGATGATACAGTGCTGGGAACAGTTGACCAGGATTATGTAGAGTGCTTTAAACTAACACAGACAAGGAGGGACTTGGAAAAGCTGAAAGGAAATTCCCAATTCCATAGAGGAAGATTGAAATATTGAAGCATGGGGCTGTGGCTGAGGAGAAACAGAAAGAAACAAGAAGAGGCCTAGTTTAACGAAAATTGTACATCAGCAGATAAGTTTGTGACAGGAAATTGTGATTTAAAGAGTAAATTACTATTTATTAATTTGAATGCACGAAGTATTTGCAATAAGGGATATGCACGTGTGACTGTGATTTCTATCTAATCACCATCAGGGAGACGTGGTCACAGGGTGAACAAAAGGTGGGGCATTAATATTCACGGCTACACAATATTGTGGAAAGTCAGGCAGAATGGGAAGGAGGATGGGAAACTCTCATCGCTAGGGATAACAATGGGAGGATCAAGAAAATTTGTGGCCTCAGATTATCAATCATTGGGAGACAAAATTCTGGGTAATAAGAGTCAGAACACAAAATTGGAAGGACAGAGTTTAGACCCTTTACAGCATTACATTGTAAGGCATGGCATTGGACGGGGAATTATTGGAATTTGTAACAAAGGCAGGAGGACAACTGAATTCAACTTTCCTATCTCACCATCTTATTGGTGATGGGTCACAGACGAGGCTGACTCTCTCCCACTCTCAGGGGGAGTCTGTAGGTGGCTGTACAGACCAATGTGGCCTTCCACAAACTCCGTTATACTTAGGGGAGAAGGTGGCCATGGGAAGGGGGTGGGTGAGATGTTGGTGTGACAGCACGCTCCTTGTGCTGTTTTCTTCTCGATTCCCCTTTCTCCCCACAGCAAGTCTCGAGGTGTTCATAACCTTACCAATGCTCCTCCCCTACTTCGGACAGTCTTGACCCAGTAATTCCCAGGAGTTACCAGATTTGAATAAGAGCTGCTGAGAATCCAAAAATAACCGAACAATTCTGAAGAAGTCAATGCTTTAGAAATATGGATTTTTTTTAAAAGGGATCACTAGGGGTCGACTAGCAGGAGGAGTGCAGGAGGAAGAGGAAACATTGTCAGGGTTTAATCAGATGATAGGAGCTGGGAGAGTTGAAGGCGCTGGAGGTAGTAACAGTGTTACAGAGAGAGGCAAAGGCCTGAACAACGTTACCAAGCCAGTATGAATTGTTGCAGCTGGAGTGGTTTGCAGAGGTAGAGATGGACATGTATTTTCATTGATTCCTTCATGGGCTGAGGATGTCACCGGTTGGTCCAGTGTACATTACCCCACTGCTAATTGCTCAGAGGTAGCTCAGAGTCTGCCATATTACTGTGGGTCTGGAGTCACATGTGACCACCTCAGGTTAGAATGTCAGATGTCCTTCTCTCAAGGACATAAGTGAACCAGTTGTGCTTTTCCACATAATCAATAATGCTTTATGGTGGCTTCACTAATGTTCCGTACAGCCACAACATGACATCCCAACTCCTACTCTCAATGCTCTGACCAATGAAGATAACCATCCCAAATGCCTGTTTCAGCAGCCTGTCTACCTGTGACACCACTTTCAAAAGAAAACTGTGTATCTGCATCCCTGGGTTTCTGATTGATAACAATACCCAGGGGCTGAACATTAACTGTACAAGTCCAGCCTGGTTTGCCTTAGAAATACGCAACATCTTGCATTTGGCCACATGTTATTCCTAAACTCATTGGTCTAGCAGTACTGTTGACCCTATTGTACTCTTAGATCACCCTCTTCGCTGTCCACTTTGCCACCAATTTCAGTCTCACTCACAAACTTGCTAACCATGACTCCTGTATTATCATCCAAACCGTTTATATAAATGATACACAACAGTGACCCAGCACCGAACCCCATGGCACACCGTTGGTCACAGGCCTGCAGATTGTGTAGTGACCCTCTCTGAACATGCTCTGTCTCCTACCGTCAATCCTGTTTTGTATCCAGTTGGTTAGCGCTCCCTAGTTATGTGTGATCTAAACATAATAACAAGTCTGCCATGCAGACCCTTGTCAAAGGCCTTGCTAAAGTCCATGGAGACATCATCCATTGCTCTGCCTTGATCTGTTATTTATCTACCTCCACAAACACTCAGTCTTCAGTTTCCACCCACAAAGCAATGTTGATTATCGCTAATGAGTTCTTGCCTTTCCAAATGCATGATGATCCTCTCTCAGAATCTAGTCCAACAAATTACCCTCCCATCAGTCTCACTGGCCTGTAGTGGCTGTCACTGATACAAATATCTCTGCGAAGGGCTCTGTAATTCCTCCCTAGCTTCTCACGAGGCACTGGGATACATCTGATCATGTCCCAAGGTTTTATCTAACTTTTTGCATGTTAAGACATACATCACCTCCTGTTCTCAAATGTAATCTCTCTTCAAGATATCACTATGTATTTTCCCAAGTTTCCGAGCTTCCATATCTTTCTCCACTGTAAATCCTAACGCAAAATATTTGATTTGGATATTCCACATCAACAGTGATTCCTCAGAGACAGCCCCATTGACCTTTCAGGGGCCCTATTCTCTCTCTCACTACTCTTCACCCCTGCTTAAAACTTGTCAAAATGCTTCTGAAATTTGAAATATCCCCCTACTGCCACTAGCCTCCCCCACCCTTACCTATTCTGCCATTTATGGTGACACCAAAATATAGAATCCAACAGATTTAAAAATATACTCCTTTTAAAATATCATGCATCTCCAATTGTTTCTAAGTCTCCAGTTATCGTTTATTGCCATATCCTTTATAATACACTCCAGCACGTTCCTGATTTACTGTCAGGCTAACACTGTTTGGTTTCAGACTGACTGCACAAAGGGTTTTGGGAATCATTGTGTACCAATCTGAAAAAGGTAGCTTACAGGGTCAGCAGGTAATTGAGAAGATAAAGCAAATGCTGCCATTTATTACAAATGGAATGGAGTCAAAATACATAGATTTCTTTCTAAAACTATACAAGGTACCAGTCAGCCCACCCCTAGAATAGTATGAACAGTGAGAGTTCCCGAAGGGAAGCTATTCTTGTATTGGAGGCAGGTCAGAGAAGGTTCACTCAGCTGATCCTGGAGATGGTGGGATTTTCTCATAGAAAGAGGTGGAGTAGACTAAGGTTTAACCATTGACATTTCAAAAAATCGCAAAGAAATTGAACAGAACATCTAGGATTCGGAGAGGCTCTGCCAGGTAGATGCCAGGAAATTAGAAAATCCAACAGTACAGCACAGCAATAGGCCCTTTGGCCCGCCATTTGTGGAGGTTGTGGATGGAGTGATTTGGTGAGTTTAAGGAGAAGGGAGAGAAGGAGTGACTGGGGGAGGTGAAAGAGATAGGGAGGCAGGGATTGAATGGAGGCGGTTACAGAAATAGAAAGGGATGGATTAGCTATGGGAGGTTACAGAGATAGGGGGGGCTTTTGGAGTCTGACCGAGATTTAATGAGATAGGGATGGTCAATCATCCTGTGGAGGCTGGAGGAGGTGACTGAAAAGAAATGTGTGAATGGGTTGGAGAAAGTTACTGTGACACGGAGGATTATAGGATGTAGTGTTCATTGGAGAAACATATATTGTCGTCTTTTCCAGAAGTGGTAATAGGCAAAAGTTTCTAAAGACTCAATGAGATTACATGCACAGGCAGGGGAATAGGAAGAGAGAGTTTACTGAGATTTGGACTATTTTGTAGAGATAGAAGAGATTTATTATGACCGTGAGGTTTGCAGAGATGAAATTACGTGATAAGGAGGCGAGTAGGGATAGGATGACGTACAGTGATAGTGAGGAGCTGGAAGAGGTTGGATGAAGTTAGTAATACAGAGGGGTGTTGACACTGGATGGTTCTTCAGACAGAAGGAGGTTACAGAAAGAGGGAGCTGTACAGAGTGGGCTTGGATACAGCCGTAAAGAGGATGTTTCAGGTACATGGATGGTATTAGTGGCTTTACGAGGTTACAGAGTCAGGAAGGCTAGTAGTGATGGCAGGAGGTAGAGTAAGGAAACATTGTCGTGATGGGAGAAGGTCGCAGCGACAGACGATATCACAGAGGATGGATGCGGTTGCAGACATGGGGAAGGTTAAATTGGCTTCAGAACACTATACACAGGGAGGGTTGCAGGGATTGGAGCAGGTTACACTTGCAGGAAAGGCTGAAGGGACTGGAGGAGTTTACTCAGATAGGGAGGTCTGTTCGGATAGTATGATTTCAGGGGCCATGTGGTGATGAAGGACAGGAGGCAGGAATGTTTTAGAGATTGAAGGTGATAGTGATATGATGTGCTGTAGGGGCTGGAGGAAGGTACACAGATGGGAGTGGTTGGTAAAGTCTGGAGGATGTTACAGAGACAGGGCGGGCTGTGGGTATTGTGCAAGTTGACAGTAATAGGGATTATTGTAATGACTAAAGGAGAAGATCGCTGGGATTGGGAACATTATTCAGATTGGAGCAGTTGACAGAGACAGGGAGAATATTCAGCATTGGAGTAGGTTTTAAATATACAGTGGGATTGGAGACAAGGGAGGAGGTTACAGAGATAGGAACTGTTCTCAGAGTAAGAAGCATTCAGGGCACTGGCTCAGATAAGGTAGACTGAAAGGTGAGTTTCCGTGCTGTATGACTCGATGATAGGACAACAGAGAATGTATGAGAGGGACCAGGGAACAGAAGGATCTTAGGCTTCAATACCACTTGCAAAAGGGAGGCCTGTTTTCCCCTCTGTTGTACTGATGCTCACTGAGACAGCACAGGCCTGGATTGATAACTGTGAACTCGCTGTACTGTCTCAGGAAGGCTCAGGACAGCAGAGCTGGAAAATAATCCTCTTACAAGAGGGTGGGGATTGCGACTGGGAGCTTTATGACCTGTGTTTGCCCTTCAGCACTGTATCTATAACATGTCCTGTGAGCTGAAGATTCTCACCCTTTAAATGTCCTCTGCTCTGGTCACTGTGAGTGATATTACCTCGCTACAAGATTTATTGAAGGCTCCAGATCTCCCTGCGCTCTAGCTGACCAACTGCATTCGATGAGGTGATGGACGACCAATCCAGCAGTTCGGAAGTCTATTGGGTCAGGACCTTCCTGATTACCTGCAAGAGGCAGAGAAATAGACAGAATGGGAAATTAGACTGATGCTGTTAGGGTTACACATGGAGATTGGCACTGTGTCCCACAGAGATCTGGAAAATCCCAGTTTACATCCCTGGCCTGTGCTGTTGCATCTCTCTGGAGTAGAGAATTCTGTTGACTCAGGATCTGGAGTCGCTGCAAGAGGGAGAGGTGCTGACAGAGGCAGGAATTAGACCCTCAGTGAGGGATACCACATGGAGAGATACTGAGTGATATTACCAGAATGCAGGAAGATGTCAGGATGAAACAGTTGTGTGGGGAGAAATGTATCTGTGCTCAGGGATGAGCAACGTGTGAACACGTGAAGTGATATCCTAGTGATATTAATGTTAGGGCATGTATCCAAAACGTCATCCAATGTTCAGGGGAGACAGGTTTGAATCTCACTATCAGAAATGGTGGAATTTCAAATCAATAATTTAATAATAATTAACAATCCATAAATATGTATGAAACCATTGCTAATGTGCAAAAAACCCCAAAAACCTGTCCTTTCGAGAAGGACATCTGCCCATCCTCACGTGGTCTGCACGACATACACACAGCAAAGTGTTTTCCAAATCCAAATAGAAAACGTGATGCATCGGAGCAGCGTGGGGATGTGGCTGAAGACAAGCAGAAAGGAACAGGATGGGATAAGGTTTAACTAAAACTCTCCATTAGCAAATTGGTTTGTGATAGGATATTGTGGAAAAGAGTACAGAACTTTTATTTTCCCTATCGACAAAGTCTCTTCAATAAGGTAGCTGAATTTGTGACACAGAGATGAAAGAGATTTAGACACCAGAGAGATGTGGTTACAGGGTGAACAAAAGGTGGAAGGTTCAAAACCTCGTGGAAACTCAGGCAAAATGGATGACGCTAACAATAATGGGTAACAAAGGCATTAGATAGAAAGCGTGGGGGCTCCTTAAAAATGAACAGGCAAACGATGGTCACAAAATATTCTTAGCAGATAATGTTAAGGAAAAGCCACAAGATATTAAATAAGTTAGAGTAAGAGGATCCCCAACTAAGCAGTGGGGCCTGATAGAATCCAATGGGACAATCAGTGCATGGAGCCAGAGGAAGTAGGTGACGTCTTCAATTAATACTTTCCATCTGTATTCAAACAGGAAAAAGACATTGTAGCTGGGGATTTCAGTTGGGTTGGTGAGGTTCTCAAACATGTTAAGATCAATGAGAAGGAGGCGTTAAATGTATTCACAGGCAAAAAGGTGGCGAAATTCCCAGTAACAATAATATATATCCCAGGCTGCTATGGGAGGGACTAGCATATTCCTGTTAGTGTGCAGCTCAATGCTGACAGAATTAGGAAACACTGGCTGAGTTTCGAGGCTCTGGTTAAGAAATAAGTGGGCACATGTCAGATATAACTGGCTAACTCAAGCGAATCCCTTCAGGAGCATCAGGGCTGTAGAAACACACTTAGGATGGAAATCAGGTTTGTAAAAAGGGGACACGAGATCGCTTTGGCAGATAAAGTTAAGGAGACACCAAAGAGACTCTACAAGTGTATTAAGAGCAAAAGAAGAGCTCGAGACAAAGCCGGTCTCCTTAATGATCAATGAAGGCAACGATGTGTGAAACTACAAGATCCGAGACAAATATTTCACTTTGGAACTTACTGTGGATAAAGACTGGGGCGCTCAGGGAACGAAACAGTGTTTGGCCTGTCTACTATTGGAATACTGTGTGCAATTCTGGTCTCAATGCCATCGGAAGGATGTTGTAGAACATGAAAGGTTTCAGAAGAAATGAACAAGGATGTTGCCAGGGTTGGAGGGTTTGCGCTACAGGGAAAAGCCTGAATAGGCTGGGGCTGTTTTCATTTGAACATGGGAGGCTGAGGAGTTACCTGATAAAGGTGTTTAAAATCATGATGGTCATCGATAGGGGCAACAGACAAGGTCTTTTCGACAGGGCTGGGGGATTCCAAACCAACAGGGCATAGCTTTACAGTGCGAGGGAAACTTTTCAAAGAGACCTAAAGGACAACTGGCTCCTGCACAGTCTATGCAATAAGCTGCGAGAGGAGATAGTGGAGGCTGATAGAAATACATTTAAAAGGCATGTGGATGGGTATATGAACAGAAAGGGTTTAGAGGGATAATGGCAAAAGTGATTGGATACGTCATGCAGGAGTTGGTCTGAAGTTGTTTCCGTGCTGTACATCTCCGTGACTGAATGTCTTGGAATGAGTCCACATTATCGAAGAGGAGATGCTGGAAGTTTTAAAACACAAAGGTGGATAAATCCCCAGGCCCTGATCAAATGTATCTCAGGACATTGTGGGAAGCTGGTGAAGAAATTGTAGGACCCCTAGCCGAGATATCTGTACTATGTGTGATAGGCTGTTAGACTGGAGGGGGGCATTGTGGACAGTGAAGAAGGTTTTCTGAGATTACAAAGGGATCCTGATGAAATGTGTGAATGGCTGAAAAACTGTAGATGGAGTTCAATCTGAATAAATGTGAGGTAGTGCATTTGGTGCAACAAACATGGGCAGGGCTTAGACAATTAATGGTAGGACCTTCGGTAGTGTTGTAGAACAGAGGGACCCCGGGGTTCAGAAACATAATTCTTTGAAGTTTGCAACATGGAGAGGTAGGATGGTTAAAAAAGGTGCTTGCCTCACTTGCTTTCATTGCTCTGTCCTTTGGATATAGGAGTTGGGAAGTCACAATGAGATTATACAGGCCATTGGTGAGTCCTCTTCTGGAAGACTGTGTCCAGTTCTGGCCGCCCAGTTATAGGAAGGATATTATTAAGTTGGAGAGGGTTCAGATGAGATTTACTGGGATGTGGCTGGTTATGGAAGTTTTCAGTTATAAAGAAAGGCTGAATAGGTGGATATTTTTTCATTGAAACCTGAATGTTGACAGATGACCTCATAGAAGTGTATAAAATAACGAGGGGGATAGATAGAAGTAATGGGAGTTGTCTTTTCCCGTGGACAGGGGAGTTTCAAGACTAGGAGCTACATTTTTAAGTGTAAGAGGAGAGACATTTTAAAAAAAGACATGAGGGGCACATTGTTACACAGAGAGTGGGTTGTGTGTGGAATGAACTTCCCAAGGAAGGGGTGAACTTGGCGACAATTACAATGTTTAAAAGACATTAGGATTAGTACAGGTTTGAAGGGATATGATAAAGGAACAGGCAGGTGGGACGAGATCAGTTTTAGAGTATGGTTAGCGTTAACCAAGCAGTGCGGTATGACTCACTGACTATGATTATACTAATGTGTCATTAATTAAGAAAGGCTGCAAGAGGAAGCCAGGGAACTGCAGACTGATGAGGAGACTTCAGGGTGGATCAGTTATTGCAGGTCATTCTGAGAGGTAGGACTTACATGCATTTGGAAAGACAAGGACTGATTACGAACAGCCAGCACGGTTTTGTGCGTGGGAAAACATGTCTCACAAACTTGACTGGAGTTTGTTCAAGGTGTGACCAAGAAGATAGATGAAGGCAGAGCAACAGACGCTGTTTCTGTCTTCAGCAAACCCTTGTTCAGGGTGTAGCATGATACATTGGTTAGTAAGGGTAGATCACAAGAGATCAGGGAGAGCTAGCCAAACTAGATACAAAATGGGATGACAGTGGGAGACAGAGGATGGTGCGAGAGGGTTGTTGTTCAGACTGGGGCCTCTGACCAGCAGTGTGTTGTAAGGATCGGTGCTGGGACCACTGTTGTGCACCATTTACATAAACGATTTGAGTGAAAATTTAGGAGCCCCTGTTATTATGTTTGTGGATACCAAGATTAGTGGAAGAGTGGGCGGGGAAAATAGTTATTGAAGGGGATGTTAATCAACTGGGCCAGTGGGCCAAGGAATGAAAGATGGAGTTTAATTCAGGTGTTGAATTTAGTTCAGACAAACCGGGGAGGACTAATACAGTTAATGGTAGGTCTCTGGACAGTGTTGTCAAACAGAGAGAGACCAAGGAGTGCAGTTACATTGTTCCTTGGAAGTGGCATTAGTGTTGGTCAGGGTAGGGAAAGCGGCATTTGGGACACTTGCCATCAGTGGCCAGAGCGTTGAGTACATAAGTTGGAGATATTTGTAACATTGCCGTCACTATTTCTCCTAGGGAGAATAGGCCACGGGGTGATGTTATAAAGGTTTATGAAACCAAGTAGGGCCTAAGTAAGGTGAATAGCCAAGGGTAGGTGAGTCCAAAGCTAGAGGAATAAACGTGAGGTGACAGAGCAAAGATTTAAAGAGGGAGCTGAGGGGCAACATTTTCCACAGAGGATGGTGCATGGATGGAATGGACTGCCAGAGGAAATGGTAAAAACAAGTTCAATTACAACATGGAAAGGACACTTGAGCAGGTACGCGGAGAGGTGACGATTTGAAGGGATATGGGCCAAACACAGGCAAATGCAACTCATTCCATTTAGGAAACCTCAACACAAAAAGTCATGCAGGACGGAAGCAGACCCTATGTCTCCAGTTGCTGGAGGAGCAGACTACTGAGACAAGACATATTGTAGAGACTGAAGCAAGTTACAGCGATATGGATAGTCGTCTGGAGTGGAGGTTTCAAATGTGACAAATAATTGGTGAGAGGGGAGGGGATGACAGAGATAGGAACTGTTATAGGAGTTAGAATGATTGAAGACACTGGTCCACAAGACAAGCCATAGATACAGTGTTGGAGAGGGAATAGGGAACAGAAAGATCCCAGGCAGCATTACTACCCTCTCATTGCAGGCCTGCATTCCCCTCTGTTATCCTGGTGCTCACCAAGACAGCAAACGCTTGGATTGAAAACTGGGAACTCCCGATGCTGTCTCAGTACAAGAAAACTTAAAGTACGGGTGGTGATTGACCCTGAGGTGTGTCTGTACTGTGCTCCCCCTCCAGCACTATGTCTATGTCATGACCTGTTAGCTAATGTTTGGAGCCCTCTCATTGTTCTCTGCTCTGGTGATAGGATTTATTAAAGGCTCCCGACCTCCCTGACCTTTGTCTCTCTGGCTGACCAATCATCTTCCCAACCAGCAGTTGGCAAGTCTATTGAGTCAGGAACTCCATGAGTACCTGTAGAGGACACAGAAATAAGCAGAATGGGAAATTAGACTGATGCTGTGAGGACTACAGATGTAGAATGGCACTGAGCCCACAGAGATCTGGAAAATCCCAGTCTCCAATCCTGGCCTGTGCTGCCTCATTTCTCTATAGTGGAGAATTCTGTTGGCTAAGGATCTGGAGTAGCTGCAAGAGTGAGAGACGCTGACAGAGGGATCAATTAGACCCACACAGTGATGGATCCCACATGGAGAGATACTGAGTGATATCACCAGAGTTCAGGATCAAATAATTGTGCGGGAAGAAAGGGTTTTGATTCATGTTACACTGGGATGCGCATCCGGTGAGCAGGCGAAGTGATGGCCTAGTGGTATTATTCTGAGACAATTTATACAGAAACTCAGCAAATGTTCTCTGGACACAGGTTCAAATCCCACCATTGCAAATGATTAAATGTGAATTAAATGCTTCAAAAACGATTAATTAAAAACCTGTAAATGAGTATTAAACAATTACTGATGTTAAGAAAAATCTATCGGGTGCATTTCTGTCTTTAGTGAAGTAATCTAAGATGGGACCGGGATATCACAGATATTACAGAAACACATTTAGGGAGGGACAGGACAGGCAGCTCAATGTTCCAGGGGACAGATGCTGCAGGAAGGACAGAAGGGGAGCTGAGAGAGGAGGAGAGCTGCTGGTTCTGACTGGGTGAAACATCACAGCAGGACTGAGAGAGGATATTCCTGCAGGATCGCCAAGTGAAGCTGTGTTCGTGGAATTAATCAATAACAATGGGTCTTCCCTTTCCTCTGATTGTTCTACAGACCCCGAGAGCCCCGCCCTCCTGCACCTTGACCTTCTCAAGGTGGCGGCCCTGAGGCCCGCGCTCCCTCTTCCCTCAAACAAATGGCGGCCGTGACCCTGGACCGCTTCCATGATCAGAGACCGCCACCTCCTTACCCGGGCCTGGAGGGTCTTTTCCGAGTTTTTTTTTTAACCTTTATTCGGGACTTGTGAATTCTCTCCGCTCCTTTCTCCCGGCGAGGCTCCCACATACCGCCTCTGATCGCCGCTCTCTGAAGCCGATCGCAGCCGCTACCGGAAAAATCAGCTCCATTTCTCTCTCACTCTCTCTGTCCTGACCAATGTGACACTGCGCATGCTCTGCATAGAAACCAAACTGCGCGTGCGTCTGAGGTTATCAGTGAGTTTATAGAGAACATTCATAACTGCACAGACTGATGGGTAAAATGTTAGTCATTAACAATTGCTTTGTCGAGTTATAGTCATAGAGATGTCTAACATGCAATTTGTCTGGTCCAAATCAACCATACCGGCCAGGTATGTAAATTACCAACTGTTCTGGGAGATTGGAAAGACGTTTCTTCCTCAAGTAGTGTAAATCGATTGGAAATATATACGTTATCAGATTTACATTTCAACTACAGTATTTTAAAAAATCTCACATTGATTTATGAGAGACGTTTAAAGCTCCGCTATGTAGTGAGAATGATCAATCCTGCAAAATAGTTTGCTCTCTGACCAATCTTGAAGCGTTCACTCCCGAGAATGCTTTGACCCCCCTCCTCACTCACTCTGGTAAGAGGACCGGCCGCTACTCGGTCCTCCTGTTCCGCCCCTTCCTCCCAATTGCAGAGTTGATTCAGGCGTTACTTAGCAGGCAAGGGACAAAGCGATGTTTTGTGACGCGGTGAAAATATCCCGAATCTTGGATGAGAGGCCTGGGTTCAATTCACAGCTTGTGCAGATGTGTGTAATAACAACTTTAGCAAGTTCATTATGAAAACTAAGGGAAGTCAGGAACAGAGTGAAAACAAGAGAAAATGCATGCAATGTGGTGGGGCTTTCAATGCTCAGATGATTTGACTCTTTACCAAGCGTTTCAGGGTCCCACAACAGACTGATGCACTCCTCTTCGTGCACAGCCAAATACCACGATTGTAGGGCAAAGTGGTGGGATATAGAGGTTTTTTTTCTGGAAGGCGCTCGGCTTTTGTGCTGAAAACAGTTGAGAAGGAGTCGGGTTTTGTATGGAGCTACCTGTCCCCCTCCTGTTGCAGCCTTTTATTATTGCCCTGACTCTACCTCGGACATGGAGAAAGTGAGGACTGCAGATGCTGGAGATCAGAGCTGAAAAATGTGTTGCTGGAAAAGCGCAGCAGGTCAGGAAGCATTCTCTACCTCGTACATGTTTGGTAGAGATCAGTGACACTTTGTAAGCCCACAATACACGATCCATCACTCTGTTTAAGACAGTAAAAATCTCTCGAAGCACAATAGTCAGAGAACAGTTCAGCGCAGAACAGGCCCTTCGGTCCTTGAATTTGCACCAACCTGTGAACTATTCTCAGCTCATCCCCCGATACTATCCCAAATTCACCCATGTGCTTATCTAAAGGATTATTTAAATCTCACTAACGTGGCTGAGTTAACTACATTAGCAGGTCGTGGATTCCACGCCCTAACCAGTCTCTGAGTAAAGAACCTGCCTCTGACATCTGTCTTAAATCTATCACCCCTCAATTTGTAGATATGCCCCCTTATACACACTAATGTCTTCATCCTGGAAAAAGACTTTCACTGTTTATCCTATTTAAGCCTCTGATCATCTTGTACATCTCTATCAAATCCTCTCTTCGCCTTCTTCTTGCCAATGAGAACAGGTTCAAGTCTCTCAACCTTTCCTCATAAGACCTTCCCTCCAGACCACACAACATCCTGGTAAATATCCTCTGTGCCTTTTCCCATGCTTCCACATCCTTCCAGAAATATGGGCACCAGAACTGCACACAATATTCCAAATATGGCTGCACCAGTGTTTTGGACAGTTTCAGCATGATATTGCGGCTCCAGAACTCAATCCATCTACGAATGAAATCGAACACACAACTTTCTGGCATCTATGTACATGGCCTCCAACATCCTTCTGTACATCTACACTACCAAGAATCTTTCCATTGACCCAGTACTCTGCCTTCCTGTTATTCTTCACACAGTGCATCACCTCACATTTAGCTGCATTGAACTCCATTTGCCACATTCAGCCCAATTCTGCAGTTTATCCAAGTCCCCCTGCAAACTGTAACATTATTCCACACTGACCTGTACTCCACTGACTTTGGTGTCATCTGCAAATTTACTAATCCATCCACCTATGCCTGCGTCTAAGACTTTTTTTAAAATGACAGACAGCAGTGATCCCAAAACAGATCCTTGTGGCACACCACAAATAACCGCAATGGAGGCTGATTATTTTCCATCATCCACCACTCACTGCCTTTTTTCAGAAAGCCAGTTTCTAATCCAAACTGCTAAATCACACTCAATTCCATGTCGCTGCATTTTATCTAACAGCCTACCATGTGGAACCTTATCAAAGGCTTTCCTGAAGTCCATGTATACCACGTCAACTGCCCTACCCTCATCTATATGCTTGGTCACCATCTCAAAAAACTCAATGAGATTTGTGAGACACGATCTGCCCTTGACTAAACCATATTGACGATCTGAAATCATATTGTTGTTTGCCAGATGATTACAAATAGTGTCTCTTATAATCCTTTCCAAAACCATTCCTACAACAAAAGTAAGGGTCACTGGTATATAATTACCTGGGTCATCTCTACTGCCCTTCTTGATCAAGGGCATAACATTTGCAATCATCCAGTCCTCTGGTACTGAACTTGTAGGCAATGACAGCTCAATGTCATAGCCAAAGTCTTTGCTATCTTCTCCCTAGCTTCCCAGACAATCCACTGATAATCCCATCTAGACCAGGGGACTTGTCTACTTTCAATCACTCTAGAATTGATAACACCTGTTCGTAACTAACCTCTACCCTTTCTAGTCTAACATATTCTACCTCATTATTATCTACAATATTCTAATTTTTCTGACATATAACCAATGAGAAATGTTCGTTTAGCACCTCTCCGATTTCCACACTGTTAACACTCAACTTCCCACTTCTGTCTTTGATTGGCCCGATTCCTACGCTATCCTTTATTCCTCACATACCTATAGAAAGCTTTAGGGTTCTCATTTATTCTATTTGCTAAAGACTGCTCGTGTCCTCTCTTTGTTCTTCTTAACTCTCTTTAAATCCTTCCCAGCTGATCTGTCAGTCTCCATCGCCTCATCTGTACCATTTGCCTCATCAAAACAGAAGCCTCCTACTTCATCTTAGCAAGAGATGCAATTTCCGTGGTAAGCCACGGTTCCCTTACCTTATCACTTCCTCCCTGCCTGACAGGGACATACCTATCAAGGACAAGCAATATCTGTTCCTTAAACCAGCTCCACATTTCCATTGTCTGCATCCACTGCATTTCGGTACCCCATCCTATGCATCCTAATTCTTGCTGAATCGCATTATAATTGCCACTGCCCCATCAATAAGTCTTCACCTTGGCATGTACCCTTTTCATCGCCAAACTAAACATAACTGAATTATGATCACTCTCTCCAAAGTGCTCACCTACAACTAAATCAAACACCTAGTCCAGATCATAACCAAACACCAGATCCAATGCGGCCTCCCCTCTTGTCGAATCTTTGACATACTGTGTCAGGAAACCCTCCTGTACACATTGGACAAAAATTGATCCATCAAATGTACTAGAGTGATAGCATTTCCAGTCAATGTTGGGGAAGTTAAAGTCCCCCATAATGACCACCATGTTACTTTCACTCCTACCCAGAGTAATTTTGCTAATCATCTCTTCCCCCTCCCTGGAACTCTGTGGTGGCCTATAAGAAATCCAAGAAGTGTGACCTCCCCTCTCCTGTTTCTAACCTCAGCCCACACTACTTCAGTAAACAAGTCCTCATCAAATGTTCTCGCAGCCACCGTTATACTATCCGTGACTCACATGACATGAATGGGCCCATTGTGGTGCTTCAAATTCCATGAGGCAGCCATACTGTCTATGACAGACAGACTCAGTCTGGAACCTCCTCTATCCTTAAGACCTTATGCACTGCCTACGCTCCTCCATTTCCCCTTTGCACGTTCCCTTTTCAAACCACCCCACCTGCATCACTCCACAATTGGAGCTGTCAAGGGCAGTAATCTGTAGAATACCCTCCCTAACCTTCTCTATCCTCCGTTAAGATGTATTTTAAAATCATTCTCCTTAATCAATGCTTTGATCATCCATGAAGCACCATAGGAGATTTGCCATTGTGAAAGATTCCATACAATGCAAGTAGTTGTTGGTATTGCTGTACATTAGGAGAAACAGGAATGATGCTTTCAAAATTCTAACCAGAAAGTCACTCATAGGCGCAGTGTGTAGGCCAAATAATAACATCACATTGGGATGGGCAATAAACAACGAAATAACTAATGCCTGTAAAAATGGCATGTCTATTACCATGGGTGATTTTAATCTACATGTAGATTGGTCAAACCAGCTCAGTCAGGGTAGCCTTGAGGAGTTCATTAAGTGTATCCATGATAGTTTTTTTGAACGGTATGAAATGTAACCGACAAGGAGCAAACTATCAAAGATCAGGGCCCTGTGCAATGAGACAGGAATAATTAATGACCTCAGAGTTATGGATCCTCTTGGAAGAAATGATCACTGTATGGTTGAAGTTAGAGTACATATGGAGAGTGTGAAGATAAAATTTAATATCTTGGTCCTGTGCTTGAACACGGGGAACTAAAATAGAATGAGGGAGAACCTGGATAAAGTAGACTGAAAACAAAGATTTTATGCTGGGACAGTTGATGAGAAGTGAAAGAGTTTCAAAGACATTTTAGGAAGTGCTCAGCAAAGGCATATTCCAGTGAAAAGGAAGGACTGTAAGAAAAGGCGGTGGACAAAAGATAGGGAATTCTACACCATTTAGTTTATTCTCTGCAGTTGGAAAATGCTTGGTTTTATTATCATGGAAGAAATAGCAGGGAAGCTCGATAGAAATTGTCCCATTGGGCAGACAGAGCATGGATTCATGTAGGGCAGGTCCTGCTTGACAAATCGTTTGGAATTCTGTGAAGACATTTCAAGCAAGGTGGACAACGGGGACCCTGTGGATGTGGTGTACCTTGATTTCAAAAAGGCCTTCAACAAGATGCCACGCAAGTGGCTGTTGCATTATATAAGGGTGCATGGGATACAGTATTAGCATGGATAAAAGATTGGTTGACTAACAGGAAGCAAAGAGTGGGGATAAATAAGCCTTATTCTGGCGGGCAATCAGTAACTAGTAGTGTGCCTCTAGGATCAGTGTTGGGACTGCAATTATTTAGAAGTGATACAGATGATTTGGAGTTGGGGACCACATGTAGGGTGTCAAAGTTTGCAGATGAGACTAAGATGAGTAGCAGAACAAAGTGTGTGGAGGACTGGGAAACTTTGCAGAGGAACATAGAGACATTGAGTGAGTGGGCAATTGTTTGGCAAGTGGAATATTATGTTAATGAATGTAAAGTCATACTCTTTGGTTGGAGTAACATTAATAAAAAGATTATTACTTGAATTTTTTAAAAAAGTTACATTATTTGCTATGCAGAGGCACCTGAACATCCTTCTGCAGGAGGGTTGGTCACCAGGTACAACAATCAATTCAGAAGGCAAATGGAATTTTGTCCTTCACTGCTGAACGGATTGTGTTTAAAAGCAGAGGTTATATTCTCGCTATAGTGGGTGCTGGTGAGGCCACACCTAGAGTACTGCATGCAGTTTTTATCTCCTTACGTGCTCAAGGATGTACTGGCACTAGAGGGGGTGCAGAGGAGGTTAACTATGTTGATTCCGGAGGTGAGGGGTTTGGCTTAATAGAGACTGAGTAGATTGGGATTATATTCATTGGAATTCTGAAGAATGGGAAATATATAAAATAATGAATGGAATGAATAAAATAGAAGTCGAGAGGATGTTTCCACTGGCAGATGAAGCCAGGACAAGAGGGCATCACCACAAGATTTGAGGAAGCAAATTTAGGAGTGAATTGAGAAGGAACGTCTTGACCTTGATGCGAGTGCATTGCCCAGGGAAGTAGTTGATGCTAGTTCAATGAAGGTTTTTAAAGCTAAGTCAGTTTTTTAAAAAAAAGAAATAACTAATTAAGGAATATAGTGAGAACATGGATAAATGGTTCTGCATCCACGAAATGATCAGCCATGATCTTATTGAATGGTAGAGCAGGCTCGAAGGGCAGGACGGCCTTCTCCTTTTCCAAAATCTTTTGTTCATATGTTATGCATTCCTCCCTCACTCGTGACTTGGAGGTGCTGGTGTTGGATTAGGATGGACAACATTAAAATTCACAGAACACCAGGTTATAGTTCAACAGGTTTATTTGGAAGCACTACTTTGCTGGTCCTTCATCAGGTGGTTGTGTGATTTTAAACTATGTTCCTCACTTTTGTAAATGAGAAATAGCAACAAAAGTCACGAAGCAGTGTGCAAGCTCCAGCCAACAGTTGGTAGTGTGGACAATGAAGAAGGTTATCTCAGAGTACAGTGGGATATTGATCAGATGGGCCAATGGGCTGAGGAGTGGCAGATAGGATTTAATTTAGATAGATGAGGTGAGTATATCTGGTTGTCATCGACAGGTTGGACCGAAGAAGTGATTGATGTCAGCGGCGGAACAATGCATAGGCAGGGGAGGAGCTGGAGGACCGAGCGGAGCAGTTGGTCCTCCGGCCAATCAGTGAATGAGGGCGGGACTAGACTATACCACGTGATCATCCTCGCGCTGGGTGCGGATGTTCGGAATGTGCGTGTGCAGAGTGCTGTTGCTAAGGAAAGAAATAAACAGCAGGAAGCGGGAGGGAAATTGTGTTGGTATGGTCTGAGAGGTTTTATAATCATTTGGTACACATCGGAAAATACAAATTTGAAACTTACAGTCCCGTTTTTGCAGCAAACGGGAAAATGCCTCGTTGAGTAATCGGCCCGAGTGAGCGCCGCCATCTTTATTCGGGGCAATGATTCACTGGACACGTGCGCGGCCGCCAGCTTTGAAGGGGGCAAAGTTCAGAGGGATTTATGTGCAACCTTCCCTGGTTAAAAAGAGTCATAGGGCAGGATGTTTACAGAGCACATTCAAACCCAGAGAAATAGACTTTTTTTCTGGATTTGTTTCATCATTCATTTAAATGATTTGGACGTGAATAGAGGCCGTATAGTTCGTAAGTTTGCAGGTGACACCAAAATTGGCGGTACTGTGGACAATGAAGAAGATTATCTCAGAGTACAGTGGGATATTGATCAGATGGGCCAATGGGCTGAGGAGTGGCAGATAGGATTTAATTTAGATAGATTAAGCTAGGATATCTGGTTGGCATAGGTTGGACCGAAAAAGTCTGTTTCTGTGCTAGACATCTTTGTGGGATCATAAAAGTGAAGTCTGGTCTGGGTTCTCTGATGTCCACTTGTTCATTATCTCGCTTCCTCAGTCTCTCATGGTTGTATTTTTGCTGTGTATAGTATTTTAATATTACTTTTAAAGTTGTTTTGTAAATGAATTGAAAAATGTAGAGCTGGAAAAACACAGCAGGCCAGGCAGCATCCGAGGAGCAGGAGAATCCACGTTTCGGGCATAAGCCCTTCTTCAGGAATATAAATGAATTGTCCACTGCTGCCTGGCTCCTGACGATATGCTGTTCCATTATCAGGTTATTTTTTCCACAATATCTTTGACAGTCAAGAATTCTTTTTTTCCAATAAGCGAGTGCATTTTCCTTCAAATTCTGACAGTCAAATTCTGCACCATTTTCATTCCCTGTAATTCATATTGCACTCCCTGAAACATCAAGTGTGTATTTCTCCTTCCACAGAAACCAGTGATCAATGCCAAAGCCTTGTTGCCTGTGGAGAGGGTGATGTTTGGCTTCTTTGTACTGCTGAAGTTTGTATGGTGAAGGTGGTTGGGTAAGAGACATTACAGATTATTCACTCTGTGATATTGAAGAGTAGAAGATGTCTGTACAAATCATCATGGTTTTAATTTCACAAACATATTATTGAAAACTTTTGACATAAGGCTACAGATGGAGAATACTGTGTCCAGTGACCAAAACCATTGCCAAATAAGCAGTTTTTCAAGAATGCCTAAAAGGAAGAAGGGTTAGAGTGGGGATTCCAGACCATGTTCCCTTGGAGTCTATAGAAACAGTCACACAGGTGAACTCAAAAATAAACACATCATTGAGAGTCTGAACTAAAATGAGTTGTTATTGAGATATGAAAGGGTGTGTGGTGCAGGGAGATAGGAATGATTACAGCCAGGAATTAATTCAAAGGTGCAAAAGTAAATTGTTGTTGCTTATAAATGGGATTGATCAGCTCGTTTTGGTACAAGTGAGCATTTCGGCAGTAGAGTTTTCAATATTCTTGAGATTATCGGGAGGGTGAATGTGGGATGCTGGCCATGAGTGGGTTTAGATAATGAAATCTAGAGTCAACAAAAAGAATGAATGAGAGTTTCAGCAAATGAGCTGAGACTGTGGTGAGGTCAGCTGATAGCACTGAAGTCGAAATAGTGGACTTGGAGGGGGTCTGGCCTGTCATCCTCACCTCATTCAGCTGTTTGTTAGTTTGTGAATCAAGTCTGTAACAAGCTCAGGAACTGAGTGGCCCTGGCAGAACCCAAACTGGGCATCGCTGAGCAGGTTATTGCTGAGCAGGTGCTTGACAGCACTGTCGATGAGACCTTCCATCACCTCACTGCTGAGCGAGTGTGGACTGATAGAGGGGAATTGGCTAAGTTGCATCTGCCCTGTGTTTTTGTGTTGGAACATCCCTGAGCAATGTTCCACAAAGTTGGTAGGTGCCAGTGCTGGAGAAGTACTTGCCTTGGTGGGCAGCAAGTTCTGAAGCACAGCCATCAGTACGGTTGCCAGAATATTGGCAGGGCCCATAGCCTTTACACTACTTATCCATTTCTTGATATGATTTGAAATGATTCAATTTGAAATAAACCAAGTCGATTGATATCTGTGATGTCAGGGACCAATGGAGAAGGCTGATCCACTTGGCACTGCTGGCCTAAAATCGCTGCTAATGCTGTCCTCTTATCTGTTGAATGGATGTGTGAGACCCCTCCATCAGTAAGGGTGGGGATATCTGTGATGCTGTAATTGTCCATCACTACTCTTGACTAGGTGTGACAGAACTCAGATCTAATCCATTGTTTATGGGATCACTTAGTTCTATTTGGTGTTGCTTGTGTTGTTTGGACGCTGCACCAGGTTTGCACCTCATTTTTAGCTTTGCCTGGTGCTGCTGGCATGCCCTCCTGCATTCACCATTGAACCAGGGTTGATTCCCCTGGCTTGATGTTAATGGTTGAATGGGGATATACTAGGCCATGAGATTTCAGATTGGGTTGGAGTATTTGTGATTGTGTTGTTGTATTTGCTAGTACATTCCTTTTAGATTAGATTACTTAGTGTGGAAACAGGCATTTCGGCCCAACAAGTCCACACTGACCTAACACTACGGGCAATATAGCATGGCCAATTCACCTAACCTGCACGTTTTTGGACTGTGGGAGGAAACCGGAGCACCCGGAGAAAACCCACGCAGACACGGACACGGGGAGAATGTGCAAACTCCACACAGTCACTCGCCTGAGGCAGGAATTGAACCCGGGTCTGTGGCACTGTGAGGCAGCAGTGCTAACCACTGTGCGGCAGCAGTGCTAACCACTGTGCCACCGTGCCGTCCTTTGTTGAGACTGTGCAGTGATTAATACAATGAGTGATTTGATGGGCCATTGTCGTGTTTCTTTTCCTCAAGGACATTGTCAATGCAGGAAGAACATCCCCAATGGTTCCATGGCAAACAGTAGAGTCTTCATTCCAGTTTCTTTTTTTTTTCTTGACTTCAGAGCAACCCTCTACCAATTTGCGATTCAAACCTGAACTTCAGTTGCATATTTTAATATTCTTGATAAATGATAAATACGACAGGTTTGTTCACTTATTTTTAGAATCACTATCACAAGTTTTGTTTTTTATAATTCCGAAAACAATGTCCATTATCCAGTCTCCTCCATCCTCCCCTCCTACAACAAGAGTGAGGAGCACATGGGGTTTCTCTGTCAATAACATTGAGATAATCCGATCAGCTGCCTCTGTTTCTTCCCTCACTCTCCACTAGCCCACCGAGCCAAACTGCCTCACAAGGGTCCTCTTCATTTTAGTCCTAAACTTGCATTTCCTAGAGTCCCTTGTCAAGCCTTATTAGAGGTCATCTTGACCATTTACCCTAGTGTAGCTAAATCATGGACATTCCAAATCTCTCTCTCATCCCCCTGCATGTCACCACCCCACCCCCCTCCCCTTGCCAATTCACATATATTGTTCCATGATCTGTCTGTCTTTTCTGGTTATGTCCTTCTCTCCCATTCTGCTAAAAACTAATATTTGACCTCACCGTCATTGGAAAATCTTGCTCCATCTCCACTCTCCCTTTCCTTTCTGAATTCACTGTATTTGGTGTCCCTCCAGGATCGATCCTTGGTCTGTCCTGTTTCTCACCTATATACTGCCAGGAGGTAACATCGCCCAAAAGCACTGTGTTAGGTTTCACATGTACACTGACAATGTCCAGCTCTCCCTCCCCATCATCCATCTCCATTACTCCACTGTTACTCAGTTATCAAACTGCTTACCACACTTCGATGAGCTGCAATTCACTCCAATGCAACACTGCAATAGCCTTCAGTTGCTATTCCAAATTCATTTCCCTTCCTGCTGTGTCTCTCCCTCTCACTGCGAAGTGTCTGAGGCAGAACTACATACTTCACAATATTGCTTTCATATCTGACCCCAAAGTGACCTTCTGATCAGACATCTAAACAATCACAAATACCAGGAATTCCAATCACTAAAATGTTGCTTGTCTCCTCCTCACCCAGCTCCATTGCTACTGAAACCCTAACCTGTGTCGGTGTTGCCTTTATCTTGACAAATCTGAAACAGAACCCTAGATTTCGCGACTGACCCAGAATCTGGTTCAAGACTCACCCGTAATGTGACACATCCTCTGTGTATTTACCCTGTCAAACCTCGATAGAATCCTGTATGTTTCAAAGAGATCACCTCTGATTCTTCGAAAGTCCAGTGAGTAGATTCCCAATTTGTTCAGCCTTTGCTTACAGGATAATCCCTTCAAAACAGGGATCATCCCAATGAATCTTCTCTGAAATGCCTCCAATAAACTGCTCTATTTCGTTAACGAAAGCAACCAAATCTGTTCACGTTACTCCAGATGTGATCTTACTCGCCATTTGTTTAGTTGCCCAAAGGTATACATTCCAAACTCTTATATTGCAATCTATTTGAAATAAGGGACAACATTCCATTCCCTTTCCTGATTCCCTGTTGTAACTGTGTGCTAGCTTTCTGTGTTTCCTGCTCATTTTCCCCCCTGGTCCCTTTCTAGTGCAGCTTTCTACAGTTTATCCCAAGTTATACTCCATTTGCCAAATTTTGCCCACTTTTCCAGTGAATATCTCTCTGTAAACTGTTTATAATCCTCTTGGAACTTGCCTGTTATGCCTTTTCTAGGAGATTTCCCCCCTCATTATTCGAAACATTTACTGGGAGCACTGGGCAGTGGGAAGCATGCTCAGTTGCTATCTTTTCATGGATATTCTGTTTAATGACTGGGAGGAGCTTGCAGCCCGTTGGTGAGAATGGAGACAACTTGCCCATCGAGTTGAATGAGCCTTTCGCACCCCATGTCTTATTTATGAGACACAGCGGCAGCACGGAAGAAAGAAAAGGAAGCAAATCCTGCTCTCCATATCTGACTGAATCTTGGATCATTCTGTCCCATGTTCAGTCACATGAAGTCCCAAGGTGGAAACTCACAGAAACCCACACGGATTTGCCCCTGAATTGCCTGCTAACCTCCACCAGGGGTAATGTGAACAGTCCACCTGGGCCAGGAGGAGGGGATTGTATGAGTTTCAAACTTGAACTGACAGTGACGGATTTTATAAACTTGTATTACAGGTGGACATTCAGATGGTGATCTCAGTAATTGTAACGCCAAACTCTGACAGAATTACTCAATACATCAGGACCTGGATATTCATATTGAGTGAGAGTATTGTGTTCCAGGTCAATACCATTTGCTGAATAAAAGTTCTCCTTTGAATCAAACCATCCGATCAAGAGATCTTCCCAAATTTTCAACATGTGTCTTGCCATCCTTGTTTAATGAGCTGACGGGTGCAAGGTTTATTATTATAACGTGTAATTTTAGTAAACCACTCTGTCACAGTTCCCCACATTTTCCTTTGCTACAAGGAGAATTCTCTCAGTTTTTCCAAACCCCTGATTCCACAGTGTCTGTTTGCTACCTATAAGGTACACATCAGGCTTGTGTTGGAACATTCTCCACTTGCCTGCATCAGTGCACCCCCCAACAATATTAAAGAAAGTGAACATCCTCCAGGGTAAAGCACTGTACCTGAGTGGTTTCCCATCCACCACCTTCAGCATTCCCTCTCCCCACCCCCGAGGGACAGTAACATTACTGTGTGAAAGATCAAGTTAGCATTGTCCTCCCAGACCATAGGACTACTCTGTCATTGGAGAGAGATGTCTGGTGGTGATTAACCTGAAGGTTACCACAGCGCAGGCAAGGGGATAGGTTGAAAAGGAGAGTCCATGAATTGTGGATGGTTATTCTTGATGTGTATTAGCAGCACACATGTCACATGAGTAATTAATGTTAAAACAGCCCCACAAATTCTGCAACTAAAATCCCTCATTCCTTGAATCATCCTAGTAAATCTCCTGTACCCTCATCTCAGGGTCCCTGCCATCCTTCCCAATGTGTGGGCGATCTCTGGTTTGCACAGACCTAGCTGCTCTGTGTTTCTGTGGGAGATATCATAGAGCAACAGTTGCACTAAACCTCACTGTCTGGAATTGAGTGAGAGACAGAAATCCCGATGGCATTTCAGATTTTATTTAGGAACACACTTGCAATGGCAAGGCTGACAGATCTATGGGCTCAGTGCTGGAAAATGGGATTAAAATAGTTAGCTGGGAGATTCCTTTACAGCATAAACCCAATGGACCACAACACCTTTTTCTGTCACCACAGATGCATAATATAGGAATATGGCAAGCCACAATAGAAACCAGGTTAGAGAAGGTGATATTAGAATAGATGATACGTGATTGTTTAATGTTTTTTGGAGGAAAATGTGTCAGAGGTTAAGCGGGACATTGTGGAGCTCTGGGTGCAGGAATCTGAAATAAAAATGGGTTATCCTGAAGGTTGGAATTAAAGAAAGGCACATCACAGAGATTTGAGAGGGTGAACAAGATTAGAGATAGGGAGGGTGTTGAGACTGGAGGAGATTAGAGATTGGAGGATGTTGCATAGATTGAGATGTCTTTGATGCAGAGATAGTGATAGTTCTCAGGTTAGAGAGGAATTATAGAGATAAGGATGAGTTGTTCGCTTTCCCAACATGACCTCTTTACTGATAATGATTGTTTCTCTGTCATCATCTGCCATTGCCTCCATAGGCCTGCGACAATGAGAGTTCGCAGATAGTATGTTCCCGTTAAGGCCAAGGCTGGGAGCCGTCGAGAATACTGCATGGCCTGAGAAATTGAGGCTCTGGTCAAAAAAATTAAGAAAGGATATGGCAGGTACAGAACACTGGGTTTGAGTGAGTCCCTAGGGGACTATAAGGGCAGTAGGAATATACTCGTGGGAAACCAGGAGGCAGAAAAGGGGACATGAGATAGCTTTGGGAAATAGGTTGAAGGAGAATCCAAAGAGATTCTACAAATACACTAAAGACAAAAGAATAACTAGGCAGAGAATAGCGATCCTCAAAGATCAACAAGACTGTCCATGGAACGACAGGAGATGGGAGAGATTCTGTAAGTATTTCATGTCAGTTTTTACTGAAAGGGGATATGAAAGTTAGAGATGTTGGAGAAATAAAAAGTGATAACTTGGCAAGTGTACATATTATAGAGGAGGAGGTACTGGATGTCTTAAAATGCATAAAGGTGGATAAATCCCTGGAATCTGATCAGGTGTATCCCAGAACCTTGTGGGAAATTAGGGAAGCTTTTGCTGGGACCCTCGCTGCGATATTTGTATCATCGATTGCCACAGGTGAGGTGCTGGAAGACTGGTGCCATTATTCAAGAAAGGTGGTATGGAAAAGCCAGGGAACTATAGACTGCTGAGCCTGAAGTCAGTGGCAGAGAAGTTGTTGGACGGGATTCTCAGGGACAGGATTTACATGTCATTGGAAAGGCAAGAAATTATTAGGGAGAGTCAGCATGCCTTTGTGCATTTAAATTCGTAACTTGGACTTGAGAAAGACACAAAGTTTCACATAATACACTGGTTAGCAGGTTCAATACCATACCACTTTGGCGGAACTAGCTGTTTGGATACGGAATTGGCTGGAAGGTCAAACAGTCATAGATGGACAGCACAGAAACAGAGACCCGTCGGTCCAACCAGTACACGCTGATCAGATATCCCAATGCAATCTAGTCCCACCTGGCAGCATCCGGCTCATATCCTTCCTATTCATATACACATGAAGATGCCTTTTAAATATTGCAATCGTAATGGCCTCCACCACTTCCTCTGGCATCTCTTTCCATACACATACCACCCTCTGTTTGAAAACGTTGCCTCTCAAATCTCTTTAAAGTCTTTCCCCTCATACCATAAACCTATGTCCTCAAGTGCTGGGATCCCCCACGCCTGGGAAAAGACTTTGTCTATTTATCCTATCCATGCACCTCATGTTTTTATAAACATCGATAAGATCACCTCTCAGCCTCCAACGCTGCAGGGAAAACAGCCCCAATCTATTCAACCTCTATTCAACCCCCAGCCTAGCTGAAATCCTCCAACCCTGGCAACGTTCTTGTAAATCTTTCCTGAACCCTTTCAAGTTTCACAACATCCTTCCAATAGGAGGGAGACCAGATTTGTACACAACGTTCCAAAAGTGGCCTAACCAATGTCCTGTACAGCCACAACATGACCTCACAACTCCTGTACTCAATACTTTGTCCGATAAAGGAAAGCAAACCAAATGCCGCCTTCACTATCCTATCTGCCTGCACTCCAAGGTCTCTTTGTTCAGTGACACTCGCCAGGACCTTACCATTAAGTGTATAAGTCCTGCTAAGATTTGAGTTTCCAAAATGCCAATCCTGAGCCCATTCACCCATCTGATCAAGATCCCATTGTACTCTGAGGTAATATTTTTCACTGTCCACGACACCTCCAGTTTTGGTGTCATCTCACTAAGTATACCTCCAATGTTCACATCCAAGTCATTGATATAAATGACAAAAGGTAGTGGATCCAGCAGTGATCCTTGTAACACTCCACTAGTCACAGGCCTCCAGTCTGAAGAGCCAGTTCTGTATCCAAATGGTGAGTTCTCCCTGTATGCCATGAGCTTTAACCTTGCTGAGAAGTCAGTGTCATAGTGGAGGGTGCTTTTTGTACTGGAAGCCTGTGATGAGCAATATGCTGTCAGTCTGGGTACTAGGTCCACTGCTTTTTGCCATTTATATAAATGATTTCTCTGTGAATATAGGAGCTATGGTTAGTAGGTTTACAATAGACACCAAAATTCGAGGTGCAGTGGACAGCAAAGTTACCTGAGAGTACAATGAGACTCCAATCAAATGGGCTGAGGAGTGGCAGATGCAGTTTAATTTAGATAAATGTGTGGTTCTGCATTTTGGAAAAGCAAATCAGGGCAGGACTTCTACACTTAGTGGGAAGGTCGTGGCGAGTGTTGCTGAACAAAGAAATCTTGAAGTGCAGGTTCATAGTTCCTTGAAAGTGGAATCATAGATAGGCAGTGTAGTGAAGAAGGTGTTGGGTGTACTTGCCTTTATTGGTCAGTGCATTGAGTACAGGAGTTGTGACGTCATTTTGCGGCTGTACAGGACATTCATTCAGCCACTTCTGGAACTCTGCTTTCAGTCCTGGTCTCCCTGCTATCGGAATGATATTGTTAAACTTGAAAGGATTCAGCAATAATGCAAAGATGTTGCCAGGGTTGAGGGATTGAGCTATAGGGAGAGGCTGAATAGACTGATGCTGTTTTCAATGGAGAATCGGATGCTGAGAGGTGACCATAGAGGTTGATTAAAATCGTGAGGGACATGGATAGGGTAAACAGCCAGAGTCCTATTCCTGTTTAGGGGAGCCCAAAACTAGAAAGCACAGGTGTGAGGGAAAAGATTGAAAATGGATACTTGGGGTAAAGTTTCCAGCTGAACGTGGTGCGTGTGGAATGAGCTGCCAGAGAAAGTGTGGAGGCTGGTACAGTTACAACATATAAAAGGCATTTCATTGGATATGTGATTGGGAAAGGTTTAGAAGGCTATGGGCCGAGATTAATTTAGGATATCTGGTTGGCATGGACAAGTTGGACTGAAGGGTCTGTTTCTGTGCTGTACATCTCGATGACACTAATAAATTAAAATTAAGATAGGTTTCTCTTTTATGGAGAGTTAGCAGAAGGCCAGACAATTCTCCTTGGAGCTGAGAAGGTTAAGCAGTGATTTCAACCAGGAGTTGATTTGTTTCCAGGGTACTTCATTTACAGAGAGACAGTGAGAAATTTTTAACATCACAATTTTTAGTAACTATTTTCAGGTAACTGGCAAATAATACAGGTTAAAAATGTGAAGATTATTTTACTCACTAAGTTCTGAGCATCTGGAACAGTTTGACCGACAGCTGGATGCAGATTCAGTAGTTATTGTCAAAACAAATTTGAAATTTTACTTTTTTAAGGAAGGATTTGGAGGGCTATGTCCAAATGGGAGGTGAGTTGGGATAGACTGGCACCATCTCCAGAGGGAGAGAGTACAGCCCAATGGCCTGAATAGCCCCCAGCCCCTGTGCTCTGTGATACTGACGCATTCACTGTGAATGATGAAGCTCATCACAGGGCAGAGCCGTAGAGATGTACAGCATGAAAATAAACCCTTTGGTTAAACTAGTCCATGCTGACCAGATATCCCAACCTAATCTAATCCCATTTGCCAACACATGGCACATATCAGTCTACACCCTTCCTATTCATATACCCATCCAGATGCCAAATGGTATAATTGTACCAAAATCTTCCACTTCCTGACAGAAGATTCCATACACGCACCAACCTCAGTGGGAAAAAAATGCCCCTCAGATCCATTTTAAATTCTTCCCCTCACATCTTAAACCTATGCCTTCTCATTCTGCACCCCCTGACCCCAGGGAAATGACCTTGTCTATTTATCCTACCATTGCCCCTCATGATTTTATAAATCTCTATGAGGTCACCCCTCAGCCTTTGATGCACCTGGGAGGATCCCACCACTCAGGTCACAATGGGGCCTGGCTGATTGACACAGCTTCAAACCAATAGGAGAGTTGGCGTGATCCTGCAGCCAGTGGGAGTGAATGTGGGGTGGGTCCAGCAGGCCAACACACGACCATCAGCTTTGCAGGCGCTGTGTCACTGTGAGGGGGGACTGAATGTGAAGGAGTGGGAGAGACAGCAGATACTGGGAGAGAGATGGTGTTAGTGTGGACTGGGAAGGTTGATAAACACTGTTTCAGTCTGCTGGACCTGAATTATATACTCCGAGTAAAGTAGAACCAAAAGAACTTCGGATGCTGTAAATCACACACAACAACCAGAAGGTACTGGAAAAGCTCAGCAGATCTGGCAGCATCTGTGAAAAGAAATCAGTTCGCATTTTCGATCCAGTGACTCTTCCTCAGGAACTGATGTTACTGAGAAAAAAATGTCCGTTTTTATGCAGAAGGTAGGGGTTAAGGAGTAAATGATAGGTGGGGATAGAGTCCAAAGAGAGAGATAGGAGCAGTTGGACAAAGGAGTGGATAACGATCTGACGGGGGGAGGGTGAATAGCTGTTTATGGGGACTGTTAGTGGCTACCCATAATGTAGTGTGTAATGGCACGCTACGTAATAACAAGGCCTGGTATGTGGGGTAGGGGGCAAAGACACCAGGACGTGGGAGAGTTCAGGACTTAAAATTATTGAATTTGATGTTGAAGCCAGAGGGTTGCAAGGTCCCCAAGTGGGAGATGAGGTGTTGTTCTTCCAGCTTGTGTTAAAGTGTGGCGCTGGAAAAGAACAGCAGGTCAGGCAGCATCCAAGGAGCAGGAGAATTGATGTACTGGGCATGTCAGCACTTCATCAGAAATGTGGGTGGTGGAATACATCTGAGAGATAAATAGGGAGGGGTATTTGGGGTTGGGGGGAAGGGAGCTAGGGAGGCAATAGGTGGTTGTAGATGGAGGGTGGAATGGACAATTGGAAAGGAAGATGGGCAGGTCGGACTGTTCAAGAGGGTTTTGCCGAGTTGGAGGGTTGAATCTGAGATAAGTTGGTTGAGGGAGATGCGGAAACCTTGATGCCGTGTCGTTGAAAGTTCCCAATGTGTAAGATGAGGTGTTCTTCCTCCAGGTGTCGGGTGGCTCGGATTTGTGGGATGGAGGACTTGCATGTCCTTGGCAGCGTGGTGGCGGAGGGGCTGTGGGTAGCCGAAATGGTCAGATACAGGGCAGTGGGGTTGGTTGGTGCATGTGTCCCAGAAATGTTCCCTGAAATACTCCACAATTTGGCGTCCCGAGAGCAAGGGACACAATAGGGGAGGTGTTTGGGTGGGCAGGGAATTCTCTGCTGGATGTGGGAGGATCCAGTGGTGCCTTGGATGGAGGCGAGGGGAAGGTGTGGGCAAAGGTTTTCCACCTCTTGCAGTGGCAAGCGAAGGTGCCTGGAGTGGAGGATGGGTTGGTGGGGAGTGTGGATCTAACGTGGAAGTCACAGAAGGTATGATCTCTGTGGAAATGAAAGGGGTGGGGAGGGAAATATATCTCAGGTGGTTGGATCTGATGGTGGAAATAGCAGAGGATGATGCGTTGTATCTGGGTGGAGGTGAGGATGGTGGAATTCCATCTTTGTTGCATTTGAAGGGGTGGGGTTCAAGGGCAGTGGTGTGGGAAGTGGAGGAGATACACTGGAGGGCATTGTTGACCGCATGGGAGGGGACATTGCAGTTCTTGAAATAGGAAGCCATTTGATATGTTCTGAAGTGTTCTTCCAGCTTGCATCAACTTCCCTGGAACACTGCAGTAAGCATGAGACAGAGATGTTGGACAGGGAAAAGTCTTGTGTGTTAAAGAGCTGGCAACTGGAAGCTCAGGGTCTTTTTTGCAGGCACAATGTAGATCATCAGCCGCCATTTCCACCACCGCCACTGAGATGCTCGAAAGTTTCTGTCTCCTCCATTAACAGCTTTCCAACTTCCCACTCCTTTATGTTTCCAAATGTTCCTGTGTCTCTTTGGGCTCTCTCCCTACCTATTAGTTACTCTTTAACCCCTATCTCTTGTAGTCCAAAGATCTGTAGGTTAGATGAATTGACTGGGATCTCTAAAACAAGTTTCTACAGTCAGAGGAGTCATCAGGATCTGAATATCATTGGCATTTAACTGTGGAAGGAGAAAGGTTTGTCTGTTCTGTCTGTGGGAAAATATCTTCAATATTTTTGTCAAGCCAAAAGCAGAAAGATGATCAAGTCCATCGTTGGATCACCCTTGGGGTATGTGTTCAATTCTTGGCCCTGAAACTCTGGAAGGAGGTATTGGCCTGAGAGAGGGCACAGATTTATTCAAATTACACCTCGTCTTTTTGCAGGAACTGTCAGATTTAGTCTCAATCATCCAATTTATAATGTTAATCTGTAAACTCCCTACTTCCAATTCTCTGCAAGTTTCTCATTGAAATTCCTTGTGGACTCAAATTCCAGCACCATTTCAGGTGGAACGTTCCAGATTCTGACAACTGTCTGTTCATTCAGAAACTGCTGAAGTCCATTTTGAATCTGGGGTTACAAAGGGCTGAATTGAAAGATGCAATGCTGGTCCTGAGCTCCCATTGAGATGCATTGTAACAGTACAGGAGGCTGAGGGAAGTGTAGGTGTGAGCAGACAATGAAAATGGCAGAGCTGCACCAAGAGTGCTGCTTGGCTCAATGAGAGTGTTTTGGAGTTCGGTGGAAATAGTGAGGTGAGACAGGGAGAAGGTGAAGCTGAAACTCAGTTTTAGTTCAGGCCTTTCAGAAATTCACAGTCCCAATGGGAATAGCTAATTTGTAGGTGACACCTGCGGAGTATTTAAGTTTTTAAAGTATGACATATCAGCTAAAGTAAAGATTTTTTTGTTATTATAATGGCCATGTTTGAAGTGAAGGAAGGTTACTCACTCATTTAAATTCTCTTAATGGGAGTAACTAGATGAATGTAGAGAGATGTTGTGACAGTGCACCTCAGAGCCGTAGTGTTCTCCTCTTGCACAATGTGGGAAATAAGGGACGCTTCCAGTGTCTTCACGGGAAATCAGCAACAGCCAGGTTCATGACACCACAGAGATCTCTGCTGCACAGAGCGGGCGGAAAGAGAGGAAACACTGCTGTAGTGACAGGGGATTCAATGGTCAGGGTTAGGGCGGGCACTGCTGTGGCCACAGACATGAATCCAGGATGGTACATTACCTCCTGAAGCTAGGATCCGCGATATCATGGAGTGGCTGCAGGACATTCTGGAGCTGGAGGTTTAACAGCCAGTGGTGGTGGAACACAGGGATAACAATGACATCGCTTAACAAAGGGATGAGGACCTGAAAGCTGGATACAAGGAGACCAGGGATGCATTAAAATGTAGCTCCTGAAATGTAATAACCCGAGAATTGCACCCAGTGCCATGTGCTAGTGAGAGCATGAATAAGGGGGCAGATCAGTTGGATATGTGGCTGGGGAAATGGTGTACCAGAGAAAGGTTTAGATTCTTCAGGCACTGGGACTGTTTCTGGGTGGGACCTGTACCAGTCTGACCGGTTACCCCTGGGCAGAGCTGGGAGAAATATCCTGGTGAGGGCTTTTGCAGTTCCATTGGTGAGGTTGTAACTAGTCTGGCAGGGGGATGGGAACTAAAGTGTAGGCTTAGATGGGTCAGATTCAGGACAAGGAATGGGAGGTAGAATATTACTGAGGTTGTCAGCAGCTCAGAAAGCCAAAGGAAAGGAGGATTAAACGAGGATTGAGTACTTGTTCATCCATCAGTCCTGCCATCCCAGGAATCAGAGTCAACAAAACCTGGAGCTGTACAGCTCTCTGTCTCCAAGTGCTTCAGCAAAATGGTGGAAATCTGCAAAAAAACCAAAAAGCACTGGAGATCCTCAGCAGGTCGGGCAGCATCTGAAGTGGTGACAGATGCAGGAAACATTGCAGCCTTGAAGAAGTTGTGGGATGGCATTATACAGTGTCCACTGCTACAGGGAAAATATCCTCAACCCCCCCCCCCCCCCCCCCCCCCTCCTCTATGGTTCAAATATTTCAATACTGGCAACACCCTTGTAAATCTTTTCTGAACTCTTCCAAGTTTCCCAACATGTTTCCTATAGCAGGGAGACTGGAATTGAAAGCAGTTTGGGCATTACAAAAATGGCCGAGCCAATAAACTGTACAGCCGAAACATGATCTCCCAACTCCTATCCTCAGTGCACTGCCCAATAACAGCTAGCATACCAAACACCACCTTCACCTACCTGTCTACCTTCAACCCCACCTTCAAGAGCTATCAACCCACACTGCAAGGTCTATTTTTTTTATTAGATTAGATTAGATTACATTAGATTAGATTACTTACAGTGTGGAAACAGGCCCTTCGGCCCAACAAGTCCACACCGCCCCGCCGAAGTGCAACCCACCCATATCCCTACATCTACCCCTTACCTAACACTACGGGCAATTTAGCATGGCCAATTCACCTGACCAGCACATTTTTGGATTGTGGGAGGAAACCAGAGCACCCAGAGGAAACCCACGCAGACACGGGGAGAATGTACAAACTCCACACAGAGAGTGACCTGAGGCGGGAATTGAACCCGGGCCTCTGGCGCTGTGAGGCAGCAGTGCTAACTTCCCAGGAACTTGTCATTATGGGGTTGAGTCCTATTCTGGTAATATATGTCTGAAGTCGCGAGACTAGAATTGAATATAGTACTCTAAAACAGGCCTCACCAATGCCCTATACCGTCACAACATGACCTCCTACCCCCCTATACTCAGTCACAGAATCCCTAAAACGTGGAAACAGGCCATTCAGCCCATGAGACTATAATAACCATCGGAACAACATCCCACCTGAACCATGTAACCAAACATTTCCCACAGCTAATCCACCTAACCTGCACGATTTTGGAATTGTTTGAGGAAATCAGAGCAACCAGAGGAAGCCCACAGAGACACTTAGAGGAAGAATGTGCAAACACCACACAGAGTGGAATTGAAATCAGGTTCCTTTATTGATCAGTGCACAGACCAATAAACGTCACTGTCCCAAATGCCACCTTCAGCACTTGATCTCCCTGAAACTCCCTGAAACTCTACTTTTCAGGAACTGTACAGTTGTTCTGAGCCCTTCAGAGGGATTGAAGGTGAGGAGGAGAAAACAGCCCTCCCTCCCCCTCTCTGTTCCCCTGTGTTTCTCCTGCTCACTCTTCGCCCCCCTCCCCCGCTCTCTGTTCTCTGCCCCGCTCTCTGTTCTCCCCAGCCCAGCTATCTGTTCACCCACGCTCTCTGTCCCCTGCCCCGGTTTTTGTTCTCCCCCCCACTCTCTGTAACCCCCGTCCTCTGCCCCCTCCCCGTTCTCTGTCCCCGCCCTCCCCACTCCTCTGCCTGTCCCCTGGTGCCTGTCTCCCTCCTCTCTCCCCTCACCCGTTTCTGTGCCTTCCCTCTCTATCCCCATAACCCTCTCTTCACACACACGCTCTGCCCACATCTCTCTACCTACCCTCCCCTCCGTGTCTCCTAGTTCTGTACTCCCCAACAACAGGGAAAAGACTGTCTATTTACACTACCCATGCCCTGCCTGATTTTATAAATCGCTATAAGGTCACCGCTCAGCCTCTGACATTGCAGGGAAAACACCCTATCCAACCCTGGCAACATCCTTGTAATTCTTTTCTGACCCCTTTCAAGTATGAAAACATTCTTCTGATAGGAAAGAGACTAGAATTGCGTGGAATATTCCAAAAATTTCCTAATGAATGTCCTGTACAGCCGCAATATGACCTTCCAACCCCGATACTCAATGCGCTGACCAATAAATGAAAGCAGACCAACTGCCTTCTTCACTATCCTATCTACCTGCGACTCTACTTTCAGGGAACTATGAACCTGCACGCCAAGATCTCTTTATTTTGGAACATTCCCCAGGAACTTACTATTAACTGAATAAGTCCTGCCAAGGTCTGCTTTTCTAAAATGCAGCACCTCACATTTTTCTAAACTGAACTCCTCAGTTGATGCACCATTTGATGCAGGTCCCCTTGCACTCTGAGGTTTTTTTTTCACTGTCGACCACATCTCCAATTTTGGTGTCATCTGCAAACTTACTGACAATACCTCTTATATTCAGATCCAAATCATTGATATAAAGGACGAAAAGTGCAGGATCCAGCAGCGATCCTTGTGACACTCTACTGGTCACAGGCCTCCAGCCTGAAAAGCATCCCTATGGTACCACTCTGTCTTCTACCGTTGAGCCAGTTCTGTATTTAAATGGTTAGTTCTCGATGTATTCCATGAGATCTAATCTTGCTAACCAACTCCCATGAGGAACCTTGCGAACGCCTTACTGAAGTCCATGTAGATCATGTCCACTGCTCTGCCCTCATCAATCCTTTGTTACCTCTTCAGTAAACTTAGTCCAGTTCATGAGACATGATTTTCCACGCACAAAGCTGTTATGAATATCCAGGACTGAACTCTATATATTAGGGTCTGCATAGGTGTTATTATTCTGTATAAAGTTCACATACACCAGCTTTGTGTTAGTGACTGTGTCTTGAGTCTTGTTATTATCGCCAACACAGGTGAGTTCCTTTTGAAAGGAAGTCCCTATATCCCTAGACCCTCCCACCTGCTCTGTCTCCTCCATCCCCACCATAG
The DNA here is from genome assembly GCF_047496795.1 of Chiloscyllium punctatum. NCBI lineage: Eukaryota > Metazoa > Chordata > Chondrichthyes > Orectolobiformes > Hemiscylliidae > Chiloscyllium > Chiloscyllium punctatum. The sequence continues at coordinate 15,911,615 of NC_092786.1, forward strand.
ACAGAAAGTGGGAGGAGCTCATGGAGTTTCCATATGAGTGAGACTGAGAACATCCCCTCCTGCTGCTGCACTGATCCTGTCCCTCACTGACTTGCCCATCCCCCAATGTCCTCCTCATTCGTTCATTGTTTACAATCCCATTGCCCCAGTCCAGCCCCGCCCCATCCACCCTATTGGGCAGCAGCTGCTGTCAATCACCCAGGTTCCTGTGTGATCTGGAGCATGTGCTGTCGGAGGGGAGACCAGTGCACGGGCGCAGTGCTGCGCAATTATTGGCGTATGTGCAGTTTGGCTCAGTGCCAGGGAGGGAGGCTCTGGGCGTGTGGGATTAATCTGTCATTGGCAGCTCCCTCTGAGAGCAGGACCCAGAGGAATGGCCCCTCTCCTGGTATCCTGACGAATTGTCAAAGTATCAGTGGGAGAGCATTTTTCAGAAAGTTATCAGAACTCGTGTGAATATTCAGGAATAAAATGGAAAAGGATAAGGATGGGCATGCAATTAGAGTGCTAATTTTAGTTCATTTTAGTTCAACCAGATATGATTTGGCCAGTGTGTGCAGGATGGTTCTCATCAGAGGTGGGCTGGGGAAAATAAGTAAGAGGTTCCAGATTGTTCTTTTTCCACAATGTCGGTCTGACCAGGAAGGAAATCCTGGGAGGTGGGGGCAGGATTCTCCAACACCCAGGAGGCTCCGAGTCAGAATCATTGATTTGGTTCATAGCCTGTAGACAGGAGCTAGGAAATTGAATTCAAATAGAGGAGAGAGAGAGAGAGAGAAAACTGGGTGTGGAGGAAAGGCGTGAGGAGACTGGTTTGGATTTCAGTTCATGGAAGAAAGCAGTTGACACTGTCATTTAAAGCTTTAGGGGAACAAGGAATCTACAATTTAATATTGCAATTATCTTACGAATCCTGTATTAACAGTGGTGACTTGTTTTCTCTGTTATTGGGTACAGAAAGGGTGAATTTGCGGTTGAGAAATTCAGATTGAACGTCATGTTCATATCTGATATTCAGATCGGCACGGATCAAGTAAATATCATTGCACCTTTCCTTCCAAATGAAATGGTTATTCTGTGCATGAGCAAATATTTCAAATATCAGTGTGACTGAAAAAGTCCATGTTAGTATGGTGAGTGTGGAGAGACAGTTCATTTGGTTGTAAAATTTTGAAAAAACATGGCACATTTCCCAGGAACAGTCAAGCCTCAGATTTATTTTGTATGCGGACAAGGTTTTAATTAATCATGCAACCAGAAAGACACAACGATACCTGTCTCATGGAAAAACCATGAAAATGGGAATTTTGTAAAGGAGTGAATTATTGATCATTGGCTTGTAATCCATTGGCGTTGTCACGTCGGTTCTAGCCTCGTGGGGAAACCCTGGAAATGTGATGAATGCAGTGTAGGTTTCAGTTATTTAACTGTAAAAAGTGCAGAAGAAATTAAAAGGATGTTGCCCGGGCTCAGGGGTCTGAGTTATAGGGAAAGGTTGGACAAGCGTGGACATTTTTATTTAGAGCAGAGGAAACAGAGGGGTGATCGTTTATAGAAGTGTATAAGACCATGAGAGGCTTGGGTAAGGTGAATACACTCGGTCTTATTCCCAAGGTATCAAGGACGGGGGGCGTCAGCTTAAGGTTAGAGGAGAAAGAATACAAGGGAACCTGAGGGGCAACTGAGGGTCTACATGCATGGAATGAGGTGCCAGTGGAAGTGGTTAGGTAGGAACATTAACAACATGTGAAAGGCATTTGGACAAATACATGGATAGCAAAGAGTCAGAAGCAGATGGGCCAAGTGCAGGGAAATGGGGTTAGCGTGGATGGACATTCTGGTCGGCATGGATCAGTTTGGGCCAAAGGGCCTGTCTCTGCAGTAGGACGCTATAATTTTAAGTACATTTGCTATTTCTCCCACTATCTCTGGTAGCACCCTGGGATGTATTCCATAAAGGCAAGGAAATTTGTCTACCTTTAGATACATTAGCTTGCCCAGCTCTAACGGTTTTGTGATAATGGTTATTTCTTGGTACTCACCTTCCTTAGTCTCCTTATCAATTACTGGCATGTTCTTCATATCCTCCACTGTGAAGACTGACTGCTGTGTACTCATATTCCTGAACCCTGCCGGATTGGATTTAATCTTCCCACTTTCCATCTGAATTCTAAATTCAACCAGAGTTATCACAAGTCTTTTATCAGATTATGAGGTGAGGTGATGTTTCCTGGGTGTTTGGGTTTTCATTGTCAGAGACCTTGGCTTTGTAATAAAGTACAGGATATATATTCACAACAGAGTATTCTGGACGGTGTAAAAGTACAACGCAATCTAAAACCATAAATCACTGTCTCCCCTCAGTTTAAAATTGCAAAATCATTATCTCCTACACACTTCCTCACTATCTAAGATTGGAATGCGAATCCACCTGACTATCCTGCTTTTAACGAAAATCTCCTTTGTTGAAGGTGGTGAGTTTTGGATTCAGCTTTCCAGTTATTACCGTAAGAAGATAATCACTGGGCACAGGAGAGGCAATACAGCCCTATGAACCAGCTCCACCATTTAATACGGTGATGATTGAGCTCACCTCGGTCTCAGCTGAATTTTCCCGCCTGCTCTTTCTCACACTTCAATTCATTGCAAATGAAAAATCTGTATCTCTTCATTAAATTTGGTCATTGTCCTGGCATCCACTACATTTCGAATATGGAATTCGATAGATTCACAACACATCGAGACAGGTTCATTCTTCTTCATGAGAATACAATAGAATCCCTATAGTGCAGAAACAGGATATTCATCTATCGAGTCCAAAGCAACCTATGATGAGCATCCCATTCAGACCCACTCGTTCCCTGTAACATTGCATTTCCCATGGCTAATTGTCTAACCGGCATGTGCATGGACACTATCAGCAATTTAGCATGGGCAATCCACCTACCCTGCACATCTTTGAACTGTGAGGAAACTGGAGAACTGCACCAAACCATGCAAACATGGGGAGAATGTGTAAACTCCACACAGTCGCCTAAGGTCCCTGACGCTGTGAGGCAGCAGTGCTACCCACTAAGCCACCTCTGCTTAAAACCTACTGCGCCTTATTAACCTCCCTATCCCGCAATTGGCTGAATCTATATTCCTTACGTCAGAAATCAGGTTGTCTAAGCGGATGTCTCAGTAAATCCCAGTGACGGCCCACATGTCCCGTGTGTCTGAATGGGGATCTGATACACAACATCCTCCACCCCACACTTTTCATTCACGTTCCAGAGACATGTCTCCAGTGGCTGCATGACGACTGCAACTCCCAAATTCCGAGGTAGGAACCGCACATCTGTGGGGAAACCTGGCACTGCACATGTACGGAATGTGGGTGGGTTTTGGAGCGTGTGCTTTGGGGTAACTCCTGGGAAGTATTTCACACTGTGATTGTCTGGAGGAGGAACGTATTTGCTTGTAGTATTGATCTGTTAGAGGGTCAAAGTGTCACCACGCCCACATGGGACCAAGTTCCATTCCCAACTTGTCTTAACAGTGGAATCGACCAATGAGAAACAAAAAAGGATGTGACCCATTCTCCCAAACTGAAGGTTCCTCTTCTGTCCAGGATCTGCTATCTGCCTTTCTGTTTCCTTTTGTTTCATTTTGCTGTTACATTTTGACTTGCAGCAACTGAAGGGAAAGGAAATGAAACCAGAAAGGGTGCAGAGTCTAACCAGGGACAGGAAGTGGTGGCATAGATCTGTTTATCAACAACTCCATGAGAATGGGGAGGGTGTACATTAGGGGTAGCAGAGTCAGAATGGTTGGAGAAAGTAAGTGGGCTGGACGGTTACAGCTTTGGGGGAAGAAAGGGGAAAAAGATATTCCAGCAAAACCAGGATTGTCTGCTCTGAATTTCTAATCTATACATATTCATTTATTCAGGGTGCTAGAATGTGAAGATTTGCAGACCGAAATCTCAAAATCATGTGCAGATTGTGATTAAGTTAACCAGCATTTGAAGAACCAAAGATCGAGAATCACTTAGCCAAAATCCTGCAACACTCTCCATCCCAGCATTGTCGGTCTCTCTGTGCCAAATGGACTGTGAATGGTTCAAGACAGCAGCTCACTACCATCTTCTCAAGGGTAACGAGAGATGGGGAATAAATGCTGGCTGAGCCAGTGATGCCCATATCCTGGAAACGGTTTCTATCTCTAGTTGCTGAAACCCAATTGATGTTACTGCAGGATGACGAGGGATACTGAGTACATCCTCCAGTAGGCAGCACCACCACATTACCCCCGCCTACACCCACACAGTAACACAGCAACATCACTAGAGCAAAAGGCAGTGAAACCAAAGGAGGACTTAGATATAGTTCTTTGAGGTGAAGTCATGAAAGGGGATTGGAACGCAGCAGGAACAGGAGACTTGAGCTGGTTAGTCAGCTGTCTCACACTGAATGGTGAGGCAGGATTGAAAGGCCGAATGGCCTCCTGCTGCTATCTCCCAGGTATGTATATAACCATAGAGCCCGGGTTGGAAGAAGTGGACAGGGATTCTACAGGAGATTGCACCTCCACATCAGTTTTCAGTGAGGGATGGTTTGATGGATTTTATTTAAAAGAAGGTTAGTTAATTTGGTTCTAAAATATTATAGCTATTTATTCCACAATAAATAAAACTGAAAGAAAAGAAATCAAACTATCTGAATATAACAGTTTTTTAAAAAATTTCAAACGCCCTGTAAAACAAAATCCTGTCTATTCCCGGACACCACCACTTTCCAGTTACTCAAACTCCAGGGAAATATTCCCTCTCTGTCTGAACCTTTGGTTTGATTTAACTGCTTTTCAGTTCTTCTTCTCTGAGCTGTGAAGTGTCCTTTCCCCCCCATTTCTCCTACCCAGACATGTTATCACACACAACTGAGCAACTTTCCCACCATCAAAATACTCATTACACCATTTTGGGTTTTGTTAATATATAATCACCAGCAGTAAGCAAACCATGTAACCAATTGAATATTTACAAACAAAGCCCATTACGGGCAAAGCAAACTATTACATATGACAGAGTGGGAAGGGACCAAATCAAAGTAGAGTTGGGGGAGAGGGAGCAGCAGTGGAAATAAAGCACTGTATCCCCTGCAATGCCCACCCCTATCTAAAGGCATCGCGAACATTGATACATACGACATGCTCCTTCTCCAAGGACACCCTGCTGTGTAGCCTTTATCCTCAATCATAGAATAGAATCCCAAAAGTGTGGCAGGAGAGCATTGGCCCATGAAACCCCACCAACCATCCAAAGAGCATCCCACCTGGAGCACTCCATCCCTGTAACACTGCATTTCCCATGGCTGATCTACCGAGTCTGCACAATCCTGGACACTGTAGACAATTTCGCACAACTGATCCACCTAACCCACAAACCGTTGAACTGTGGGAGGAAACCAGAGCACCTGGAGGGGGCCCACACTATCCTGGGGAGAATATGGGACCACCAAACAGGCTGTTGACCAAGGCTGGACTCCAACCTTGTAACTGGTGCTGTGAAGCAGCAGTGCTATAATCCCAATTTAAATCAAAACAGATGATCCTTGCTCACTGTCACGTTGCTGTTTGTGGAGACTTACTGCCCAGAGTGATATCCTGAGATTCAGAGTGAGCCAATATAAATTCAGTCAACTCCAGCCGAGTTAATGTGATTAACAATAACATCAATACTCCAACAGTGTCATCAGACCTCGTACCTACTCTATCATTTACGATTTTTAACCCATGGAAAGTTTGTTACCAGCTTCAATGACAGCCATAATGCTCTGACCACTTTGACGGAGCCAGTGCAAGTCAGTTCGAATAGTTATCAATAGATTGAATCTAAACAGGATGCCCCACAACAGGAAGTGTTCTGACACTCAATGCCTGTAAGCCAAGGTCATTTTCCTAAAACCACTCACTTCTGGTAATACCATTGAAGATATTTTATACAGTAACCTTTCAGTCTCAATTGTCAGTTCCAGTCCATGAAGCAGCCAGGAACATGCACCAGTGAATTGAATTCTAACAGCAGCATTTCCCTGGCAGGAGAGATTGAGGAGCTTGAAACTGTCTTCTCTGGAGTATCGAAACATGAAACACTTCAAAGGAACAAAAATCTTCAAGAGCTTGAGAGGATAGATACAGGAAGGATGTGCTCCTAGGCTGGTGTGCCTGGAATAAAATAAGCAGTAACTACGGTATCTTTACCCAGCATCCCCTTTAGCTGCATAAATGTATAAGATTTATTTGCTGCTCTAATTACACTCCCAGTTTTAACTGCTGTAAAGTTGATGACTATGCAAATGTTTAAAATATAATTTAATCCATCCCAAAACCTCTCTGTACCTGTGCCTCACTTGTGTTCACCGAGACACTCATTCAATCTGACCTCTTTACAAACCCTGCTCTGTATTTCCTTAGAGGGCTCAGAATGAAATATTCACTGAATTGTTACTGCGCAAAAGGAGGCTGATTGGCTCATCAGCTCTCCAAAGGATCACCTCACTGAATGCCATTCTTCTCCCTTTACCCCATAAAACTTCCCATTCGTCCTCTTCCAATAACACCAGCGAGTTCACAAGTAACCACAGCGATTGGATTTGTTTTGTTTGTTCGTGGGATCACGGCATCACTTGCTGGGGCAGCATTTGTCATTCATTCTAACTGCCCAAGAGATGGTGCAGAGTTAACCACGTTACTCAGTGTCTAGATTCACATGTAGGCTGGACCAGGTCAGAATTAACAGTTTCTCAGACCCAATGACATGAAGAGATGATTTCTGGCCTATTATCTTATTTCTGAAATGATAATGAATAATTTTTGCAGTTGAATTAAAAGTGAAAGACCAAAATGTGTTTTATTCTGATTGAGCACGTCCTCCTATTTTCTCAGTTGTTATTGACTGTCTCATTCCCCTCGCACCAGAATCGATTCCAGAGAGTGTTACAGAAAAAAGCAGAATGGTCAGCTGCAGGTTGTCACCTGACCGGTCACTGGACCCAAAGGTTCACTTTCAACAGATGCTGCCAGATCTGCTGACTTTTTCCAGCAATTTCTGGTTTTGTTCCTGATTTCCCAGCATTTGCAGATGTTTCGTGTTTGTATATTGATTTTGTCTGTTGCAGAGGAGTTTATTGATGAGTTTGGAGAGTTTTGAACATTGCAACTTAAGCCACAAATCAGCCATGATCTATTGAATGGCAGAGTAGGGTTGAAGGGCTGAATAGCCTCCTCCTGTTCCAATGAAAGTTATCCATCTGCAGCTTGTGGTAACATTTCCCCTCAATGCTCACTTCACATCCATGTCTAACACTGTTACTGACTGAACAAACTTCCTGTGTTTGAAATAAACCTGCTAATGTTCAGTGGCTCCCTCCACTGCCACCCGGATTTAACTCTCATCATGGAATGCTGTCTTGTGTTATTATGGGAATGCCCACAAGGACTAATCCTGGAGTCTGTATCCCGTGGGATCCAAAATTCCCATTTATTTCCTTCTTCATTTTTCATTCTGGCATTGAACTCTCAGTTTAAATCCATTCTCCTGTCATGCTCTTAAACATGCCCATGTGGGTGGACTAGAGGCAGCTGGGACCTGAAATTGAATCTGCCTCCCCCCACATTCAGGGATTTGGGAAAACACTCAGACAATTACCTATCCATCTGATTGTTGAGTCAGACAGATAGGCAGAAAGAAAGATGCACATTTACATTGCACCTTTGATGACCTGGGGCAATGGAATATGCTTCCAACCCAATGATTTCAACCTCAAATCTCTGAAAACACAGACACAAAGCTTCCTACTTGTACCAGGTTGTCTCTCAGCCTCCTCTTTTCTTAAGAGTTTTAAGCTGTTAAGTCTTTCCTGGTGATTTTAACATCTGTGTTTCTGTCAGATTTGTGACTGAACCTTTATTTTCCTGTTGTGAGTGATGCCAGTAGCAGAAACAGTTCCTGACTTGTGAGGGGTTTTAGTTGGAGCATTTATATTTACATAATCATTCCCACCCTCACATACAGTGTGAAATTGATGTAAAACAGAAGGAAAGGATTGAGTGAGCACCCACAGAAACACAAAAGGCAGCATGTGTACCTGAGTTGAATGAACCTGGATTTAGGAAAATGTGACAACAATCACAACTAGTTAGGATTACAGAATCTCTTAGGTGCACAAAGAGACCATTTGGTCCATCGAGTCTGCAATGACTTGTTGTCCCACCCTACCTCCATAACCCCACATTTACCATGGCTAACCCAACCCACCGAAACTACACACTACAGGTCATGTTAGCACGGCCAATCCATCAAACCTGCACATCTGTGGGAGGGTCACATATTATGTCTAAGTGCTCAGGATTGTGGATGAAGGCTCACAAATACTTGACTCTGACGCAAATCCTCTTTTTTTCAAAATAAAATCTTGGGGAAACTGCATCCAGAAAGATTTCCAATTATCTCATAAGGAAGAGAATTCAAAATTCGTGCCACTGACCCAGGGGGCGCTGTGAAGTCACAGAGGTCTGGGAACCATCAGAAATGTAACGAGTTGTGAGCAAGGTGGGAGTGAGACAAGGACAAAAAGACAGTCTGTCACACGGGGGAAGGCAGAAGAGATTAAATTGCAGAAATGGTAGTCCCTCAAGGCCATAGGGAATGGAGTTAGGGATTGGAAAGAAACCAGGAAACAAGGTGAGCAGCTGTCAAAGAAATACATTTTAAAAAACAGTTTACAACAACATAGAGGGCAGAGTACGCAGTCTGAAATTGTTGCTTTCATTGGTGAGTGCAGAACACTTTAAAGCCTGGGTCATTCTATTACAGTCAACACATGCAGGATAGGCCAAGTGGCCTCGATCTGTGCTGTAACTTTCTGATAAATTTATTCTGATATTTGGAATTCAGGTCGGGTGATGTTTATAAATTCTCAAATTGGACTTGAGTTTAATATTCTGGAGAAATGTTAAATCAATCACAATGATCCCATTCTGCAGACTTTAGTCCGCAGCCCTGCATGTTCCAGCATCTCAGTTACATCCATGTCCTTTTATTCTAATGTGATGCTGGTTACTGCCTCTGCCACCCCATCAATGCGTTCCTGCTCCCCACCATCTCCGAGTGAAACAAATTCTTCCCTCCTCTTCTTTCTGGGAATTAGTTTCAATCTAAATCTTCCAGTTTCTGACCTCTCAGTTAATGAATAGCTCCTTCCTATCCACTCGATCTGGATTCCTCAGCATTTTATCCCTTCAATTAAATCTCACCTCATCCTCCTTGGAAATCATCCCCAGCCTATCCAACCTTTTCTCAGATCAGAAATTTTCCAATTGTAGAAACATTCTGATCAATCTCCTGTGTACCCTCTCTGGTGTGATCACATTAACCCTGGAATAAGGGGATCAGAAGTGTGTGCAGTACTTTAACCGCAGTCAAACGAGTGTTCCTGACATTTCCCATGTCACCTCCGTGTTCTTGTGGTTGTCGCTCACACAAGAAGTGTCCTGGTTTTCCCACATGGAACTGGATGTGCACTCCATGGGGCTGGGGTTCCCTACCATGTGTTTATTTGTTAACTAATCCTAAATTAACTTCAGATTAAAACAAGATTATCAGCTTCCCACCAATCAACTTCTTCCATTATACTAAAGTCACCTTACTTTTTAAAATCTCTTTAAAATTATTACTATCTAAACACAACAGCTTTTAATTTGCTGATCAAGTATTCAGATGTCTCCACTGTTACAATCACTTGAAGATTATCTTTACCTTCAGCTACATTTGGTGAATTGAACACTGATTGTAAATATATGAATATCAAACGGACTTGAGTTTTATGATAATTAATCCTGTCTGACATTCTTGTTGGTTAATATCTTGAAGAGAACTGTCCTCAGAATTTCTGCTGTGCTCTGACTTCATTCACAACTGGATTTGGTTGGACTGCAGATCTTAGATCTGTTCTTTTGTTTCCCGGATTGCTTCACTCTGTCTATTACTTGCTGCTTCTGCTGTTAGGCACACAAGTAGTCCTCTTTGGGAACTTCATCAGAATAACACCTTATTTTTAGGTATTCATGCTGCTGTTACTGGCATGCCATCCTGAATTCTCTCAGTTGAATGAGGATTGATCCTCTGGTTTGATGGTAAGACGTAAGTTGGGGGATATGCTTGGCCGTGATTCTGTAAGTTTTGTTGGAGTACAATTCTACTGCTGTTTTTGGAAGGAAAGAGCTAAACTCTTACACTGTTGGCCCCATATACTACATGCAGTTTCATGAACACTGATAGGCCCAAGACATGAAATACGAGCAGCATTGTACAATGATGCAGGATCACAACTGCGGTAACAGGAGTTTAAGATCCAACTTGACACAGGAGTAGGGAAAGAAGCAGCTGATCAGATTGTCTCATTCATAATCATAAAGAGACTCTATGAGATTATTGTACTGTTGGAGGTGAGGATGTAGGAGGTTGGGGAGATGCTGAGTTCTTCTACAAAAACTAATCTGCCTGAGAGTTGTGAAATAGAATTGATTGCCATGCATTTAACAGAAAGCTAATTGAAACTGGTTTTATCCCCAAAAGATAACAAGACTGATGATGCTTCCAATCATCATCAGAAACAAACCCCAGAATACATGGTTCAGAGATGGATGTCAATTGCCAATCAACATCCAACTTCTGCAATCATTGAGCAAACGTATGTGTGATTACCCAGTTCTGATGAACCAGAAAATCACTGTTCACTCTATGCAGATGGACAGCGATGTGGGGAAGTATTGGCCGAGTGGTGTTGTCGTGAGACAGTTAATCTAAAACCCCAGATAGTGTTCTGGAGACCTGGGTTCAAAGCCTGCTGCAGCAGATGGAGGAATTTGAATTCAATAAAAAAAAACTTGTGAATTTAGAGTCTAATGATGACCATTAATCGATTGTCAGAAAAACCCATCTGGTTCACTAATGCCCTTTCAGGAAGGAAGCTGTTTTCCTTACCTGGTCTGGCCTACATTGTGACCTCAGACCTACAGCAATGTGGTTGACTCTTACCTGCCCTCTGGGCAATTAGAGATGGGCAGTAAATGCTGCCGGGCCAGCGACACCCTCATCCTGTGAATGAATAAAGGAAAATAAAAATCTGTACCCAGTGTGAATCTGTGCATGTTCAACAATGTTGTAAACATTTCCAAAGCTAAGATCTCTATGTGCACAACTTTATGAGCTGCCAAAACCATTGTGCGTTACTTGCCGTGAAAAAGAGAAAAAAATCCTTCAACTGTGGCTATCAGTAAATTGGCTGGTGTCTCAGCAGGATGGATGCAAGAGTGAATCCCTTCCCCCCCACACACGCACAGAGCAGGTGAACGGCTCCCCAGTCTGACTGGTTTGGCCACTTTCCAGGTGGGATGTGTAACGAATTCCCCTCTGGCATTCTCCACATTTCCAGAGTCGATCCCTAGTGTGGCTGCACTGGTGTTTTGCCATTTCAGATAAATTCTAGCAGATTGTTACACACAGCGTTAGCCTGCCCACCCCCCACCTCCAAAGAACCCAGTATAAAGCTGTAAACATTCTCTCCTGCTGTGGAGGGACAGCCTGTATTGGTCTGAGTAGGTACACTGAGCAGATTTACCTCAATGACAACGTAATCGGTGACCAGAGCAAGTTAAGCAAGTCCAATTAAAATGCATTATAGCACAGAAAGAGGCCCATCAATTCCAAGCTGGCTCTCTGTAGCCGAATCCAATATTCTCATTCCCTATACGTACCCCAAACTCTGCAAGTTTATTTCCCCCAGAACTGATCTAATTGTTTTTATCAATAATTGATCTTCTCTACTTGCACCACCGTAATAGGCAACATGTTCTGCATATTCCAGCCAATATAGTCAGCAGAAACACTTGCTCATCTCCCGCTGTCTCAAAACCTTACATCTGACCTTAACTCTTGTGCCATCACCTATCGAATGCAGATATTTCTCTCTGCTATATCTAGGTCTGTTATAATCTTATACAGCTCTATCAAAAATATATCCAACTTCTTCACTTCAAAGAAAATAGCAATTTCTTCAAATCAATCCAGTGACTGCATTTTCTTCATCAGTGAACCACTCCAGTAAATCTGTACTCCACACTCTGAAGATCACTCATATCCTTCATTGTTGATGCCTATTTTGTTCCACAAATCCAGATGATGCAAGTTTTCTGCACAACAGCAGTAGCTTTATTATTGGACAGCCGGCGAGAGTTTCAAAGCGTCTGTAAAGTTGCTGAGTGTCTACTTGTAGAGACTCTTCTTCACGAATCTCTGCCTTACCAACAGGGACAGTATATTTAATAGGAATTAGACAAAGGCATATCAGTCACATGGGCGATTGTCAACAATTTAATTATGACCTTACAAAGTTTGACGAATGACGATGTCCTGTGATAACGTGTGAATGGATGACAGAAACTGATGATCGTATTGTTCATGATTATGTGTTGATGGGAAGAGATTAAAGCAGAAGGGTTCTTCCTTCAGTAAATGGGGGGTTCACTTACCTACGCTAATATGGAGGGGAAGTTAGATAATGGGAGCGGGAGGCCGTTTAACAGGGTTGTGCCCAGGGCTCTCAGTCTTGTCTGGAAAGGGCAAATTCCTCTGTCTGGGGTTACAGGGCAATCCACATGTGTGGCTACAAGATGTTCTATTTTGAGATACTGTCAGCCTCCCCCCTTCTGAGGTGTTCTGTCTCTATTCTAAGACTACAGGCCTTCAGTTGATGAAATAAGGCCTTTGGCAAGGGAATGTTTAACCCTTGAGACCCCACGGTGTCCTGAAAGAAAAGCAAAAGGTATGGAACTGGTCCCTCTATGGTATTTTAACTTCCTCGTTCTGACCAGGAATCTGTTGATCAGAATTTAATGCAATAATTGACTGTGACCTAACTAGAGCTTTGTCAAGGATTAGCATCTTTTCTGTGAGTTTGTTATCTTTCCCCCATTAACGAAGCCCAGCATCCCATTTGTCTTACACAAAACACTTTATGTTTTCACTCCTTTAATGATTTGTACACATTGTCCCCCATTCCTGCTGTCCTGCTGTCTGTGTCTGTGCCACTCAAATATATATTCCCTTTCGACATTGCTTCTCTCAAAATGCATCAACTTACTGTGTGTTCTAAAGAAGAGACATATTATACTCAAAGTATTATATCTCACTCCACACATTCTAACCCCTGGAAAATAGAACAGAACAGCACTGGAATAATGGGCCCACCATGTCAGTGCGGACCATGATGCCATTCCAAACTAATTCCATCTGCCTGGACATGATCACTGCCAACCCCCTATCTGCTTATGTGCCTGCCCAAATGCCTCTTAAGCATTGTGATTGTTTCTGCTTTTACCACCTCCAAAGAGAGTACATTCTAGTCATCTACCAGCTTTTGCATAAGAAACTTGCCTGACATAACTCCCTTTAAACTTTCACATGGTGTTGGAAATGCTCAGCAGGTCTTGCAGCATCTGTGAAAATAAAAATCCGTTAATGTTTAGGGTCCTTCCTCAGAACCGTGAACTCTGATTTCTCTTTCCAGATGCTTCCAGATTGTTGAGCATTTCCAGAAACTTCTGTTTTTGTTTCTGATTTACAGCATCTGCTGTTCTCTTGGTTTTTATTTTCTTTACATTTCCCCCTGTCCCCTGAAATCTATGGCCTCTAGAATTTGTCATTTCTATCTTGGAAAAAGGTTCAGATTAGAGAACATAGAATAATACAGTGCAGAACAGGCCCTTTGGCCCTCAATATTGCGCCGACCTGTGGAATTTTCTCAACTCGTCCCCCTACACTATCCCAAAATCATCCATGAGCTTATCTAAGGAATGTTTAAATCTCCCTAACGTGGCTGAGTTGACTACCTTAGCTGGTAGGGCATTCCACACACTTACCACTCTCTCTGTGTAAAGAATTTGCCTCTGACATCTGTCTTAAATCTATCACCCCTCAATTTGTAGTTGTGCCCTCTCATGCAAGCTGTCATCATCATCCTAAGAAAAAGACTTTCACTGTCTACCATAACTAATCCTCTGATCATCTTGTATGTCTCTATCAAATCTCTCCCCCTCCCCCCCCCCCCCCCCCCCCCAGCCGCTTTCTTTCCAATGAGAACAGATCCAAGTATCTCAGCCTTTCCTCATAAGACCTTCCCTCCACACCAGGCACGATCCTGATAAATCTCCTGTGCACCTTTTCCAATGTTTCCACATCCTTTTTGTAATGGGGCGACCAGAACGGTACACAATATTAAAACTGTGGACACACCAGCATTTTGTATAGTTGCAGCATGATATTGCGGTTCCAGAACTCGATCCCTCTACCAATGAAACCTAAGACGCCGTATGCCGCCTTAACAGCACGATCCACCTTGGTGGCAACTTTCAGGGATCAATGTACATGGACTCCAACATCACTCTGCACACCCACACTACCAAGAATTTTTCCATTGACCCAGTACTCTGCCTTCCTGTTATTGTTCTCAAAGTGCATCACCCCACATTTAGCTGCATTGAACTCCACTTGCCCCTCTCAGCCCAATTCTGCATTTTATCTAAATCCCCCTGCAACCTGTAACATTCTTCCAAACTGTCTACTACTCCACAGACTTCAGTGTCGTCTGCAAATTTACTAATCCATCCACCTATGCCTGCGTCTAAGTCATTTATAAAAATGACAAACAGCAGTGGTCCCAAAACATCTCTTGTGGAACACCACAAGTAACTGGGCTCCAGACTGAATATTTTCCATGAACCACCACTCGCTGCCTTCTTTCAGAAAGCCAGTTTCTAATCCAAACTGCTAAATCACCCTCAACTCCATGCCTCTGCATTTTCTCTAACAGCCTACCATGTGGAACGTTATCAAAGGCTTTACTGAAGTCCATGTATACCACGACAACTGCCCTAGTCTCATCTAAATGCTTGGTCACCTTCTCAAAAAACTCAATGACGTTTGTGAGACACGACCTGCCCTTGACAAAACCATGTTGACTATCTGAAATCAAATTGTTGTTTGTTAGATGATTATAGCTGTTATCTCTTATAATCCTTTTCAAAACCTTTCCTACAATGGAAATAAGGCTCAATGGTCTATAATTACCTGGGTCATCTCTGCTGCCCTTCTTGAACAAGGGCACAACATTTGCAATCCTCCAGTCCCCGGGTACTAAACCCAAAGACAATAATGACTCAAATATCAAAGCCAAAGGCTCTGCTATCTCCTCCCTAGTTTTCCAGAGAATCCACGGATAAACCCCATCCGGCCTGGGGACTTGTCTACTTTCACTCCTTCTAGAATTGATAACACCTGTGCATAACTAACCTTAATCCGTTCTAGTCTAATATCTCGTACCACATTTTTGTCCTCTACAATATTCTCCTTTTCCTGTGTAAACACCAATGAGAAATGTTCATTTAGCACTCCTCCGATCTCTGCAGGATCCACACTCACACACTCAACTTCCCACTTCTGTCTTTGATTAGCCCTATTCCTACCCCAATCATCCTTTTATTCTTCACATACCTAGAGAAAATTTCAGGGTTATCCTTTATTCTGTTTGCAAAAGACTGCTCGTGTTCTCCCTTTGCTTTTCTTAACTCTCTCCTTAAATCCTTCCCAGCTGATCTGTAACTCTTTATTGCTTCATCTGTACCATTTTGCCTCATCAACACAAAAGCCTCTTTCTTCTTAACAATTTCAGTAGTAAACCATCGTTTACAAAGTCTGTCTGTGCCAGTTGGGTCACCCCACAGCCATTGACTTTCCAAAGAGAACAATCCAAGATTTTCTAACCTCTCCCAATCCAGGCAACATCCTGGCAAACCTGTTTCCACCTTACCAAAAGCCTTCACCTTCTTCCTATAATGTTGTGATCAAAACGGCACACAATACCCCAAAGGTGGCCTGATTATAGTTTTATATTCACTCCCCTGACAGAAGAAGGCAAGCCTGTCATTCACCTCCTTCACCACTTTCAGGGATCATTCAGCTTCCAAAACGCATCACCTCACACTTGTCTGAATTAAAATATATCTGCAATTTCTCCACAAAACTTTCTGACTCATCTCTTTTTTGCTGTATCCTTTCACATCATTCTTCACGATTCACAACTTCAACAGTTTGTGCCATCTACAAACTTGCTAATTAAATCGTTTACATTTTCAAACTTTTCATTTATATACATTACAAGCAACAGATGTCCCAGTTCTGATCCTTGTGGAACAGCACTAGCCATAGACCTCCAGCCAGCAACATGTTCCTGCACAACTGTTGCTGGGAGAAATATCAAAGAGAAGCCTTGAGTTCTGTGTTGAGCAGCTTGATGAACGTTTATTCAGAGCTCCTTACTAATACATGATGGGAGAGGTCCCTCTCTGGCTCCCCCAGATAAGTCCAACATTTTGATGTGTTTACTTCATAGGTTCCAGTGATATTTTCCCCCTGACCTGAACTCCAGGGTTTGGAATGTCAGCTCGGATATTTCCACGTTCCCTTTCCCAGTCTCTGATTCTCTCAGCTCATGCAGCTGCTTTGCCAGTTCTTTCACAAATGGTTTAACCCTATACTTGTCATTGCACATCTCCAGCCCTCCCACTACCACACATCTCCGGCCCTCCCACTACCACACATCTCCGGCCCTCCCACTACCATACCTTGTGGCATCTGCATTGTCCATCCAGTCACTAATTCAAAGGGGGACAGTCCCGTCCGCTTTGCTGGGGTTGTCCTTAGTTTCATTAGGCTGCTGGGTAGTACTCTAACCCATCGCTGTCCTGTCTCTGAGTGAGCCTTAGTCAGACTAGCTTTCAGTATCTGCATCATTCCTTCTACTGTCCCAGAGCTCTGGGTGTGGTATGGGGGATGAGATTTCTGTTCAGTACCAAACAGGGCACATAGCCCTTTAGCTATGTTCCCTGTAACATTTGTCCCTTGGTCAGAATCTGCAGGGGAATGCTTCCACCCACTGAGTAAACCTATTTATTAAAACCCAGCAGGACTTCCCTCGGATTGGGATGGCTGTGTGTGTAAAATCCATCTGTAATTGTTCCCATGGGCCCCTGGGGTCACTGCTGCTGCCTCCATTTTATTGCTTTCCCTGGCTCACACTGTGTACAGACTACACACCTTCGGCAAAACCTTGCTGTATTTTTCCCTGTTCTAGGCAAGGATTGTAGTGGATCATCTGATATTGTGTTTTATCCACCCCAATATTGGCCAGCCCATGATATGTTTTTAATAATGTTTGTCTTATACAGTGTAGTGGCACTGCTGGGTCATCCAGACTCTGACGTGTCCTATTACTGCCCCTCTCTTTTCCCATTCCTGTTTCTCCTGTTGTGGGACTATTTCTGGGAATATCTTTAAACCTTCCTCTCTCACTTCTGTAGCTACGGCCATTGCTATCTCCTCAAATGTCTGCACTGTTTCAGTCAGTATTAAAGGATTTGACAATCTGGAGGCAGGAAGCATGTTTCCGCTGATGGGTGAGTCCCGAACCAGAGGACACAGTTTAAAAATAAGGGGTAGGCCACTTAGAACAGAGTTGTGGAGAAACTTCTTCACCCAGAGAGTGGTGGGTGTATGGAATGCTCTGCCCCAGGAGGCTGTCGAGGCCAGGTCTCAGGTCACTTTCAAGAAAGAGTTGGATAACGTTATTAAGGATAGTGGAATGGGGATAAGGCAGGAGCAGGATACTAATTGAAGATGTTCAGCCATCAACATAATGAATGGTGGTTCTGTCTCGAAGGGCAGAAGGGCCTACTCCTGCACCTATTGTCTATTGTGTATTCACCTGCCTTACTCACATACTCACTGCCCCGTTGGCGTGAGGTTTCTACTTTCCTGTGAGCTATAATCTTCATTATTGCTGCTTCACTGGGAAAGTTAGCTGCTTCCACTAACTCTCTGACCTGTCCTTAATGCTGTATGTGCCGCAGACAGGGTGATGTACCGTCACCGAGCCCAGGCTATCACTTGGTCATGAACTATACCAAAGGCATGCTGTCTCTCTGTGTATATGCTGACGCCCTGACCCCTGGCTAATGCCCCTGCTTCTGTCAGGCCTCGTGATGGTTCTGCCATTTCTGGGAAATTCTCCACAAAAGTCGTCCAATAATTAAACAATCCTAATGATTGCCTTACCCCCTTCGCGGTGTGCGGGTAGATAGATTTTAAATCATGGTCTTTTGTTTCACTGGGATTGTCCCCCTCCCTTCATGATTTGATCTCCCTGATGTGATGTCCCAGGTACATCTCTCCTGACCTTCCCACGCTCTGTGGGTTAATTTTAAGCCCGGCCTGCCTGACCTGACCCAATACTCTGTGTAATATCCGGATATGTTCTTTCTCTCCAACTGAGGTAATGAGGTGTTGGGAAGATTAAATCGACGAACTCGATCAGCCATGTATCGGTGGGATATACTGGAATATTATGGGATCCCTGAGGTCACTGCTTTCCTCAGACAGTAGATACTAGCTTATTCTGCCATTCTAGGTCCACAAGAACCCATTCACAATATCAAGGGCTGAGACTGTATTCTGTTGCAATTTTAATCCATTAAATAAAGTGGTGTGGTTCGCTACTGTAGGATACTCTTCAGTGGAGGAATTACTGAGGGCGGTATACTCAATAGTGAGGTGGGATGAGCCGTTCGGCTTCTGTGAGTTAGTCTGGGATACTGTTGGTCTGACTATTCCCTGCTTCTCTCAATCTGTTACTGTCACAATTATTGCCTCCTCAGCCCCAGCTTTAATGTGATCCGGTTTGTGTGGGCAGTGAGAGGGCCCTCGACCTTTACAGGATCCATAGATAATAACCCACATTCCTGTTTGAGTTACCCGCCCTGCTGTTTGGGTCCTAGCTATAACTCCCCAGATTCCCTGACTGTTCCAGTCTCCCAGCAAGGCAACTACTCTGGAGATGTCGCATCTCCGTTGCTTCCTGTTCCGGGCCTGGCCAGGTTGTTCCCATATTAGAGTTAGTGTCTCTGCATCAATAGTTGTTCCGAACTGTTCTTAACTGGCAACTCCCAGAATGGTCCCTTCCTCAGTTTCACACTCCCATATCTGAATGTATTTTGCCATATCCATGATCAGCACTGGGACAGGTTTATTTCATCCAAGCTTCCTCGATTCCCTCTCCAACTGCTCTCATTTTAGTAATTGAGGGGTGAGGGGCAAATCCGTATCGGTAACTGATGTAGATGCTCCTGTATTAATGTTATGTTTTGCTGGTTCCCAAACACAGCATCAATGAATATTCATGGGCTATGCATTTGCCTACGTGAACTCATGCACACACACAATGTGAACATCTATCTCCCTCTCTCTGCATACGATCCTTGTCTATGTGCCCTTTCGTGCTTCACTTGTAACATTGTGGGTCTGGTTACCCTCCCTGTACTGCAGCTATTCCCCTGTGTTTCTGAGTTTGCCTCAGCTCTCATGGCCCAATTCAGAATGTAGTTAGGATTATCTCCCACTGGCAGTCCCACGTTCATAATTACAGTTAAATAGGGTCCCATGTCATCTTTTAAATACATCAAACCTATTTCATCATCACAGGTTGGGGTTTGGTAATCCCCCGTGGTCGTTGCACACCTCAGGCTTCCTCTCTGTATGATCCTCGATATTACCCTTGGGCCCCTGAGTCACCAAGGTTATTTTAGCCCATTCAGCCTGTCCCCTCCCCAGTGTGTCCCTGTAATATCTGTAAATGCCTGGAGACACTGATCGGCTGTGCACTGGGGGGAACCAGCTCACACCTTCACCCTCTCATTGCCGGGACAGATTCTGCTGTACACGTCGGGGCATCTTGGCCTGAGAGATATTGGCTGACACCATCATCAGTGAGACTGTACCTCAACTAATTCATCTGTATTCTCCCAATAATGCCCATTAATACCATTTCTCTATCAGGCTGGGTGTTCATCACCAACACCTTTCGTTCAGCCGGGTAAACGGTTCAATTTGGTTTCTGTCAGTTCCCTTTCTTGCCCCCCTCCTGTCTGTCAAAGTTTGAATTTTGATGCACTGCGGTGCCATAAACACGGCCTTCTGGGCCTTGCAGGGCGGTGGGTCATCCCACCCATTGCCGTCCCTCTGTCCATACGTGGGCGCTTTCTCATCTAACCTGTTCCAGTCAGTGTCACCATCCTCACTGGCTTCTGAGGAGAGCGGGGCACTAGGTACCTCCCCTCACTGTAACTACCACCTGGCACTTTGGCTTTAAGCCCTCACGTTTGAGAGCCACCACCTTCACTTGTTCCTGTTTCCCATAATAATGTAACACATCCTGTCATTCCTGGAATGTGAATTTGGTTTGACTTTAAACATTAATAATTTGACATTTACTTTACATATCTATAGAGGTGAATATTCTACTGTGACTATTAAAGTGAATTTAACGTGATCATGCAGTGAAAATAACTGATAATCAACGACAATGAATGAACTGAATAATATGTGATGATTTGTACAAGTTCTTGCAATGAAAATTCAATTTTATTCAATGTTTGTCACCCATTACACAATGGGCATTCTTATTAGGGAATAAAGTAATGGAAGGGTATCAGAGAAAATAAATAGACTTTAATTTTAGCTTCACTGCAATAATGAACCAAAACGATATTTGAACATAACAAAGTTTCCAGTGTCATTATTAACATCAAAACTACTTTAGTTTGCAAGTTGTTTTGTACTAAGAATAATTGGAAATGAATTGTGATTATGAATTGACCATTTAAAATATATTTTGAAGAGAATAATCAGATATATTTTTTGGAGGAAATTAGGAAAGGAAATAAATATGTATACATTGGTATTAATAGTTTTAAAGTGTTTGGAGGTTGACTGGGATTATTTGATTGAGAGAGGCTGCATGATTCTAAAGACTTATTCACCTTTTACATTGCATTGTTGGTTTCACTAGAATCTGTTGTGGTCTAAGCTCTTGTTGTGTGCAATGGACTGTCACTAATAGCTTAATTAATCTGCGAGTCCCTGATCAGGATTCCTTTGTCTGTAAGTCAGTCTGTAAGTGCGTGACACACCTGCTTTTCTGAGGGGAAACAGAGATTCTTTTCAAAGGAAATAAGTGGCAGTTCACACTGAGAATGGTTTCTACCACACACCATAAGCAGGGAAGTGTTTTTCTAAAGAATTCTAATCACTATCTATAAATCTAATGGTATCTCTGTTTGTCAGTTTGTGGAGGATTCAGCCCCTTTGTTCTGAGCTGTTGTTATACAAGCAGTTGGTTCATTATGTCTTTGCCAAGAATGTTGTTTACTTTCCGCTTTTACTGTGAATCTGCAGGTTAGAATATTCTGAGAGTCAATAATGTTCAATAACTGAACATTGAATGATTTTGACTCTACCAGAGCAGTTGCCTTGTTTTCAGCTAATTATTCACTTTCCATTTCCTGGTTGTGTTGTTTGCTACAGAAACAGGCTCTGAGCAATGTTTCCATTCACTTGTGTTGGAGTCACTGACAGCCACGTGGTCAGTCAGTTTCAGGCTGATGGATCAGTTTCTCTGTCCTATTAGATGGTGGTCACTTGCTCAGTTTCCGATGGCTCACCTCAGCGTCAGTCCATCAGCTGCTGAAACCCTGCATCCAGCATTTGTTCCCTCTCACCGTGACTAATCCAATACAGTCCCAGCTTGTCTCCCACATTCACCTCCACATACTCATGATCACCTCAGATTCTACTATCTGTGTCCTTGCAGCAAGCCGTGTAAGACACCTATTTCAGTTTTAACCTGATCTATATTATGTTCAGAAAGATCATCTCAAAATTTGGTTCACTGCTTCTTCAGGACCTTCCTGAAGAAGGGCTCATGCCCCAAACGTCGATTCTCGTGCTCCTGTGATGCTGCCTGACCTGCTGTGCTTTTCCAGCAACACATTTTCAGTTGTAATTGTAGTAACCAGTTAATTACAAGTTACTGACAAAATATTTTAAGAGGAGCTGCTATTGGTGGTGGAAATGCTGCTGGTTGGTATAAAAGAGGGCTGGGGTGAATACTGTATTCGGTTTTGATGAGAAAGTTGAGCAATGTAATATTCTTTTAACTTTGTTAATAAGAAGAGACAGAGATTGCAGCTAGGACATCCACAAGCATCCACCCTCACCATCACTGATGCTCAGTAGCAGCAGTGCCAATCAAGTGGGCTTCTTTATTCCGGCTGGTATCAAGTTTCTTGAGTGTTGTTAGGGCTGCACTCATCCAGGCAAGTGGGGAGTATTCCATCACACACCTGATTTGTGCCTGGCAGCGTTTGAACAGGATTTCAGGAGCCAGGAGTTGAATTACTCTTTTAGCCACTGTGTTTACGTGGGGAGACCAATTCAGTTCCTGATCAATGATTATCCACAGGATAATGTTGATAGTGGGTGTTCAGTCATGGTAACACCATCGAATGTCAAGGGATGGTGGTTAGGTTATGTCTTATATGTGATAGCCTGCATTTGTGTGTCATGTATGTTACTTGCCACCTGTAAGCCCAAGCCTGGATATTGTCCAGATCTTGTTGTACTTGGACTTGGATTGCTTCAGTACCTGAGAAGTAAATTATTTATTAACACTAAATAGTCACGAGATTATGCAAATTCCTTTTTCTATCAAATGTCATGGACTGTATCTTGTGGTCACTCTCATATTCACTTTCATTATCTTTTTATTTTCTTCTTAATTCAGACACAAATGTTTGAACATCGATCAGAATAAAATTACATAAATTAAAAACACATGTTTCTACAAGTAAACTAATTGAATTAAATACATAACTTCTGTATTGTCTGCATTTTGAAAAAAAAAATTCTTTTCAATACCTCCCGAATGGCTCATTTATTGTCCTCAATCCATCAATCTAAGTATTATATTTCAGTCTTCAGTTTACCCATCTTAATGTACGTCTAATCAACATCAGAGCAAAGTGTTTTTAAAATATTGAGTCAATTTATTTTTTCGGAATACAACATTTATTAGGAATTCATTATCCATATAATAATTGCAGAATAATTTGTTTGTCTTTCTAACGTGTATCGTCAGACCCATATATTATTTTAATCCATATTATAATTTAATCCATTGCAACAATGCTATTGTTTTCAGGTCAAGTATCCTACAATGGAACCAATCATTTTGCATCCAACATGCTTTGCAAACTGACTTTTGCTCATTTGAATAATCACAGTAATCTCAGCCTTATGAATTCAGAAAACTGTAACGACTTTTCACTGCAATAATTCCTGTTCATGTCTGCACATTGCACAGTCATGTAGCAAAATTAAATTTCTCCTTCTTCTAAGTGTACTGATAGATTTTCGAAAATCTAAGTGTTGCTAATATCTAATTATTGTTCAGTTCAGTAGGGGCTATAAATGTGTAATAATGACTCAGTACATGAAGAAATGTGAAAATATTGCAATGTACAAACTCACAATGATCTTGAATATCAATTTTTATTTTAACCATGGAAACATAGTTGAATTGATTTAATTATATTTTAATTCAATGCTCACATTCATTGTATTTCTAATCACAATAAGAGTGAACTATTTCATGCGAAAAAATTATTTAAAATTCATGTCACTTTTTTATGGACAAAAAATAGAATTAACACCCGTTTGTTCTTTCCTTTACCAATCACAGTGAAGTTTGAATTGTAGAATGCTAGACTGATACAGCACGGAAACCGGCCATTCAGCCTAACTTGGCATTCCGGCCAGGTTTCCTAAACTAAACTAGTCCCATTTCCCTGTGTTTGTCCCATACCCCTTTGGACGTTTTCTATCCAATAAACTGTCCAAAAGTCTTTTAGATGTTGTAATTGTACCAGCCACTGCCCTTCCTCTCACAGCTCATCCCAATATGTGAAACACACTGTGTGGAAAAGTTGCCCCTCAGACCCCTTTTAAATCTTTCCCCCTCAGAGTAAAGATTCTATTTACACCATAGAATCTTTAAGACTGCAAAGTTATTAAAAGTTGAGAGGTATTTAGAAGCAGCGTAATAACATTCATACTTTAATCAGTGATGTGAAGCAAATAAATTCAAGATGTTGTGATCATTATAATGAACAACAGTTACAAGTTGAGACAATGTTGGTTGAAAAGCAATTCAATAGACACTTGGATATTTTCTAATCAATTCTGAGGTGTTTTGACACATCTCTGTTGAAGGTGGGAATTGAACCCATGGCTCCTGGTCTACTAGTACACAAATTACCAGAGCCCTCGATAATATTCCCATGCAGGAAGGGCAGGACTATAATCACATACATTCGCAGGGATAACTGCTCAGATATTTATTGTTATAATTGGACTAGGATTGTATTAGACAGTTCCAGTGTGTAATGGACTGATAAAAAGAATTCGTAATTTCTAATAATGATGGAACGAAGCAACAATGGTCTTAAATAAACATAAATCTCATGATAATCAAGTAAGTCAATTTGTTTGAAGCAGTTCTTCATCTGCATAAATTAAATTTAACCTGTTTTGTAATGCACATGAATTGGAAATAAAGCATTAGCCATTCAATGTGACTACTCAGCGAAAGACAACTTCCCTCATTTTCAAAAAATTGTGATTTCTAAGAATTCAAGATCTATTGTAAAAGCATAGGACAAACATTTGTTAATTCTGGTTTATTTACACAAGGAACACGTGAAATTTAAATAATGCTTAACATGAAAAATTCTTGGCTCTTATTGGAATAATCAGAAATGTAGAAATGTTAAAATTGAAGTGAAATACAATCAGTACAAGAATGTAAACAAAACTGTGGATGTTGGAAATCACAAACAAAATCAGTAATTGCTGGAAAATAACTCAACAGGTCTGGCAGCATCTTTGGGGAGAAATCAGTGTTAATAATTGGGCCCAGTGACCTTTCTTCAGACTGCACTTTTTCTCACAACTAATTCAATCCAGCTAAGATTCCACACTTAAAATTATTTTTTGCTAAGATTAGGAGATTGTAGAGTGCAATATTGTTTGTAACAGCTGATGTACTGAGATATCGTTCCACATCTGCAGCTGGAGATATTGGATTTCAACAATGATTACCGGTTAGATTTTGGTAATAATTAGTTTTAAATGGCTGATAACAAATAATGAAAGTAAATAAATATGTATGCATTGGTATTAATAGTTTTAAAATGTTTGGAAGTTGCCTGGCATTTTTTGATTGAGAGAGGCTGCATGATTATAAAGACTAATTGTTGTGTGCAATGGACTGTCACTAATAGCTTAATTAACCTGTGAGTCCCTGATCAGGTTTCCTTTATCTGTTGAAGAACGTGTGATCCCCTGAGGAGATTATTATGGATCCTTGCTGAGTCAAGTCGGAACACGTGTGGACACCTCCCACCGTGCAAGTGGCAGGTACTCGTGTGACTCAGCCAACGCTGTCTATCTTATACGTTGCAGGAAAGGATGCCTTGAGACATGGTACATCGGGGAATTTCGAATTTCTGTGGCGTCACATGTGAAGAAGATTATTGAACACTTAAGATTGAGTATGAAAAAAAGCTGATAGTTTTGTAAAGTCACTGTACCCTTGGCTTGCCCGCAATTTAAATCGAAGCAGTCCGCTGTTTAGTAGCATTTTCGAGCTGAACAAGATCACCTGCTCATGTTTTTCCACAGTTCAAATATTTCCTGGATAAGTTGGGTGATGGACGAGACATTTCTCAGGAAAGGTCATTTGGCAATCCCGAGAAACTTGTATTTTCCAACAGACTCGTTGGTCATGAGTAGATGAAACCACTCCAGGTGAGAATCGAACTTACAACCTCGGCATTGCCCACACCACCATACTACTATATAAGCACTGCGCGCTGCCCAGTTGTGCCACTGGAGCTGCACACTGCAAGCAGCTCCAATATCACAAGTTATACCTCAACGGTTGACAAATTGACCGTGATGTAAGATTTTACGGTTGTAATCACATGTGGTTCCTCACTTATTTGAGGAATTTGCTTAATTACACATTGCTAAACTGGATTGATATTGAAAAAGGTTATTTAAACATTTTCCTCAATTGTTCTCTGAGCCATTGAGGTCTTTAGTCAGTAGAAACATACAATCTCATTCAGGGATAGACTCAATTACTGATCACCACCGTATCTTGGGCACCATGTTCCCGAGGTTGATCTAGTGTATATGCCAGCAGTTGGTCTAAGATTGAGTTTGAAAACAGCTGAGAGTTTTGAAAAGTTAGATCCCTGTGTGTCTGAAGTTACCATATCGCTGAGACTCAATTCCTACTTTACCCTGGTGCCTTAAAGGTTTGATCACATTCAGGTGATGCAAGGTCCATTTGATACACTCTGATCTCCACCCAAGAAACCCAGAAACACGGTTCTGTCTATTTGCATTTTGATCCTCTTCCTCTCAGCAGTTCTTTAATTTAATCAGACAAATATTCCAAGCAAAGCTGAATATAACAGTCACACGGTTCAATGAGATAAATCTAATTCCTTTTTGATTATTACATTGACCTGTGTGAGTTTGTAGCTAGTTAAATAAAGAAATACCAACTAAACATTACTTGCCCGCAATTTAAATGGAAGCAGTCCACTGTTTCGAAGCATTTTCAAGCTGAACAAGATCACCAGCTCATGTTTCTCCCCAGATATTTCTTCACGTTACAAGGATGTTTCTAGAATGAGTTGGTTGATGGCCGAGGCAATTCGCAGGAAAGATCATTAGTCAATCCAGACAAACTTGTATTTTCTAACAGACACTTTGGTCATGAGTAGATAAAACGGCTCCAGGTGAGGCTGGAACTCACAACCTCGGCATTGCGCTCACCGACATACTGCTTTATAAGGATCGCGCCCTGACCGATTGCACCACTGGAGCGGTATGTTGGTAGGGATCCCAATATCATGAGTTATACCTCAGTGGTTGACAAATTGGCCGTGATGTAAGATTTTCCGATTGTATTCACATGTGGTTCCTCACTTATTTGAGGAATATGCTTAATTACACATTGCTAAACTGGATTGATGTTGAAAAATGTATTTTCAATATTTTCCTCGATTGTTCTCTGACCAATTGTGGCCTTTAGTCAGTAGAAACATTACAACCTCATTCGTGGGTCGACTCAATTACTGATCACCACCGTATCTTGGGCACCAAGTTCCAGAAGTTGATCAACTCTGAGTTTTGGCATCACAAATAGAAACATACCCTGGCTGTGGAGTAAAAGAAAGACCTTTTAGATTGGAGATCAGGAGAAACCTCTTCAGCGAGAGAGTGGTGGAATTCAAAAAGCTGGAGAGGCCAACGTGTGATTGAGTATATTTAAGATTGAGATAGATTGGTTCTTGAGTATCAAGGAGATCCAGGCTTACAGGGAGCAAGCGGGAGAATGGAATTGAGAAACTTATCAGCCATGATTGAATGGAGGAGAGTACTCGATTGAATGGAGGAGAGTACTCGATGGGCTGAATGGCCTGATTTCTGTTCCTCTGTCTAATGGTCTTATGGTCTATTCACCAAGTGAACACAAGAAGGAATATTTTCATTTTAAATTTAACAAATACAAATAACACATGCAGCCACTCAGCCCATCGAGCCCTGCCTCGCTGTTCAGCGAGATCATGGGCTGCTCCTTCATTATCGCTACTTTTCTGTACTATCCCCTGAGTTTTTGGTGTTTTCAAGGAGGCATGGGAAAATGCCACAGTTGTCAGATCAAGTCTCACCCAAAGCAGTCTCTATGAACATAGATCAGGGCTTCTCAGACATCAGGCTTAGGCAGATGATGGAATGAAATTCAGTGAAACAGAAGAGACCCCAGTCTCCAGCTTTGTGAAGCTTTCAAAATTCTTCATGTACCAAGTGGAAGAAAATGCTTGAATAATCCGTCAATGGACAGGGCCCAATCCCAGGGAAAAGGATACAGAGGGAACAGAACGAGAAGAAGATGTTCTTCTGTAATTCTCCCTCTCCCCCCCTCTCTCTCTCTCCCCTCTCCCTCTCGCCCTCTCCCTCTCCCCCTCTCTCTCTCTCCCACCTCTCCCCTCTCCCTCTCTCCCTCTCTCTCTCGCCCTCTCTATCCACCCTCTCTCTCCCCCTCTCTCCTCCCTCTCTCTCTCCCCCTCTATCTCTCCCCCTCTTCCCCTCTCCCTCTCCCGCCCTCTCTCCCCCTCTCTCTCTCCCACCTCTCCCCCTCTCCCTCTCCCCCTCTCTCTCACCCCCTCTCTCCCCTATCTCTCCCCTTCTCTCTCACCCTCTCTCTCTCCCCCCTCTATCTCCCCCTCTCCCCCTCTTCCTCTCCCCTCCCCTCTCCTTCTCCCCCTCTCTCTCTCCCCCTTCTCTCTTTCTCTCCCCCTCTCTCCCCCTCTCTCTCTCCCCCTCTCCCCCCTCCCCTCTCTCCCTCTCTCTCCCCCTCTCTCTCTCTCCCTCTCTCTCTCTCTCCCCCCTCTCTCTCTCTCCCCCTCTCTCTATCCCCCTCTCTCACCCCCTCTCTCTCTCCCCCCCTCCCTCTCCACCTCTCTCCCTCTATCTCCCCCCTCCCTCTTCTCCTCTCCCTCACTCTCTCTCTCCCTTCTCTCTCCCCCTCTCTCTTCCCCCTCCCTCTCCACCTCTACCCTCTCTCTCCCCCTCTGTTTCTCTCCCTCTCTCCCCCTCTCTCTCCCTCTCTTCCCCTCTCTCTACCTCTCTCTCTCCCCCCTCTCTCCCACTCTCTCTCGCTCTCCCACCCTCTCTCTCTCCCCCTCGCTCTCTCCCCCTCTCTTCTCCCCCCTCCCCCTCTTCCTCTCCCCTCTCCCTCTCCCCATCCCTCTCTCCCCCTATCTCTCTCCCCCCCTCTCTCCCCACTCTCTTTCTCTCCCTCTCTCCCCCCTCTCTTTCTCCCCCTCTCTTTCTCCCCCTCTCTCTCTCCCCCTCTCCCTCCCTCCTCTCTCTCTCCCTCCTCTCTCTCTCCCTCCTCTCTCTCTCTCTCGCCTCTCTCTCACCCCTCTCTCTCTCCCCCCTCTCTCCCCCCTCTCTCCCCCTCTCTCTCCCCCTCCCTCTCCCCCTCTCTCTCCTCCCTCTCGCTCTCCCCCTCTCTCCCCCTCTCTCTCTCCCCTGTCTCTCTCCCCCTCTACCCCTCTTCCTCTCCCCTCTCCCACTCCCCCACTCTCTCTCCCCCTCTCTCCCCCCTCTCTCTCTCTCCCTCTCTCCCCCTCTCTCTCTCTCCCTCTTTCTCTCTCCCCGTCTCTCTCTGTCCCCCTCTCTCTCTGCCCCCTCTCTCTCCCCCTCATCTCTCTCTCTTCCCTCTCTCTCTCCCCCCTCTCTCCATCTCTCTCCCCCTCTCTGCCTCTCTCTTTCTCCCCCTCGCTCCCTCTCTCTCCCCCTCTCCCTCTCTTCCTCTCCCTCTCTCTGTCTCCCCCTCTCTCCCCCACTCTATCACTGTCTCCCCTCTCTCTCTCACCCCACCTCTCTTTTTTTCTCTCTCCCCTCTCTCCCCCCTCGCTCCCTCACTATGCACTCTCCCTCTCCCCCTCTCTCTCCCTCCCCCTCTCCCTCTCTCCCTTCCCCTCTCTCCCCCTCTCCCTGTCTCCCCCTCTCTCCCCCTCCCCTCTCTTTCCCACCCCTCTCTCTCGCCCTGCCCTCTCTGTCACAACCTCCTCTCTCTCTTCCTCCCCTCTTTCTCCCTCCCCTCTCTCCCTCCCCTCTCTCGCCCACCCCTCTCTCTCCTGTCCTTATCTTGCCTCCACTCTCTCTTCCTCCACTCTCTCTCCCTCCCCTCTCTCTCGCCCTACCCCTCTGCCGCCCACACACCTCTCTCCCTCTCTCACCTTCCCCCTCTCTCGCCCTCCCCTCTCTCGACATCCCCTCTCTCCCCACCCCTCTCTCCCCCTCCCCCTCTCTTCCTCCCCTCTCTCCCTCCCACATTTCCCCTCCCCGCTCTCCCCTCCCTGTCTCTCACCCTCACACCTCTCTCTCCATCCTCCCTCTCGCCTACCCCTCACTCTCGCCCTGCTCTCTCTATCACTCCCTCCTCTCTTCATCCCTACTCTCCCACCCTGCCCTCTCTTGCCTTCCCCTCTTCCTCTCGCCATCCCCTCACTCTCGCCCTTCCTTCTCTCTCCCTTCCCTCTCTCGGCCTTCCCTGTATCACCTTGCCTGCTCCTGTCCTCCCCTCTCTCTCCCTCACCTCTGTCGCCCTCCCCTCTCTCGCACTCCACTCTCTCGCCCGCACCTCTCTCCCCTCCCCCTCTCTCTCCCCCTCCCTCTCTCCCTTCCCCTCTCTCTTCCTCCACTCTCTCTCGCCCTACCCCTCTCCCACCCTCACACCTCTCTCTCCATCCTCCCTCTCGCCTACCCCTCACTCTCGCCCTGCTCTCTCTCTCACTCCCTCCTCTCTTCATCCCTACTCTCCCACCTTGCCCTCTCTTGCCTTCCCCTCTTCCTCTCGCCATCCCCTCACTCGCGCCCTTCCTTCTCTCTCCCTTCCCTCTCTCGGCCTTCCCTGTATCACCTTGCCTGCTCCTGTCCTCCCCCTCTCTCCCTCACCTCTGTCGCCCTCCCCCTCACGCCCTCCACCTCTCTCCCCCTCCCTCTCTCCCCTCCCCTCTCGCTTCCTCCACTCTCTCTCCCTCCCCTCTCTCTCACCCTACCCCTCTCCTGCCCTCATACCTTTCTCCCTCTCTCACCCTCCCCCTCTGTCATCCTATCCCTCTCTTGCCGTCCCCTCTCTCGCCATCCTGTCTCTCCCCTCCCCTCTCTCTTCCTCCCCCTCTCTCTCCCTCCCCTCTCTCCCTCCCCGTCTCCCCTCCCCACTCTCTCCTCCCCGTCTCTCGCTCTCACACCTCTCTTGACGACCCATCTCTCGCCCGCCCCTCTCTCGCCTTCATCCTCTCTCCCCCTCCCCTCTCTTCCCTCCCCTCTCTCTTCCTTCCCGCTTTCTCTCCCTCCCGTCTCACGCCCTCCCCTCTCTCTCATCCTGCCCTCTCTCTCACTTCCTCCTCTCTCTCCCTCTTCCCCTCTTTTCCGCTGTCCCCCCTCTCTCACTCCATTCTCTCGCACTTCCCTCTCTCACCCTTCCCTCTTCTGCCCAAACCTCTCTCTCGCCCTCCCCTCTCTTGCCCTCCCCTTTCTCCCCATCCACGCTCTCTCATCCACCCCTCTCTGTTGCCCGCCCCTCTCTCCCTCCCCTCTCACGCCATGCCCCTCTCTCCCCCTCCCTCTCTCCCCTCCCCTCTCTCTTCAACCTCGCTCTCTCCCTCGACTCTCTCTCGCACTACCCCTCCCTCACCCTGCCCTCTCTCGCCCTCCCCTCTCTCTCGCCCTCCCCTCTTCTGCCCTCCCTTTTCTCTCGCCCTCCCCTCTCTATCGCCCTCCCCTCTTCCCCCCTCCCTTCTCTCGCACTCCCCTCTCTCTCTCCCTCCCCTCTCTCACCCACCCCTCATTCTCCTGTCCTTCTCTTGCCCTCACCCCTCTCTCGCCCTCCCCTCTCTCAACCACCCCCTCTCTCCCCCCAGTCCACTCCCCCTCTCTTCCTCTACTCTCTCCCGCCCCTTTCTCTCGCCCTACCCCTCTCCCGCCCTCACTCCTCCCTCCCTCTCCCCCTCTCTCGCCCTCCCCACTCTCGACATCCCCTGTTTCCCTACCACTCTCTCTTCCTCCCCCTCTCACTCCCTCCCATCTCTCCCGTCCCCTATCTCCCCTTTCCGCTCTCCCCTCCCCATCTCTCGCCCTCACACCTCTCTCGCCCTCCCCTGTCTCTCCCTCCCTTCTGTCGCCCTCCCCTCTCTCCCTCCCCTCTCTCGCCCTGCCCCTCTCTCCCCTCTCCCTCAGCCCTCCCCTCTCTCTTCAACCTCTCTCTCGCCCTCCCCTCTCTCACCCTACCCCTCTCTCGCCCTCGCCTCTCGCGCCCTCCCCCTCACTCCCGCCCTCTCCATCTCTCTCCCTCCCCTCTCTCTCCTGCCCCTCATTCGCCCACCTGTCTCTCACCCTCCCATCTTTCTCGCCCTCCTCTCTCCCGCCCTCCCCTCTCTCTCTCTCTCTCTCTCCCTCCCCTCTCTCACACACCCCCCATTCGGCCGCCACTCTCTCGCCCTTCCATTGCTTGCCCTCCCCTCTCCCTCACTGCTCTCTCACCCTCCCCTCTCTCACCCGCTCCTGTCTCTTGCTCACCCCTCTCTGTCCCCCTCCCCTCTCTTTCCCTCCCATCTCTCTCGCCCTGCCCTCTCTGTCTCAACCTTCTCTCTCACTTCCTCCCCTCTTTCTCCCTCCCCGTCTCTCCCTCCCCTCTCTCTCCCTCTCCTCTCCTCTCTCTCCCTCCTGACTCTCTCCCTCCTCTCTCTCTCCCTCCCCTCTCTCTCCCTCTCCTCTCCTCTCTCTCCCTCCCATCTCTCACCTTCCCCTCTCTTTCACCCTCCCCTCTCTCCCTCCCCTCTCTCACCCTCCCCTCTCTCACTCCCCTCTTTCACCTTCTTCTCTCTCTCTCGCCATCCCCTCTCCTGCCCTCCCCTCTCCTGCCCTCCCCTTCAGCCCTCCCCTCCCTCTCCCTCCCCTCTTTCTCCCTCCCCACTCTCGCCCTACCATCTCTTGCCCTGCAATCTCTCGCCCTCCCCTCTCCCGACCTCCCCTCTCCCTCCTCTCTCTCGCTCCGTCCCCCACTCTTCCCCGCACCTCTCTCACCCTCCCCTCTCTCACCCTCCCTTCTCTCGCCCTCCACTCTCTCGGCCTCCCCCTCTCTCGCCCTGCACCCTCTCTTGCCCTCCCTGCTCTCACGAGCCTCTCTGTCGCCCTCCCCTCTCTCCCTCCATCCCTTCACTTTCTCCCTCCCCCTCTCAAACTCTCTCTCTCCCATCCTCCCCTCTCTCTTGCCTTACAGTCTCTCGCCCTCCCTCTCTCTGTCCCTCCCCTCTCTCTCCCTCCCCTGTCTCTCCGTCCCTCTCTCTCTCCCCTCTCTCTCACTCCAACCCCACTCTCTCTCCCTCCCCTTTCTCTCGCCTCCCCTATCTTGCCCTCCTTCTCTCTCTCCCCCTCTCCTCTGTCTCTCCTTCCCCTATCTCCCACCCACCTCTCTCTCACCCTCCCCTCTCTCTCTCCATCCCTTCACTCTCTCCCTCCCCCTCTCTCACTCTATCTCTCTCCCACCCTCCCCTCTCTCTTGCCCTACAGTCTCCCGCTCTCCCTCTCTCTGTCCCTCCTCTCTCTGTCCCTCCCCTCGCTCTACCTTGCCTCTTTCTCCCTCCCTCTCTCTCCCTCCCCTATCTCTCTCCATCCCCACTCTCTCCCGCCTCCCCTCTCTTGCCCTCCCTCTCTCTCCCTCCCACCTCTCTCGCCCTCACCCTTTCTTGCCCTCTCTCTCCTCTGTCTCTCTCTCTCCCCTCTCTCTCGCCATCCCCTCTCTCTTGCCGACCCCTCTCTTGCCCAGCTTGCCTCTCTCCCTCCCCCTCTCTCGCCCTCACCCTCTCTCGCCCTCACCCTTTCTCGCCCTCCCTCTCTCTCTCTCCCTCGCCTCTGGCTCTCTCTCTCCCCTCTCTCTTGCCGACCCCTCTCCTGCCCAGCTTGCCTCTCACCCTCCCCCTCTCTCGCCCTCATGCTCTCTTGTCCTCCTCTCTCTCGCCCTGCTCTCTCTCTCATGCTCCCCCCTCTCGCTCTCACCTCTCTCGCCCTCCCCTCTCTCTCTCCTTCCCCTCTCCCGTCCACCGCGCTCTCACCCTCCACCCTCTCTCGCCCTCCCCTCTCTCTCCACCACTCTCTCATCTCCTATCTCTCCCGCCCCCACTCTCCCCCTCCCCACTATCTCCTCCTCTCCTTTCTCGCTCCCCCTCTAACCCCTCCCACTCTCACTCCCTCCTCTCTCCTGCCCGCCGCTCTCTCGCCCACCAATGTCTCGCCCTCCCCCTCTCTCACCCTCCCCATCTCTCACCCACATCTCTCTCGCCCTCCACTCTACACCTCCCCTCTCCCGCCCTCCCCTCTCCCGCCCTCCCCTCTCTTGCCCACCCCTCTCTCACCCTCCCCTCTCTCCCTCTAGACTCTCTCGCCCTCCCCTCTCTCTCTCTCCACTCTCGCGCCCTCCCCTCTCCCGCGCTCTCCTCTCTCGCCCTCCACACTCTCGCGCACATCCCATTTTTGCCCTCCCCCTCTCTCGCCCTTTCCTCTCTCTCCCTCCCATCACTCTCACTCCCCTCTTTCGCCCTTTCCTCTCTCTCCCTCCCATCACTCTCACTCCCCTCTCTCGCCCTCCCCTCTCTCACCCTCCCCTCTCTCGCCCTCCGCTCTCTCGCCATCTCCTCTCCACCCAACTCTCTCTCTCGCCCTCCCCCTTTGTCCCTCCCCTCTCTCGCCTTGCCCTCTCTCTCTCACACTCTCCTCTCTCGTTTCCTCCCCTCTCTCTCATCCTCCCTTCTTTCGCCTTCCCCTCTCTCTCTCGTCATCCCTTGTGTCGACCTCCCCTCTCTCTCTCCCTCTCCTCTTTCACACTCCCAGCTCCTGCCCTCCCCTCTCTCGAACTCCCATTCTCGCATGCCCCTCTCTCGCCCACCCCTCTCTTCACTCTCCCCCTTTCGCCGTCCCCTCTCTCTCCGTCCCCTCTCTCGCCATCCCCTCTCTCGCCCTCCCCTCTCTCTCCCTTCCCTCTCTCACCCTCTTCTCTCTCACCCACCCCTCTCTCCACCTCCCCTCCCTCTCACCCTCTCCTCTCTTTCAACCCCCCCTCTCTGTAGCCCTCCCCTCTCTTTCTCCCCTCTGCAGCCCTCCCCTCTCTCCCTCTCCCTCTCTCCCCTTCCCTCTCTCTTGCTCCACTCTCTCTCTCAATGCCCTCTCTTTTGCCCTCCCCCTCTCTTGCCCTCTCTACTCTCACCCTCCCCTGTTTCGCCCTCTCCTCTCTCTCACTGCCATCTCTCTCCCTCTCCTTTCTCTCACCCTCCCCTCTCTCTCACCCACCCCTCTCTCTCTCACCCTCCCCTCTCTCTCTCACCCTCCCCTCTCTCTCCCGCCGCACTCACACACTCCCGTCTCTCGCCCGCCCTTCTCCCTCCCTCCTCCCTCTTGCCCTCCCCTCGCACTCGCACTGCCATCTCTCTCACCCCCTTCTTTCTCCTCCCCTCCCCTCTCTCTCCCTCCCCTCTCTCGCCCTCCCATCTCTCACCCTCCCCTCTCTCGCCCTCCCCTCTCTCTCACACCATCTTCTCTCTCTTCCTCCCCTCTTTCTCCCTCCTCTCTCACCCTCCCCGCTCCTGCCCTCCCCTCACACTCTCCCTCCCTCTGTCGTCCTCCCATCTCTCGCCCTCCCCTCTGTCGCCCCCCACTCTCTCGCTTGCCTCTCTCTCGCACACCCCTCTCTCCCCCTCCCTCTCTCCTCTCCCCTCTCTCTTCCTTCACTCTCTCTCCCCTCTCTCTATCCCTACCGCTCTCCCACCTTCACACCCCTCTCCCTCTCTCGCCCTCCTCCCTCTCTCGCCCTCCCCTCTCTCACCATCCCCTCTTTCCCCTCCCCCTCTCTCCCTCCCCTCTCTCGCCCTTCCCTCTCTCACCCTCTCCGCTCCTGCTCTCTCCTCTTTCTCTCCCTCCACTCTCTTGCCCTCCCCTCTCTCGCCCACACCCTCTCTCCCTCTCCCTCTCTCCCCTCCCCCACTCTTCCTCCACTCACTCTCTCCCTCCCCTCGCTCTCACCCTAACCCGCTCCCGCCCTCACACCTCTATCCCTCTCTCACCCTCCCCTCGGTCGCCCTCCCCTCTTTTGCCATCTCCTCTCTCCCCTCCCCTCTCTCTTCCTCCCCTCTCTTCCTCCCCTCTCTCCCTCCTTCTATCTCCCCTCCTCGCTCTCGTTTCCCCATCCCTCGTCCTCACACCTCTTTCGCCCCCCCTTCTCTCTTGCCCTCCCCTCTCTTGCCCTCCCCCTCTCTTCCCCTCCCCTCTATTCCCTGCCCTCTCTCTTCCTCCACGCCTTTTCCTCCTCCCCTCTCTCACCCTCCCCTCTCTCGCCCTCCACTCTGGCTCTCCACTCTCTCGCCCTCCCCTCTCTATCCTTCCCCACTCTCGGCCACCCGTCTCTCTCACCCTCCCCTCTTTCTTGCCCTCCCCTCTCTATCCCTCCCCATTCTCACCCCCTCCTCTCTCTCACCCTCCCCTCTCTCACCCTCCCTGCTCCTGCCCTCCTCCCTCTCTCTCCCACCCCTCTCTTGCCCTCCCCTCTATTGCCCTCCGCTCTGTCGCCATCCCTTCTCTCGCCCTCCCTGCTCCTACCCTCCCCTCTCTCTCCTTCTACTCTCTCTAGCCCTACCCCACTCCCGCCCTCGAACCTCTCTCCCTCTCTCGCCCTCCCCGCTTTCTCCCTCCTCTCTCTCACCCTCCCCATGCTCTCGCCCTGCCCTCTCTCTCACCATCTCCTCTTTCGTTTCCTCCCCTCTCTCTCCCCTCTCTCTCGCTCTCCTCTATCTTTTTCTTGCCCACTCTTTCCCT
Source organism: Chiloscyllium punctatum (assembly GCF_047496795.1). Classification (NCBI taxonomy): domain Eukaryota; kingdom Metazoa; phylum Chordata; class Chondrichthyes; order Orectolobiformes; family Hemiscylliidae; genus Chiloscyllium; species Chiloscyllium punctatum. The sequence goes on from NC_092786.1 coordinate 15,948,114, forward strand.
CTCTCTCTCACCCCTTTTCTCCCTCCCTCGCTTCCTCTCGCTCTGTTTGTCTCCCTCTCTCTCTGTCTCATCTTCTTTTGCCCCCTCGTACGCACACTCGCTCTCATCCCCTCACTCTCTCTCTCCCCACACTCTCTCTCTCGACCTCCCTCTCACACACTCTTCTCTCCTTCTTCCCCTTCCTCTCTCTCATCATCATCTCTCTTGTCCTTGCTCTCTCTCGTCTCCTCTCTCACTCTTTCTTCTCTCTCTCTTGCCCCCTATCCATCTCGTCCCGCTCTCTTTTCCCACCTCTATCTCTCTCTCTGTCCTCTCTTTTTCTCTCTCTGTCTCGCTCCTCTCTGATCTCTGTTGCCCTCTTTCCTCGCTCCTCTCTCTCTCTAGGTCTTGCCCCCTTTCTCCCTCTTGCTGTCTCTCTCTCTCTCTTCTCTCTCTGTGTCTCTTTTTCTCTCTTGCTCCCTCCCTCGCTCCTCTCTCAGTTTCACGCTTTCTCTTGCCCCTCTCATTATCTCCTCCGGTCTCCCTCTCTCTCTCTCTCTCTCTGTCCCTCACCCACCCTCTCTCTCTCTTGCCCCATTCTCTCTGCCCGCTCTTTCACTCTCTCTCCCTGTTCTCTCACTCTCGATCCCCCTCCCTCAGTGTCTGCCTCTCCCCACCTCCCTCCGTTTCTCTTTGATTGAATCTCTCTCCCTGCTGTCCCTCCCTCCCTCCCTCTCTGATACACTCTGTCTCCCTGGTTCTTCCCTCTTCCTCTGAACCAAAGATTGGGGCTGGTTTGGGGGTGAGGCTGCTTGTATGTGTTGGGGGTTGGTGTGTTGGGGTGACATGTCGGAGGAAGGGAAAATGGGGTAGAGACGGAATTGCACGTGGGAGACCGAGACGGCGAGAGAGAGATAGAGTGAGGGGGAGGGAGAGAGGGAAGAATGGATGCAGGTGGAGAAACCGGGGTTGGGGGTGCATGCGAGAGAGAGAGGGACGAGGGAGAGTGAAGGGGGGATGTGGTGGAAGAGAGAGAGACGGAGGGAAATGAGGAGAAAGAGTGGGAGTGAGAAACGAGGAGAGGAAATGGGGAGTCCAGGTTGGAGGGGGGACGACAGAGGGAGTTAAACCCAGCTCCTGAGCTCAGGGCGCGGTGCCCTCCCCTTCCCTGAGGACCAGGACTTGGGGCTGAGTCTGTCTCTTTTCAGCTCAGCTTCTCTAACACAAAGACACACAATAACATCAGTCACTCTGCTGCTCAGCACGCTTTAATCAACAATTTTATTGGTTACAAATGGAAGTGATGGATACAGTCAGTGGGATGGTGCCTTTTCTCACTGGCCCCTGAGTTGTGAGAAACATTGAAATGTTTCCCTGTAACCGCCCTGCAGGATAAGGATTGACAAACCAGCGCTACCCTCAGTCTGTTACCATAGCGACAGGCTGCTCCATCGCTGAAACACTGATCTGAAATGAGAAAATCCCGCATGGTGTGATTAATGAGGGAATTTGATGGATGGATGGATTTGGGTGAAGGGATATTTCAGCACATTCTTCAGCTGCTGCCTGAACTTAGTCTGGATCATGGCATAAATCGCGGTGTTTGTGCAGCAACTGAGGAGCTGCAGCATGAAACCCAATTCCTGCACAAAGGGATTGAGAGACACAAACTTATACCCAAACTCGTGCATCCGGCTCCATATAGAATACAGCATTAACACTGACCATAACAGGATGAAATTGGCCGAGATCACAAACAGTAAAATGATGGATTTTTTTCGGATTCTCATTTCAGTGTCAGACTGAGCGTCCCCATTGGTGTGAGCGCGGAGTCTCCTGCGGGCTCTGCTGGTCACTAAAATGTGTCTGACGGTGAGAACATTGAGCAGCAGAATCAGGAGAAATGGGACACCCGGGGTTAGAATGTGGTGGAGGAACTCGATTGTGACCCAGACACTGGAGGATTGAACAGCGGCTGTTACATCACAAAACCAGGGGGCGTTCATCAGCCAATACCGAGCCTTGAGCATAAAATACCAGGAAATGTTCTTTAAACAGCTCAGCACAGTCACTGCTCCCAGAACCACAGCCGCCGTTTTCTCACTGCAATATTTACTTTTCAGCTTCAGGCAACAAATGGCCATAAAACGATCAAAGGTGAAAGTCACGGTGAACCAGACAGAGCAGTCAGTGGCTGCATAAAGCAGGACGGCATGGATATTACACACCGGGACGGAGAATATCAGGAAATAAAACTGTTCCCGATAAACAATGGGAATGTGTCTCAGGATCAGGTCGAGGATAATGACCAGGAGATCCGCCGCTGCCATGGCCCCCAGGTAACGTCTGACACATGGAGACAATCCACAATCTTTTTTAAGCAGGACGTAGATGGTCACTATGTTAACTGTGAGGAAGGAAAACAAACCCATTATCCATCAGCCTGGAGGCAAAGGGACCCGTTTGATCGGGGACCCAGTGAGATTTTCAAATTTGTCCCTGTATTCAGGGATTTTTTAAAATAATTGGAGCTGGAATAACAAATGGGAAGGTAGGAAATACTGACAAAAATGTGACATAAACCACAAGAAACCCTCCCTACCCAAACACACAGACACCTCCATAAAGACAGATGGTTTCTAGAACATTCCCACACACTCGATCACTCGAGAGCAGACACAGGTCACTTCTTCCCAGTTCCTAATACGGAGGGTGGAAACGTTATTGTCCTGAAGGATTCTCTCCCAGTTTCCTGAAGATAAATGGAGCTTGGGAATTTCTGTATTTTGGTCTAAATTGTTGTCGATCCTGTGTCGTGGAGAAATGTAAACGCAGGGAAAACTTATTCACCCCTTTAACTGCCTGAGGGGCCTTCGGAACAGTGTCTCCTTCTCCCTGGAACAGGATCTCTTCCCTCGGGATCTTATCATTTGTTCAATTCAATGACGTCCGGCCATTCACAAACAATGTCAGGGACAGAACGTTCCGGGGAATGTCAGTTATAGAATGTAAGGGATAGGACGTTCCGGGAACACCTTGACCTTTCCATCACCTTTCCCCCCCTCCCCACCCCACCAACATGACCTACTGTGCCTGGACACACTGTAACATTAATGGGGTGAGAGACGGAGGGTCCAATCACAGGAATGGGAACTAAAGGCATTGCTAGATCAGCTGAAATGGTTAGATATACCACATTCTCAATCCACCTCACTGAACCAGCCCAGGCACCATAAACCCAGAGGAGATATCGGTTCACCAGGGAACTCGGTGTAGACCAGGCCAGTGTACTGCTCAGTACAACCCAGTAATGTGTCCAGAGTGGAAGAGTGTGCAGTTCAGATTAGAACATTGATCTATAAACCAAGTCCAAATATATTTGTCCAGCACGGGAGCTGTGCAGACCACAGTAGGGCATTGATCTATAAACCCGGAATAGATATCTGTCCAGCACAGGGAGCTGTGCAGACCACAGCAGGGCACTAATGTGTGAACCTGAAACAAATATCCATCCAGCATAAGGAGCTACACAAACCATATCATTGCATTATCTATAAACCTCAACCAGATAGTCTGAACAGAAACGTGCAGTGATCACCCATGAATTAATCTGTAAGCAAGGAGCAGTTACCCTCCCAGCATGTAGGACTGTGTACACCACCCCACGGCATTGATCTGTAACCCAGGAGCAGTTACCCTCCCAGCATGTAGGACTTTGTACACCAACCCAGTGCATTGATCTCTGAACCAGGAGCACTTACCCTCCCAGCATGTAGAGCTGAGTATCCCACCCCAGTGCATTGATCTGTAAACCAGGAGAAGTTACCTTCCCCGCTGTCTACCCCACCCAATGGATTGATGTATAAACCAGGAGCAGTTACCTCCCTGCATGTAAGACTGCGTACCCCACCCCAGGGCATTGCTCAGTGACACTGTGTTAGATCCCTGCCCAGTGTGGGGAAACTTGCAGCCCGGGCTGGCAGTGACAGGATGTGCAGCTCACACCCATTTACAGCTCCATATCTCCATTGTTGCCCTGACAATGGGGTGCTGTGGGTGTGAACATCACTGCCAGAGAGAGATGTAGGGGGAATCAGTTTAAATACCACCACATGGGAGGAGTTTGAGAAATAGACAGACAGGGGGAGACTGAGAGACAGTGTCATGGATGGATGTGTTCCCAGGTTGCACAATGCTGAAATGTAGACACTGCGATAGCATCCTATAACATGATCCTGTCTTCCCAGGAAAGATGGGAAAAAAGGATATTGGTGTGAAGTCAGATGATCATTTGTTGTGCATCTTTGTAACTGCAATTAGTTTCAACCGAATTGATGACGCATTGGGCAGATTCTAACAATCTTTGTTTGGTTTTCCATGAGTGTGACAGAGCGTTCGTCCTCACGAGGCTGAGCTAGTTTCCTGGTGCTATCGTATCGGACTCACCTCATTAACTACCCATCCCATCCCATGGTGTCCCTCTCATTCAATACCAGCCCTATTCTCCCACCCATCATGGCTGGAGGTACTCACCATCGCCTGGGTGCCCCTGGATATTCCATGACCCTTGACACTGGCACCATCTTTAAAAGGCCAAGGGGCACACGGTTGATCTTTCTCAGTTTGGAGCTGCCCTGCACAGTTTACCCCGAGCATGGCAGATAAGGGGCAATTACACCACGGTTTGTCGACAGGGGCACAGAGGGCCTGGTGGATGGGCGAGTACAGAGGGGGACCATTCTCTTCCCAGAGAGGGCTACATCACCAGACCCACTGAGCTTGGTCTGGGCTCACAAATCAGGTCAGTGCAGTATTTGAGGTCTGAAGAAATGTCCAGCAATTCAGGACAAGCATCAATAACCTTCCCCTCTCTGTCAGGATAAGGGTCACCATATTCTCTTTGCTCCCTCACACTCACTGTATATCTGGTATAGCACTGACCCCGAACAAGGCTCATGGTCCACCACTCTCACTGTCACGTGGTGCGCCTACTCTCTCTGTCTCTGTCTCTCTGTCTCTCTCTCCCTCTCTCTCTCCCCCTCCACTTCATCCCCAAACTAATTAGACTGCATGGATACAACACTGTGGACTGACTCCCTCCGGACACCTCACCATGACCCCCTCCCCACCTAACTAACACTAACAGCAGGACCACCCACTCCCACCCTCACTCACTCCCTCCCTTCATCCTATTCCAGGAGAAACAGCCTGGAATAGGACAGAAATGACCAAGTCGGGTGGTGGAGTGCCCGATATCCGTTCCCTCACCCCCCCCCCCCCCCCCCCCCCCCGCCCTCCCCACATGGCGGGGAGGATCCTGGTACGAGCTGGAGACGTCCGGGACGTCTCGTGTGGAGATTCTGATACATCCGCGTCCCACCGACCGAGGAAGGAGCAATGTTCAGTGAAAGGCAATTCTCACTTTAATCCCACTGGCAGCTCCGTTTCCCCCCGGCACAACTTAGAAGCCGTGGCCCTGATGCCATCTCCCTTTTGTTTCGAGCTGGTACAAATGGAATCCCCACAGTCTCGGTGGGCAGGAGGGTGGACTCACAACATATCGTCACCACCACCTCCAGGAAGGGAGCACCGAGACTCCCTCCTACACCTCCTCTATTAAACAGCTCAGATACTGAAACTAATCTGTTATAGTCACTGCTCTCCCCATTTGTTCTGATATCTTCAACAATCTGTGCTCATATACACCCAGAGCCCGCTGCTCCTGCAGCCCCTTTATAATGGCACAGCCTGTTTTAAACTGTCTTTCATTTTCTTTCCTACCAAAGTGCATCACCTCAAACTGCTTTGCACTGATCCCCATCTGCCATAAACCTGAACACTACACCAATGTGTCACTGTCCTGTTAGAATTCCATACTCTCCCCCATAGACTTCAGAGTTCTTCCAGGTTCGGTGTCATCTACAAACACTGAGATTGTTATAGCCTCACAGTTCCCATGCACCAACTGAAATCCTGCCCCACATACACGAGTGTGAGCAAGTGAAATACTGATATATTCCCATGGACGGAGTCGAATAATGACATACTGTCAATGGAGCAACAAAAATCCTGACACATACGAGACAGAGTAGATGAAATATTGACAAACCACAGAGCAAGAGAAATCCGGATAGGATCTACTTATCGATATTCATCAGGGTATAACGTGATGAAGTTGAAAGTGTGTGTTGTACCTTTAAGAGAGAGGGAATGCTGTTCTGAACTGAGAGCTTACAAGCATCTGTGGTATGAGAGGATGGCAGACCCAGAAACAGTATATTGCTATAGAGCTGGAGTCGGGTAATAGGCAGTTAAGAGAAAGAGGGTCCCAGAGTTATGAATAGTTGATGTAAAATGTTCACTTTCAGAGTCAAAAAAATAAATTGATGTTTTTATTTAAACAGTGGAATTTGGCAGATCTGTCCCTCATACTTTAACAGTTTATGAGGCGAATTGAGTAATTCTTTATATTTCATTCAAGATACCAGATGAGCTTCACGCCGTGCCCTAACCATCCCCGTGTGTGTATCTGTGTGTCTCTGTGTGGGGCAGGCCTGGCTGTCTCTGTGGTGTTTAAAGTGATGCAATGCCACCATCTGCTGGCCTCCACACGCCACTGCACAGGCATTGGCAGAGGGTGAAAACCAATAGGAATACATTCAGAGAAGGGGAGGGAGAGGGCAGCTGCTCACAGCACTATCCAAACTGATGTCTTATCCATGTACTGATCTAAATGTCATTTAAACGTTGTAACGGTCCCTGCTTTCACCACTTCCTCTGGAAGTTCATTCCACACACAAGCCAGCTCTGTCTAAAATAAATACCCCTCAAGACTTTTGTAAATCTTTTTCCTCACACCTTAAAATATCCCTCAGTTTTGAATCCCCAACTCTCGGGAAAAGACATCGGCCCTTCAACTTATCTGTACCCCTCACGATTTTATAAACGTCTGTAAAGTTACCCCATAATCTCATACTGTCCAGTGAAAAAAGTCCCAGCCTATCCAGCCTCTCCTTATAGCTCACTCCCTCCATTCCCAGCAACATTCAGGTTCATCTCTTCTGAACCCTCTCTAGTTTAATAATATCAAGGTTAATAATATCAAAGTGAATAGTCAAGGTGTTTTCTCAGGGTCTGGGGAATCCAAAACTAGAGAACATAGTTTTAAGGTGAGAGGGGAAAATTTAATTTGGTGTGTCTATGGAATGAGTGGGCAGGATGACCAGACTGGACACAGTATTCCAGAAGAAGTCTCACCAATGGCCTGTACAACCTGAACATGACATCCCAATTCCAATACTCAAAGGTCTGACCTATGAAGACAAGCGTGTTAAAAACCTTCTTAACCACACTGTCTATATGAGAAGCAAATTTTAAAGAATTTTACCTGACGGCCTAGGTCTCTGTCCTACAACACTGCCAAAGGCCCTGCTTTTAATTGTATAGGCACTACTCCTGTTTGATTTGCCAAATCCAATACCTCGCATTAATCCAAACTAAACTCCATCTGCCACCCCTCAGCCCAGTGTGTGATATTACTGCCACCTCTCCCTCCCCCTTCAATTTTAAAATGCCCATTCCCCTCTCCAGGAGCCCTGCACACTCCGGCCTTGATTTTCACAAAGACCATGAGCTTGGTTTCCCTTGTGTGGTTAGGGGGAGGAGGGACAGATTGCAGATGCAGTCAGTGGGGAGGAGAGGCTGGACAGTTATCACCGGCCAGGAAGAGGGGAGTCGCACTTTAGAGTTGGGTAAGAGTGATCGGTGTTTTGTGACCAGAAATTAAGCTCTTCCTTCGTCTCTGGTTTTCAGTAATAAATATCCATTTGAGACCGTCATTGGGCAGAGTGTGTCTACAGGCTTTCTTTCCCTAATATTGCAGATTACAGATAATAGCGATTAATCAATGGCATAGCACTTCACTCAATATCCTACAGTTGAGAAAAAATAACTTGCCTTTGTTTAACAATACAAAGTGTTTTTTGTAATTCAGTAATGGTAACCTGATTATAATAAATCCACACCGAACTGAAAGTGGGCACTAAAATATGACCCAAAATCTGGGTATAGTAGTGTAGTGGGTAGTGTCCTGTCTCTGAGCCAGAGCTCTGGATCTGATTCCAATTCCTGAACTTGTGTGGTAGTGTTCCTAGCTCTGGACTGTAAGGCCTGGATTTAAGTTCTGCCTGTTGCAGAGGTATGTCACATCATGCCAGAACAGGCTGATGAACAAACACACAGGAGAATACTGTTACAGCTTGATGGGTATTGCTGAGTGATGCTAGTATCCCTACCTCCGAGCACAAAGGTCTCGGTGTAAATCCCACAGAAATGTCTCATGATACATCTGAACAAACTGATTAAAATGGATTTAGAATTTTGACTTGATAGATAAGGAAGCGGTGTCAGTATTGAATTTCAGAATTTAGGCCCAGGATGACTGAAAGTACAGCCATTCGTGTTGATTGAAGTCACATTTCACAGCAGTAAAGGTCTATAAATTCAGAATGGTCATCGATAGGGTGAGTATGTCAGGGTTTGTCCCCAGGTTAGGGGCGTCCAAAACTAGAGGACATTGTTTGAAAGTGAGAGGGGAAAGGTTTTGATGAGGCCTAAAGGGCACCTTTTCACACAGAGGATAGTGTGTGTATGGAATGAGCTGCCTGAGGACGTGGTGGAGGCTGGTACAACGACATCATGTAAAAGGCATCTGGATGCTGACAGCCGCCTCAGGCGACTGACTGTGTGGAGTTTGCACGTTCTCCCCGTGTCTGCGTGGGTTTCCTCCGGGTGCTCCGGTTTCCTCCCACAGTCCAAAGATGTGCAGGTCAGGTGAATTGGCCATGCTAAATTGCCTGTAGTGTTAGGTAAGGGGTAAATGTAGGGGTATGGGTGGGTTGCGCTTCGGCGGGGCGGTGTGGACTTGTTGGTCCAAAGGGCCTGTTTCCACACTGTAAATAATCTAATCTAATCTAATCTAATCTAATCTAATCTAAAAAGGCCTGCCAAGCTTTTCCAGCAATTTCTGCATTTTTTAAAAAATGCAGTCATTTTAACACAGGTATTCTGAATAAATTAAATATTTTATTTTTTAATGATGCAGGGCCATGTAAAGATATTTCAAATCAGTCGAGACCATTTTCTGCTAAGAGTATGGCTCTGTGTATGACAGCAGCAAAGATGCACCTACATGGAACAGGGAATGTGATGGAGACATAATGTACAAGGAAACCTCACATGGTCCAGTTTGGGAGAGGATGACATTACTGTGTGATTCAGCTCAGAGAGGGAGAAAATGTAATCTGCCTGAGAAGGAATGGCCTATTGCACTCTCTCTCCTTCATTGTTCCTCATCACAGCAATGTGTGCGAGCTAAAAAGAAAACTCTATAGTCATTGTTACTTTTATGGAATCCCTGCAGTGTTGAAACAGGCCCTTCAGCCCAATAACTCCATACCAACCTTTCCAACCCATTTCCCTATATTTGCCCCTGACTATGTACCTAACCTAGAATTCTCTGAACACTACAAACAATTTAGCATGACCAATCCACCGAACCTACACAGTTTGTGGTAGGAAATTGGATCACCCATTAGAAGCTCACACAGACAAGGGGAGAATGTGCAAACTCCACACAGACAGTCACCCAAGACAGGAATCGAACCCAATTCCCTGGTGCTGTGAGGCACCAGTGCTGTCCACCGTGCTACCCTTTGGGTGATCACGACCGGAATTCACTGGAACCTCCTCAGTGCCTAAAGCAAAGGGAATTCAGCCAAATCCAAACTCTCCTAGGATAAAATCCCATTGCTCGCAGCTGTGTGAGTACAATATCTTCAGAAGCAGAATAACGTTTTGGACAATCTCAATTTTTACTTTTGTCATGAGTTCCAATAATATCTGGACAAAGTTCTTTCAAATTAAATTGCAGAAATTTTGTTAATCTGTGGGTGTTTGTGTATGTGTGTTTGTATGTGTGTGTATCGCGTGCGTTTGTTTGTGTGTTTGTGTGTTTGCGTGTGTGTGTTTAGAAAGGGAAATATTAGACCATAAGACATAGGAGTGGAAATAAAGCCATTCGGCCCATCGAGTCCACTCAGCCATTTAATCATGGCAAATGGGCATTTCAACTCCACTTACTCGCATTCTCCCTGTAGCCCTTAATTCCTTGTGACATCAGGAATTTTCAATCTCTTCCTTGAAGACATTTAGCGTCCCAGCCTCCACTGCACTCTGTGGTCAGGAATTCCACAGGCTCACCACTCTCTGGCTGAAGAAATGTCTCCGCATTTCTGTTCTGAATTGACCCCTTCTAATTTTAAGGTGTAACGGAAACAATTTCTTAGCGTCCACCCTTTCCAAGCCATTGATTATATAATTGCAATACCCAAACAGTTTGCCATTCATCTTTCCACCATAGTTTGAGTAACATTGCTCTTGATCATAAACATGCTGTTTCAGCTGATTAAAGAAACTAGCTTGACTTGTTCCTAAAATTGACCCTGACCCAGTCCGTGACCGATATCATCGGCCATATCACTAACCGGGTTACATTTAATATTTGTTGTGAGCAGTAGAGGAGTGGGACTATAAAAGGAAACAGTGACCCCAAAAGCCGGGGAACTATAGACCGGGGAGCCTGATGTCAGTGGTGGGTAAGTTTTTGGTGGGGATTCTGAGGGATAGCATTTACATACATTTGGGAAGACAAGGGCTGATCGGGGTAGACAACGTGGCATGCCTCATTAATTTTGTTGAGTTTTTTGAAGAGGTGACAAAGAAGATTGATGAAGCCAGTTTGGTAGACGTTGTCTATATGGACTTCAGCAAGGTGTTCATTTAAACAACAAAGAACAAAGAAAATTTACAGCCCAGGAACAGGCCCTTCGCCCTCCAAGCCTGAGCCAGAGTAGGGGAGTCTAGAACAAAAGAGTATAGGTTGAAGGTGAGAGAGCGAATGATTTAGAAGGGACCTGAAGGTAAATGTTTCACACAGAGAGTGGTGTGTGTACAGAAAGTGCTGTCAGAGGAAGTGGTGAAGGCGGGTACAATCACACATTTAAAAAGTGTCTGAAAGAGGATGGATATTGGCCAAATACTGGCAAATGGGACTGGATCAGATTTGATATCTGATTGGAGTGAACAGATTGGACTAACGGGTCTGTTTCCATTCTGCATGGCTCTCTGACTCTCTAAGAGGGATGATGAGAAATTCTGAAAGGACGTTTCAAGTGGAAATTCTCTTCACTGGAAGTTTATCGTGTCTCCATGTTCACATTGATTGAAAGCTGCATTAGTTAAATATTTGACAGAGAAGTGAGTCACGGATATTGGGATGGAGACAGGAAAGTGGGGCTGAGACCGCAACCTGAACAGCCACAATCTTACTGCCTGGTGGAGAAGGGTCAAAGTATCTAATGACCCACTCCTGCTCCTCAGTCCCATGTTCCTGTGTTCCATTCAGCCCCTCAAACCTGCTAGACAGGAGCAGTTGGAGGCCACTGACTCCTATAACCTGTTACACAGAAAAAAGAGGAGACCATTCAGTCCTACAAGACTGTCACACGTTTTGAAGTGATTTGGGAAACGTAATTGGAAAATCCAGGCTGGGTATGAAAGAGGCCTCTCATTTATTTTTACAGAGCTTCCCCTCTCTGCAATTTATGCTCCATTTGTTGGTCATGTTGTAGACCCAGATTCACTGTGAATACAGCCCCCTTATCTCACACAGCGATGGCTCACAAAATCTTCTGGTCTCCCTGACTGTAACATTCAATAACAGACATCCATGAAAATAACACCCACTAACTCTCCAATAACAGAATGGGAGAACATCAGAAACAGGGACAGGTCGTTCACTCCCCAAGCCTGCCTTGCCCTTCACTGAGATCATGACTGATCTGCTCTCGGTCTGAAATCCTCTTTCATACCCAATTCATCATTGCCCTCACCTCTCTGACAGATCAATATCCATCTACCTCCTCTTCAAATACTTTCAGTCAACTTGCTCCCCAACACTCTTGAGAAGAGAAATCCTGACATTCAATCCCACCTGTTTGAAGAAAACACTTGCTGCTCCTATATCATGGCTTATTGATGTGAACAAAAGAGGTTGTCACAAGCGTTCAGATAAAAATGTCTAGCCCCGATATCAAGGCTGTGGTTAACTTCTGTTGACATCAAGGAGCTTAACAAAACTGGACATCATGGGAATCAGAGTAACCTCTCCAGTGTGTGGGGTCAAACATTTCACAAAGGAAGATGGTCATCCTCTCAGACCTGGGGCAGCTCTGTGGGAGAGCCTCAGGGTAGCTTCCTCTTCACTAACATCTCCAGCTGCTTCATCAATGTCTCCCCGCACCCATCCTCCCCACCATAAGATCAGAAGTGGGGATGGTCAGTGAAGATTCCACAATGTTCAGAACATTTTGTCCCCCGTCAGCTCCTAAACTGGCCTGTATCCATGAGCAGCAAGACCCAGACTCCATTGAGAGTTGTGCTATTAACGTGTCAGTAACATTCATGTAACAGCACTGGTGGGCACTGCACATTGCCACAGCAAAACAAGAGTTCATTCAGCACCTCACGCTGGTTTCACAGGAATACGAGGAAGTCATTCAGCCCATTGACATTATTGGAGAAGAACAGGGACAGCCCATTCAGTGCCTCTAGCTTATTACTCAGGAAGAGAAGGAGTTTAGTGTGATGGATCATACCAGAGCCCTTGAAAATATTTGAAGGCAATAGCCTAGACTCTAATGTTTTCTTATTTTCAAGGAAATGTAAAGTGTCTGTTCCAGATGCAATGTGACAGGTCAACCTACTCGGTGTGAAGCAAAACACCATTTACTTAAACACGAAAGATAAAAGGAAACCAAAGAAAGTGGAATCTAGAATAACTTAATTCTATTGGCCAAGTTAACAGAATAATAGATCGTGGAACGATTACTCATGAACTGTTCCAATATAGGAAACTCCCATAAACACAGCCCTTGGCAAAAAGGAATATTCAGACACAGATTGTCACAAACATTTCTCCAATCCAGGAATTAAAAACAGTATCAAGAGAAAATTCAGAGAGAGTAGCAGCCAGGAGACATTCCCTGAAGCTTCCAACTCTGTGGAGACCCCAATAGTTTCTGATGTTACTGAGAAACCAAAACCCAGAGATTCTAATCTGTGAGAGCTGGCCACACCCATTAAGGCTGCATTAAAATAAAGGCCTCCCTCGCTGTTTACTCAAGTGGTCATAACTAACCAGCTTGGTAACGGTCGTTCAATCTCTCTTAAAAGAAACCAGGACAAAATAACCTCTTAAAGCTGCAGCATCATCACACTTGTCAGCACATCGAGCTGTCAAGCAGGAACCGGGGTAACCCAATCAGGCCCTTGGTCCTGTCCAATCGGACGAGGAAGAAGCCATTCAGCCCCTTGAGTCACTTTCACAGGAATAGTTAGAGGCCATTCCCCCTCAATGTACTTACACAGGGATAGAATGAGGTAATTGATGCTGATTCCTGATGAATGGCTCATGCCCGGAACATCGATTCTCCTGCTGTGCTTTTCCAGCAATCCACTCTCTACTCTGATCTCCAGCATCGGCAGTACTCACTGTCCCCCATCTGATGCTCTAACATGATGAACAAGTGGAGCAGAGGCTGCACAGACAGACTGCTCCACGTTGTTCCTCATGGCTCAGTTGCTTATGATACACACGTGGGACTTTAACGTGGTTTTCTAGTGGTGAGCAGGGAAGCCATATGTCTTGTATGAAGTCTCAAGAAGGCACCTTCCATCTCTGAGAAGCCAGCCTGGTGTTCTCTATGTGGGGTGGAAGCTGGTGGGAATGGCTACCTGTTTCAGACGGAAGGTATTGTGGCTGCTGTTGGGGATTGTGAACAACATAACGTTCAGTACAGGGTTCACACGCCAACTGCCCAATAACACGGGGAGAGTTCGTAAAGGCATATAAACTATTAGGAAAGTCACGTTAGACTGATGAATGGACTCTCTAAGTTCAAATAATGGTGGTCTCGTTCATGTTGATCTTGTCTAGTGCACGTCCTGTTCAGTGTATCCTGTGTGCCTTACTCTGTCCAAGCCTATTTCCACCCTATGATCTGCCTGGCCATGCTTACTATGATCTGTCTCCACTGCTCATACATAAAGTGTTTCCCTGTACTGAGGTACACGTGACAATAAATCAAACCAATCAATCCTGGGTAAAGTATGGAATTTCTCTCCCTGTCAATGTCTGTTTTAGAAATAAGTGATCGCTCCAACTCCTCGTGTTTCAGCATTAACATTTCTTCGTCTCTCGCAGATCTACAGATTAAACACTCAGCTTCTTTACTCTATCCTCATGTTACCATCACCCTTGTCCGTGGTAAGGAGATCATTCCTTATAAAGGCGATCAAATCTGTAGAGAGTGCCCTAAATGCTCTCTCAGCAAGGCTCTAGAACAGCAGGAAGATGGCTTTACTTATGTACGCGAATTATCTTACAATGAAGGACAGCACACCATTGACTGCACCCATTACTTACACAGCGTTTGATTTGGAGCAGTCAGCATAGACTTGTGATTGGGAGATCATGCTTCCCAAACTTGTTAGAGTTCTTTAATGAAGTGACCAAGAAGGTTGACGAGGACAGAGCGGTAGACATAGTCTCTATGGATTTCAGTAAGGCCTTTCAATAAAGTTCCACCTGGCAGGCTGCTCTGGAAGGTTCCATCACGTGGAATGCTGGGGGAACTGGCCAATTGGTTACACAGTTGGTTTGATCGTAGGAAGCAGAGGGTTTAGTGGAAGAATGCTTGTCAGACTGAAGGCTGGGTCCACTGCGGTTTGTTATCTATGATTTGGTTAAGAACGTACAAGGCAGGATTAGCAAGTTTGCAGGTGACACTAAAATAAGTGAGAGCATGATCAGTGAGGAATTTTATCAGAAATTGCAGCAGGACCTTAATCAGGTGGGGAAGTGGGCCGAGAAATGTCAAATGGAATTTAATATAGATGCGTGACGTCTCACATTTTGGAAACTCAATTCAAGATAGGAGTTTCATGGTGAATGGGAGGGCCTTAAGGGGTGTAGTGGGCAGAGAGACCTTGGGGTTCAGGTGCACAGTTCCCTGAGAGTGGAGTCGAACACTGGGACAACACTACTATTATAGGACAAGCCAAACAGAAAACAGCCAGGGAATTCCTAGAGGCATGGCACTCATCCACAGATTTTATCAATAAAGACATCGACCTGGACCCAATATATCGACCACTGCAGCAGACAGCTGGAACTGACAACCGGAATTGGCAGAGACAAATCACTATAAATGCCAGAGGAAACGTCACAGAAGCGCTTCACAGGAGGCTCCCAAGCACTGAGGATTTCAGCTCGACAGGGGATGAAATGTCTGCAACACAAATTCGCAGCTCGGCGAACAGAACCACAACAATGAGCACCCGAGCTACAAATCTTTGCACAAACTTTCTGCACACCTATAAAAGATTGGAATAAGTCAAATCTTATGTACACTTTTTCCATAAAATCCGTGATAACACATCTGCTATCACATTTTAAGACCCACAGCATGTACATTTTGTAAGTTTAAAGTCGGTAAGATAAGACTCGAATGAAATACTCTCATATTCTGGTCTTTAAATATTCCAAAAAAGTGCGAGAGGTTTGTCTTTGCCCACAACCATCTCTGCCAATTTGTTTGTCACATAGACATTAAAAATTGTCACGTCAGTGCCAAACTTAATCATTCTTGTTCAATAATGGAGATTTTGTTTTTTTTATATATAGGTGGATATTGAGTTTTTTCAACAACTAGCCAATTCCATCATCATCTTTCTGTATCAATACATCTCCGACCCCGATATCCCGAGCATCAAACACAATTGTCAAAGGGTTTCAAAATATTTGGTGTCGCTAAACCTGATGTGGTGATTAATCCTGCTTTAAAATTCTCATATGCCTCCTGGCATTGTTCTGTCCACCACAATTCTGTGTGTTTAGATTAGATTAGATTACTTACAGTTTGGAAACAGGCCCTTCGGCCCAACAAGTCCACACCGCCCCGCCGAAGTGTAACACACCCATACCCCTACATCTGCATCTACCCCTTACCTAACACTACGGGCAATTTAGCATGGCTAATTCACCTGACCTGCACATCTTTGGACTGTGGGAGGAAACCGGAGCACCCGGAGGAAACCCACGCAGACACGGGGAGAATGTGCAAACTCCACACAGTCAGTCGCCTGAGGCGGGAGTCGCCTGTTCTTCTTTAATAAATCCATCAGTGGTGCCAATACGCTGCTGAAGTTTGGAACAAACTTCTGATAGAATCCACTCCGTTCCAAAAATCGAACTTTCTTCGAGGATGGTGTTGAAAATTCCTCAAAGTCTTTGTGTTCCATGGGGTCAACCTTCTATGTTCAATGTAATGTCCCAACAACGTCACATCTGCCTTTGCGAATTCTGTTATCTTTAAATTTCTTTCCAAGTTTGCTTCTTGTAATCGTTCAACATGCTCTGCCAACTGTAACATGTGAGCTTTCAATCACTTGCTAAAGATCACTACATCATACAGATAAACTACACAATTTGTTCATCTGGCCACAACTCTATTCCTGAGTCTTAATTGTGGCTGGTTCATTATTCATCCATACAAAATACTCGATAAAGTTTTTTTGTCATCTCCAGTATCTTTACTTGATAGCTTAACTGATTCAACATGTTGTTTTAATTTGAAAGGGGCCACTAAACCTGGCTTTGAAGGGATTTCCTATCACTGGTAGCAATAATAAGACATTATCCCCACGGGAAATCCTAAAAGTCTCAGAGTTTTTAATCTGCCACCTGCTTCACTCTATGTTGTGCCCTTCAGATTCTATTTAGCAAACTTATCTACTTCATCTACTCTCTCCGTCACCTCACACACATAATCCAAGTGTGAGATTTCCGACTTTGGTCCTGTCAATTTATATTTAATTAATTTCATTGACCACTCACTTCACAAACGAATATTAACTCAAAGGAAGTATTTGGGGCTTCTCATTGCAATCAATATAATGGGACACCTTTATTCCAATCATTCGGGTAATCATAACATTACGCTGTTAACATGGTCTTCAGCGTCTGATGCTAACTTTCCAAGGCTCCCTGGGATTCAGGATCTCACGCACTTGATTTAAACAGCTGCATGCCGAAGCTATCCATGACTTACTTAAACAGCTGAGCGGTAAAATGAGATCCTTGGTCTGACTGAATCTCACTGCCTAGCCCACAGCGAGTAAAGAAAGCTATCAACCCCTCCACCTCCCTGTTTATCTTAACATTCCGTAATGGAATTGTCTCTGGAAATCTGGTAGACACATTCATTATGGTCAGCAAATATAGTTTTCCACTTCTATTTTAGAAAGGGAAGCTACACAATTAATCATAACCCACGTGAAATGTTCTGCGAATGCAGTAATTGGCACGAAAGGTGCTGGTTTTATTATTGCCTGTTACTTACCTCCATTTGGTATGTATGTCATGTACAAAAAAACATTAACTACGTCCTTGTGCATTCCAGGCCACTAGAAATGCTTCTGTACATTAGCTTGAGTCTTCTGTACACCTAAGTGACCGCCTGCAATTAATTTATGTGCTACCTATAACAGTGTATACTACCGGTAACACAATCTTGTGCACTTCGGCCCATTTCCCTTCTGCACTAACCTATCGGGGTCTCCATTTTAATTTTATGATTCTATCTTTAAATTAATAACGTTCGACAATATATTCTGATTCCTTTTCTGTGTGTGTGCATATGTATGTGTGTGTGTATGTGTGTGTATATATCTGTTATAAGTGCATTAGCCTTTCTGGACTAAACCCCCCTGCCTGATCCTCGGCCTGTTCAGGTTTTTCCTGCACCGTTACATCAAACAGGTTGTCAGTTCACTGAGCATCAACCCATTTGTCTTTTTCGTTCGTTCTTCCTTCCTGCTGTAACTTATGACAGTGGGATCTTGTTACTACACAGTCTGGAAAAATTCCTGGGTATTTTTCTTTTAACACCCCAATTCCCTAGTTTTCCGTTGGCTTCTCCACCAAAAGGGGTGAGTCTCCAACCTCGCCTCCTGCTAAATCGTTCCCAAGAACAAACTGTATTCCGAGAACTGACACTCTGTTACTCACTGTCACTGTTACTTCCCCAACCTTGATTTGGCACTGCATCCTGATGATACACAAGGGAATGCTTAATTTTTGTCCCCATTCTACAAATTATCACGCTCTTGATTAACATGCCAGAAAGAGTGAAAACATTTTCCTCTTTTACTATTAGAGGGTGAGAGAAAGTGAGGGCTGCAGATGCTGGAGATGAGAGTTGAATAGTGTAGGGCTGGAAAAGCACAGCAGGTTGGTGGCATCCAAGGGGCAGGAGAGTTGACGTTTCAGGCACAAGTCATTCATCAGGAAAGTTGGGGGTAAGGGAGGGGGAAGGGGCTGAGAAATAAATAGGAGGGTGGGATGGAGCTGGGTGGAAGGGAGCTTGGAAGGTGATAGGTATATGCAGGTGGGGTGTGTTGGTGAGCAGTCGGAGAGGAGGGTGAAGTGGATAGATGGTAGGGCAGCTGGAAGCCTCAAACTGAACAGCATCAACGTTGACTTCACCAAATTCCAAATCTCCCTCCCAATCTCTCCCAGATCCAACCGTTCAACTTAGCACTGCCCTCTTGAACTGTCTTAATTGTCCATCTTCCTTCCCACCTATCCACTCCACCCTCCCCTCCGACATATCTCTATCACTCCCACCTATGTCTTCTTATCGCCTTCCCAGTGACCCTCCCACCAGCCCAGCTCGTACCCTCGTATTTATCTTTCAGCCCCATTGTCCCCTCACCCTATTCCTGACGATGGGTTTATGCCTGATATTCAAATGTCCTGCTGTTCGGATGCTGCCAGATCTTTTGTGCTTTTCCGGCCCCACACTATTCAACTCTCATCTCCAGCATCTGCAGCCCTCACTTTCTCTCAGCCTCTAATAGTAAGAGATGAAAGTATTTTCACTCTTTCTGGCATGTTAATCTCTTCTCAACTATTAGAGACTGAGCAGATCCCGTATCTCACAAAATTATAACTTCTTGTCCTTCTCCCCCTGTTCTTTCTGAGTAAACTTTATCTACAGAGGCGAATTCTTTATAGAGATCAGGTACTGACTCCATACATCGCCCCTGTCTAGGCTGTGCACTCTCCTGCAGCTCGTCGGCTCTACTTGGGGTCTCCTTTACCAGGTTCACTAATGTCACTGGCTTAAACTTTTTTTTCCACATCTTTCCCCAAAGTGCCTTCCTTCAACCCCCATCACTGTGTGTCCCAGCTTACTGCAGTGAAACCACGTTTTCTCAGTGCCCTTCTTAAACCATCGGCACTGTAATTTTCTGTGTTCCACACCCTTATAGTGAGAACACCTGAGGCTGTTCACCTCCTTTCAAACCTTTGGGCTTCTTTTTTCACCTGTGGTAAAGTATTATGCGCTACTGTTCACTTTGTAGTGTGTGATCTTCCTTTCTCCCAATTTCTATCCCTCACAGGATGAAAATCCTCCCAGAAGCTAAATTTCATCACATGCACCAATGCATATTTACCTGCCATTTCTGCTGCGTTTCTCACTTCTTGAACTTTCTGTTCATTCACATGAATTCTTACCATCTCTGGAAGTGAATGTTTAAACGTCTCCAGCAGAATAATCTCCCTTCAATCCTCACAGGTCTTATCTATTTTTAAGGCTAGCACCCACCTATCAAAATGACTGTGGTTAATTCTTTCAAACTCAACATAAGTCTGACCTTGTTCCGTCTCTATTTTTATGAACTTCTGTCTATATGCTTCTAGTACCAATTCATAACCAATCAAAATAGCCAATTTGACATCTGCATAATCTCTTGACCCCTCATCTGACAGCGCTGCACATACCTCACCAGCTGTGCCCACCAGCTTAGTCTGAACGAGCATTACCCACAAGTTCAAAGACACACCATCTACTGAGCCATTTTTTCAAATGAAATAAAAGAGGTTTTGACATTTTTCTCACCGAAATATGACAAGATATTAACATAGTTGCATACATCCCTACGTTCTCCCTTCATTTCCATCCTGTTAATTTAACTTTCTTGTCTAATTCCCAACTTCTGAATTTCAAATTCCCTCTCTCTTTCTTTTTCCTCTCTCTCTGTCTTCTTTCTCTGTTTCCGTTTCTTTCTTTATCTTCTAACTTCAGTTGCCATATTTGCAATTTAAATATTTTATAACTCTACTGCACTTGTCTGTTTCTCTGATACATCAATGTGATTGACCAACTCCATTATAATTTCTGGTTTCATTTTGTCCCTGTTTAAACCAAATTCCAATCTATTTGCTAATTCTAAAATATGTCCTGCTTCTGTCTTTCTAAACTTTCTTGGCAATTTTGGGAACCTCTTTAGTAATGTTAAAAGCCATTTCTCTCACTTTTAATTTAACCAACCACCAGTAAACAAAATTAAACAAATTTTCCCACCGGATTTATTTGAAGATAAAAGTCACTAATTGCAATGAGTTGGAATTTGCTGGGACCTTTTGTACCCCAAATCTGTTCATGTTTGTCCAAATCCCATATGGCAAGGCCCCAAAACTGTTATGACATCAATGTCGAGCCCCTCTGTTGATTAAAACCACACACCCAGAAAAGCTCACCTCACATCATAATCTGTTAATACCTGAGTGACAATGAGGTCCCAAATTTCACTAATAAAAGAAAAGTAACAATTTGTATGTATGCAAGTTAGCTCGCTGTGCTTGAAGGTGTGTGTTCAGATGTTTCGACACTATGACTCGGTAACATCATCGGTGAGAGTCTCTGCTGAAGTGCTGGTGGTATGTCGTACCTCTCTTTTTATAGGTCTTGGTTTCTTCAGATGGGTGATGTCACTTCCGGTTCCTTTGTTTTACAAGAGAAGGTAGATGGATCTAAATTTATTGATGGACTTCTGGTCAGAATGCCATTCCTCTAAGAACGTCCTTGAGTGTCTTAGTATGTGTGTGCGTTGTCCCAATCAAAGTGGTGCCCTTCTTTGCCTGTATGTATGGGACATAGTGATAATGGGTCATGTCTTTTGGTGGACAGTTGGTGTTCATGTATCCTGGTAACATGACAACAGGACCATTTCAATGGCGGAAAAATGATTTTATATACACTGTTTAATGAATGTGTGTGTGCAGATATGTAACATTTTTCATATGTACACAACACATTCTAAATGAACAACGGAGACAAGTTAACAAAAAGTTAACAAAAGGTGCATATGATGTACAAAATTTATAAAACATTAAAACATCATTTGATTCTCATCTAAAATGATATGTTCCCCTTATCTCAATGTTCCCTCCTTTTCTGGAATCCTCTACTCCAATCTCTCATTCTTATCATGATGTGCGTTATAAATTCTTGCTTTTCATGTCTCAACTTATTTCAGTTAATCCCCTCTCTACCAGAATTAAGTATATTGGCCTGTTGGGTTCTTTTCAAAGCTAGTGTCTGTCATATTATTGGAGATAAACATTCTGACATCAGACCCAGCAACTGAACACGTTACTCTGTTGTCCATGTACTGCACAAGGACCACAGCACACAAGAATTGCCAAAACATTGAGGGATGTACATCTACTTCTTTTGATGATCTAGAGTTCTCATTTTTTCACTTTTCCTCATCTATGTTGTCTCGTTCTTTCTCTCTTTGTATCTAGTAAAGAAATTTACCAATTATTATTTGCGTCTCTTCTCTCAAAACGCCTTCTTTCCGTTTATATCTATTGCTCACTTCTTGATGTAATGTGATTATAATTGAGTAACATAAGTACAAAGACATTCGGGAGGAGCTGGCCAGAGTCAATTGGAAGGCGAGCCGAGGAGGGCAGATCATGGAGCAGCAAAAGCAGGAAATTCTGGGGATATTTCCGAGGATATTAGAAGTTCTCCCAAAGGAGATGAAACATACTCATGGGAGGATAAGGCAACCATGAATAATAAGGAATCAAACCAAAAGAGGAAACATACAATGTGGTGAAGATGATTGGGAATCCAGAGAATTCATTGGCTCTGAAATTACATAAGGCTGGTATCACTGACACAACAGAGCTCTTAATCATGGTGAGGAAGAGAAACAGAGGAAACACATTCACTTTAAACACAGAAGATGATATTACTCAAGGAAAAAGATTCAGGTGAATTAAACAATTGAATTAAAATCAGTTAGTTGGTTTTGCACAATGTGTCAGATTGAAAGCATGACCCAGGGAGAGACCCTCAGCAGAATGACAGTATGAAAATGGAAGTGTAATCACATCAGAAACCAGAGTAGGTCACTGAGTACATGATTGATGGGTGAATGGGTCTCGATGTGAACTAAAGGACAGACAGCCGAATTGCATTGCAGATATTGCAGTCAAAACTGCGTATTTATGTAGTGCTGTAGACTACAGCAGCAGGAGAAGCAGAACAGCATTTAACAACCACCTGTAACTTTTAGCCTTGAATAATCTCCTCAGTATGCCATTACTATCAATACGATCTATGTTTCAGTAATGACTGTGGGGGAACATGACAGGGTCAGAACCACGTGAACCTAAACCTGACGCGAACCCATTAAAGCTGCCACACTTGACCAACAGATCTGATTGAAGCTCCGCAATCCTGTCACATTCTGACATAAATGGTGATGAATGATTAAACAAATGACGGAGGAAAGGGCTCCACAAATATCCCCATCCTCAGTAATCGAACAGCTCTGCACATCAGTGTAAAAGACCAGGATGTGGTAGCTGCACCAACCTCAGCCAGAAGTGTTGAGTTGATGATCCACCTCACCCTCGCCATGATACCCACAGAATCACAGATGCCAGTCTTCAACTAATTCAATTTGCTGTACGTGACATGAAGAAACAGCTGAACACAGTACGTCCGAAAAAGGCAATGGTCCCTGACACCATTCCTGCAATAGGACTGAAGACTTGTGCTGCACAACAAGCCGTGTCCCTGGGGAAGCTCTTTCATTCCAGCTCTAACTCTGACATCTCCCTGGTAATGTGGAAAATTAATCAACTAAGTCCAGTTCCTAAGAGGATTATAAATACAATCTGACCAGTTACCTCCCCCTCAGTCCCACCACGACAGTCAAGTTGGTGGGAGTTCTTTTTGACAGAGTTATCAAGCAGCACAGAAATAACCTGCTCAGTATGATTTCAGATAGGTCCCCATGTTGAGATGGTGCTGCTGTGGAAAGGTCACTGGATTACTAATCCAGAGCAGGCTAATGCTCTGGCAGCTGGTGTAAGTTAAATACAATTGACAAAATATTAAGATGCAAAATCTGGTGTCCGTAAATAGTGACCTTCAAGCCAATGTTGATTGTACACACCAATTTGCTTCACAAATGTCCTTTCAGAAAGTGAATCTCCCGTGCTTTCCTGGTCTGGCCTAAACATGACTGCAGACACACAGATACGTGATAAACTCTTCAATGGTCTCTGAATCCGCCAAACAAGACATTCTATTGTATCAAACTGATCCGAGGTCTAAAGGATAAAACCAGACAGGACACCCGGCCCCAGCCTCAGTATCGGAAAAAGGGAATGAGAAACACAGTCCTGTTGACCCTGCAGAGATCTCCTTCCTAACATCTGAGAGCTTGTGACTAACCTTGGGAATCTATAAAATAGGAAGTGCAGTAGTCCATTTGGTCTGTCGAGTTTGCTACCCAATTCAATATAATGATACCTGGCCCTTTATTTCCATATCGTTCTCCTTCTCTCCCACCATTCCTTTACTGTCTCTAAATCCTTATTTATATTCAGTGTCTTGGCTTCCAGCTTCGAGTGCATTCCCCAGGTTCACCAGTCGCTGAGTGCAGACATTTATTGTCATCTCATTGCAGAATGGTCTGTCTGTACCTAATACTGTGGACCCTTGTTTTAGACACCACAACCAGGGGAATTATTATCCCTGCTTCCAATCCGTCTCACCCTGTCAGAGCTTTATATATCTCACTGAGATCTCCACCCATTTTCCTAAACCCCATGGAATACAGGCCCAGTCGCCCCAAACTCTGCTCCCACAACAAGCCTGTCATCACAAAGATCGGTCTGGTCATCCTTCACTGCTCTCCCTCAATGTCAGGTTTGTCCTTTATTATGTACTGAGACCAAATCGGCAGAATACTGCAGTGTTTGAGATAGGGTCTCACCAAAGCTCTCTACAGCTGCAGTAAGACACACTTACTCCTGGACTCAAATCCCCCTGAATTGATGGTCAGCACATCATTGATCTTCCTATCTGGTTTTTGCTCCTGCAATATTGCTTTCATTGACTGGTCTACAGGGAGATCCAGGGCCTTTGCAATGTTACAGCTCCCCACTTGGTAGGTCTTTGTACACTGGGCAGTGTGTGAATGCCATTCCCAGTATTGCCTTGTGGGTTCAGACCTCACTGTGCTGCAGGGACCTCGGAGGGCCGCGCAGAAGGAAACAACAAAAAGGCGCATACGTCGCTTTTCAGATCAAAATGTTTCAAACAATTCTTTTTCAAACAAAAAGCTGCCAATCTCTTGTTCCAACCAAAGGGCACACTGTCACCTCAACCCACCTTGCTCTCCATCTGCCACGTATTTTCCCATTCACTCCACTTGTCTTCGTCACCTTGAAGCTTTTTTACAACCTCCTCACCCACTCGCAATCCAACATCCTTTAGTTCTATCAGCAGGTTGGGATATATTGTATTTGATTCCTGCAACCAAATGTTTAATGGGTATTGTGAACAACTGGGACCTGAGCACAGATCTCTGTGATATCCCAGAATCCTTCCTCTGTTATTTTTTTAAAATGATATTTATTTCCTGAATCTGGGTGCGACTGGCTGGGCCAGCATTTATTGCCTGTCCCTGGTTGCCCCTTGAGAAGATAGTGGTGAGCTGCCTTGTTGAACCGCTGCAGTCCACTGTGGATTCAGTGACAGTCACACCATTGAATGCCAAGGGGCAGGTTAGATTGTATTTTAGTGGTGATGTCCACGGTCTGGCATTTGTATGACGTGACTATTACTTGCCACTTGTCAGCCTGGATACTGTCCAGATCTTGTTGTATTTGAACATGGACTGCTTCAGTATCTGAGGAGCCACAAACGTTGCAGAAGATTGTGCAATCATTGGCAAACATCTCCACTTCTGACCTTAAAATGGAGGCAAGGTCATTGATGAAGCAGCCCTGAAGATGTATGGGCCTAGGCCACTGCCCGAGGGACTCCTACAGATTTATCCTGGTGCTGAGTTGACTGACCTTTATCAACCATGACCATCTTCCTACGCGTCAGGTATGATTCTAACCAGTGGGGAGTTTGCCCCTGATGCACATTGATTCCAGTTTTGCTAAGGCCCCTTGATAACACACTTGGGCGAAGGCAACCTTGATTTAAAGGGCTATCACTTTCACCCCACCTCTGGAATTCAGCTCTGTTGTCCATGTTTGAACCACGGTAATGAGGTCAGGAGCTGAGTGGCCCTGGTGGAGCCCAAACTGGGCGTCATTGACCCGGTTATTGCTGAGCAGGCGCTGCTTAAAAGCACTGAGACCTTCTGCCACTTTACTGATGATCGAGAGTAGACTGATGCGGTGGTATTGGCCGGATTGGATTTGGTCTGCTTTTTATATACAGGAGATACTTGGGGTAATTTTCCATGTAATCGTGGAAATGTTGTTGTAACGGTATTGGAACAGCTTGGTGAGGGCAGTAACAAGGTCTGGAGAACAACTTTTCAGTACTATTGCCAGAATATTGTCAGGGTATGTACCCTCTGAGGTATCCAGTGTCTCCAACTGAATCTGGATATCGTGTGGAGTGAATCAAATTGGCTGATGACTGGTAACTGAATTGTTGAGGGCCACTGGAGGAGGCCGAGATGGATCATCCACTCAGCACTTCTGACTGAAGATTGTTGCGAATGCATGAACGTTATATTTTGCACTGAAGTGCTAGGCTCTTCCATCATTAAGGATGGGGATACTTCTGGAATGTCCTCCTCCGATGACTCGTTTAATTGTCCATAACTATTCTCTGCTAGAAGTAGAAGGACTGCAGAGCTTAGATCTGAACCGTTGCTTGTGGGATCACTTAGCTCTGTCTATGACTAACTGCTTATGCTGTTTGGCACGCAGGTAGTCCTGGTTGGTGACTTCATCAGGCAGACACCTCATTTTCAGGTATGCCTGGTGCTGCTCCTGCCCTCCTGCACACTCCATTGAATCAAGGTTAATCCTCTGGCTTGATGGTAATTGTTCTGAGGAGGATATGCCAGGCCATGATTTTGTGATGGAGTACAAAAGATAACGTTCATGCATTCGCAACAATCTTCAGTCAGAAGTGCTGAGTGGATGATCCATCTCGGCCTCCTCCAGTGGCCCTCAACAATTCAGTTACCAGTCAACAGAAAATTTGATTCACTCCACACGATATCCAGATTCAGTTGGAGACACTGGATACCTCAGAGGGTACATACCCTGACAACATTCTGGCAATAGTACTGAAAAGTTGTTCTCCAGATCTTGTTACTGCTATTGATGACCCACAACATATTATCAAAACCCAGACTTGAGCTGCTAGATCTGTTCAAAGTCTGTCCTATTTAGCATGGTGACAGTGCCACCTAAAAAGGTGGAGGTTATTCTTAATATGCAAGTGTGACTTTATCTCCACAATGTCTATGCAGTGGTCACTCTTACCCGATACTGTCATGGACAGATACTTCTGCAGCTGGCAGATTAGTAAGGCTGGGGTCAAATATGGCTTTTCCCTCTTGTGGGTTCCTTCACCACCTGCTGCAGACCGATTCGAGAAGTTATATCCTTTCGGACCCAACCAGCTCAATCAGTAATGCTGCTGCTGAACCACTCTTTTTGTGGACATTGACGTCCATAACCCAGAGTACATTTTGTGCCTTTGCCACCCTCAGCGTTTCCTCCAAGTGTTGTTCAGCTTGGAGGAGTACTGATTCATCAGTTGGGAGAGGCTGGTACATGGTAATCAGCAGGAGGTTGCCTTTCCCATGTGTAAACTAACGCCATGAGAGTTCATGGGATACAGAGTCACTGTTGAGGACTCCCAGAACAATTCCCTTCAAACTGTATCCCACGGTGCCACCAATTCTGCTTTGTCTGTCCTGCTGGTGAGAGAGGAGATATCCAGAGAAGGTGATGGGGTGTCAGAGATATAGTCATACTCACAGAATCAGACCTTAAATACAATGTCAGGCTGTTGCTTCACAAGTCTCTTTATTTCCTGCCAGCTGTCCCATTCTAGAAGCATGGCCATATATTCACCCCAATCCATGAAGATTTGATTTTGCAAACTAGGCTTGGAGGTTTACCAAAATCTTTCTGAAAATCCACATGTTTTACATCCATTGCTTCTCTTTCATTTGTCTCCCAGTCTGTTTCTCAAACATTATTTCCATTTCATAAACCTGTTTTAGTGTTGTCTATGACCATTATTTTCAGTCCCAATAATTTCTCCCAAACGATTTACTTACTATGTTCAATGTTCCATGTACTATTTCGTTTTCCACGCCAGACTTGGTTTTCCTGGTATTGTCAGAAAGTTCTGTGAAGACAGAACTGAAGTAGTGGATTCATAGTTTTGCCATTTCCCTGTTTCCCATTCTCCATTCTCTGGTTTCAAACTGGAAAAAACCTGCATTTTTTTTCATACTTCTCACATTGATATAATTTGACAAGCTATAACAGTTCACTCTTATAACCTTTGTGAACATTATCTTCAGAAACCCATAAATTCTTGTGTTAAGCTGCTCAATCATTGACCTTCCACATCATATACTCACAGGAGCATAGTCTCTGTGCCAACAGAAATACAGCACTATCTATATTAGTCCCACTTTCTGACAAAAGGCTCATAGCCTGGAATGTTATGGCACTTCCAAGTGCTTGTCCAAGTACTTTTAACAGTTGAGAGGTTAACCTTGATAACTCCCCTCTCAGAAAGTACTTTCCAGACCCCAACACCCTCTGGGTGAAGAAAAAGTCATCTTTAAATCCTCTATGAACGTCAAACTCTTCACTTTAAAAGTGTGCTCCCTTGTTCTTGACCCTCTGTCTAAAAGGAACAGTTGCTGTCTGTCCACCCTGTCCATGCCCCTTGTTAACTTATCCTTCTGAATCACATCCCCCGCAGCCTCTCTGTCAAAAGTAAACAACCCGATCTTATCCAGCCTCTCTCCATAGCTGATATGCTCCATCCCAGGGAACATCCTGGTGAATCTCCTCTGCAAACCCCTCCAGTACAATCACATCCTTCCTTATAATGAGGCTCCCAGAACGACATACAGCACTCCATCATGGACTAAACAAAGCCCTGTATAACACTTATAATCTACTCCCTGATTATTAAACGCTTCACCCAAGGTTCAGTTCTTAACTAGTCCATTACCCTGTTCAGTCACATTCAGTGATGTGTGGAGAAACACCCTCTGAGCTCTCTAGTGTGCTGCCAATCATTGTGTACACCCCATGTCTGGTTCCTCCTTCCAAAGTACATCACCTCATATTTATCAGGATCACATTCCATCTGCCATTGATCTGCCCATCTGATCATTCCACTTGTATTTTCCTGTAAAATCAGAACTTCCTCCTCACTACCAACCACCCAGCCAATCATTGTGTCAAACACAAACTTACTTATCACAACTCCCACCCCTCCACCCACTCCCCCTCCAGATTCACATCTATACCATTTATGAATGCTACAAACAATAAGGGACACAGCACTGATCCCTGTGATACACCAGGGGACACTGGTCTCCAGTCACACAAACAGCCTTCTCCCACCACCCTCTGCCTCCTGACACTAAGACAATTTTCGCTGTAACTTTTCAAGTTATCCTTGGTACTCTGAGATTTTACTTTATTTTTTTCAGTTTCTCATGCGGAACTTTGTCAAAGGCATTGCATCAAAGCTAAATAAGCGACCTCCTCAAACTAATTGAATCAACTCCATTAGTGTGACTTCACTCTGATAAAGTCATGATGATTATCCCTGATCAAACCTTGCCATTCTGATTGGAGTTCAATTTTCTCCTTCTCTACTTTCTCCAGTAGTTTCCCGAACAGTGATTTAATACTCGCTCGTCTATAGTTTCCTGGTCTATCTCTTACTGTGAAGTGCAATCATAATAGCTGTTCTCCAGTCCTCTGGCACCTCCCCTATTGTCAGATTCTAATTAAAATTTCCAGTCAGCGTCTTTCCTCCCTTGACTCCAACAGTATCCAGACCTGCAGATTGGTCCAATTTTATACCAGACAAAGCCTCAAACCGCCGCTCGTATTTTACATCATTCTCTTTTCAAGAGCTTTCCAGTCCATCTTCTCGAATTCTGTACCTGCATCCTCCTTCTCCCAAGTAAAACAGCTGTGATGTTTACGTGTAACAATCTATCAATGTTCTCCGGGTTGACACACTGATTGCCCTTTTGGTTTCTAATTGACACTAACTGTTGCTGATTATTCTGTTCTACTTGTCCGTGTAGAATATCATGGGATTATCTCTCATCTCTCCTGCTTGCACTTCTTCATGTCCCTCGGTTATTCTCTCCCCTCTATGTTTCTAAGTTTCAGTAAAATCACCTCTCATCTTTTGAAACTCGAGATCACAGGCTAAGTTTCCACATCAGACAATCTTGCCATTTTCGGGATTAATCTGGAGAATACCTTTTGCAGTTCGTCTGTAGTATATTCTATCTTAGATTGGGACTCCAAACGGTACACAATACTCTCAGTTTAGTCTCAGCAATACTCTGTGCAGCTGGCGCATGGCATCTTCTATATTTCAATTACATTCACATGAATTTTTCATTTCCTATTTGCTTGTGTTTAGATTACATTGCATTACAGTGTGGAAACAGGCCCTTCGGCCCAACAAGTTCACACCGACCCGCCGAAGCGCAACCCACCCATACCAATACATTTACCCCTTACCTAACACTACGGGCAATTGAGCATGGCCAATTCACCTGCACATCTGTGAACTGTGGGAGGAAACCGGAGCACCCAGAGGAAACCCACGCAGACACGGGGAGAATGTGCAAACTCCACACAGTCAGTCACCTGAGGCGGGAATTGAACCCGTGTCTCTGGCGCTGTGAGGTAGCAGTGCTAACCACTGTGCCACTGTGCCACCCAATTCATCCCAATTCCTTTCACTTTAACTTTTCTTATGATGTTAGTGGGAGAGTTCTTAAAAAAGATCCTCTTGAATATCCAACTATACGTTATCCATTAGCTCCTCATTGCCTATGTCCACAAGAATTATCTTCAAACCATTCCAAAAAATGTTTGCCACTTATGGTTTTCGTTTCATCGATGCATTATCATCCTCCCTAGTTTTCCCATTACCTTCTATATATCCAGTAACACGTTCTTTATAATCGAGCCCAACAGACACCTGACCGCGGATTACAAGTTACTGATCTGTAGTTCACCACTCTCCATCTTCATCCTTTCTTAAACTGTTGGATAATATTTGTAACCTTTGCCTTATCCAGATTGGCTAAATATCTTTCGGGAATGTATTGGAAAACTACGTGATAATCTGCGATGCAATCAATATGCCTATTGCTGCTTCCTCTGAAATTCTTTTATGAAGTACATCTGATCTGTCAGATTTATAAATACTCAATCCAGCTTTCTTTTAAAACATGACCTCAACACTTATAAGTTTGATCTTAGACTTTACTTACACAAGCCCCATGGTCACTTGGTATTTCTGGGAGAATTTCTGGATATTCTGCCTTGAAGATAGACACAAAGAAACTGTTTCTTTTCCCTGCGATTTCTCTGTTGTCTTCAATAAATTATTCTGTCCGCACACCCACTGTTCCATATTTGACCTTGTTTTTATTTTTGTTTCATACACTGATCTACTTTTTTTTAGCAGTCTTTATATTTTTCTTTTGTTTGTATGCTTTTTCGCTTTTTAATTTTCTTTTCTTGAAAATCCGTTGCTGGGACCTATATTTCTCCGAATCCATTGGCTTACTACGGTACTTGGCATTTTTCTAAGCTAATTCCTGTGATCCAATAGATACTTGAAGGTGAGGCTGAAAGGGTTAGGTCGGAGAGGCGGGTGGACCAGATTGATCGGAAGGAAGATGAACACATAGGAACGTTCAAAAGGGGGGAGGATGCTGAGTTGGAAGATTGGACTGGGATAAGGTGGAGTTAGAGTAAATGGGGAAACTGGTGAAACCTACATTAATCCCCTATGGTTGGAGGGTCCCAACGTAGAAGAGGAACCTTTCTTCATCCATGCTTCGGGTGGTTAGGGTTTGGCAATGGAGGAGGCCCAGGACTCTCACGTCCTTGGCAGAGTGGAAAGGGGAGTTAAAGTGTTCAGCCACAAGGCGGTGGAGTTGGTCAATGTGGCTGTTTCAGATATGTTCTCTGAAATGATCCACCTGCCTTACCAATGTAGAGATGACCACACTGGCTTCAATGTAGGTAGTAGATGAGGCGTTCTGTCTCCCTTCATCACCTATCACTTTCAACACCACCTTCATCTACCTATCGCATTCCTAGCTACCTCCCTCCTGCCACACCGCCTTCTCATTTATCTCTCAGCCCCCTTCATCATAAGCCTCATTCCTGATGAAGGGCTTATGCCCAAAACGTCAATTCTCCTGCTCCTAGTACGCTGCCTGACTGTGCTTTTCCAGGACCACACTCTTCGACTCTGATCTTCCAGCATCACACTCTTCGACTCTGATCTCCACCATCTGCAGTCCCCAATTTCTCCTCACACCTTCAGGGCTTGCATGATTCAGATTTATGACAGTTACTTCAAATAAAACAAAAACTACCGTGTACTCAAACAGCATAAAAGAAAACCAATGCATTGTGGTCACTGTTCCCAAAAGGTCCTTTACAGCAAAGTTTTCAATTAGTTCTTTTGATCATTCAACATCAATTTCTAAATAACCTGAGCTCTAGCTCAGTGCTCGACAAAATGTTAATGCCACCATCTAACACATGCTCATGAAATCCATTTTTCCCAGCATTAGCATTCAGTTGGGTTAACACAGTTTAGATATAATGTAAACAGTACGTTATTACTACAGTAGCCACAAATATGTATATCTCATTTCCTGTTTTATAACATGTCCAGCATTTGTATTGCAGCTTTCACTTTGATATACAACTCCCATCAATGTTTCCTTCTCCTTGCTGTTTTTGCACTCCACCTTAATAGATTCTGGAGAATCTGAGCGATGTGGGATTTGGGGAGATTAATGGTAGAGATCATCTCGCCACATCATTTATGATCTTCTTAAGCATCATTGTGACATTTTGTCCAGATCTCCCGTTATGCTGATGGAGTAGAGAAGGACAATGATCGTTCATAAATGCTCTGTATTCCCCCCGAAGAGCTGAGACAGCTCTAACCTGGGTGGGAACCTTACAGCAGGCTGGTAAAGTGTTGCTGCTGCTGTACAGGGTCTTAGTGAGATCACATCTGGAGTAGTGTGTACACATTTAGTCTCTTCAATGAAAAAAAGATGTTGTTATATTGGAAGCAGCTCAGAGATGGTTCCCTCAGCTGATTCCTGCAATGAAGGTGCTAGCTTATAACGAAAGGATGATCAGGTTGATCCAATAGCCATTGGAGTTTTCAAAAATAAAGGACGATCTTATTTCAACATAGATGACAGGAAGGAGTCAACAACTGAAGAGAATTACATAGATAGTGGAGGAATCCATTCCGTTCTCCAGCCTGTTACACAGGAACAACAGGAGGATATTCAGGCCTTCGAGCCTGTTACACCAGAATAGGACGACACTGTTCAGCCCCTCGAGCCTGACGTATATTTACAGGAAGAGGCCAATCAGCCCCTCGAATCTATAACACTGGACCCAGAGTAGGCCATGCTGCACCAGTATCCGGTTACACAGCAACAGGATCAGTCCATTCAGCCTCCTCAAGTCCGTAATATCGGAACCAGAAATGGTCACACAGTGACTGGAGATTGTTACACTGGGATAACAGGAGGTCATTCAGACCCACCGAGTCTGTTGCAAGGGAAATGTGTTAGGATAAAAACTATCTGAGACTTTTTTCATGAGAAAGGAGGAGGTAATTCAGACACGTGTCTGTTGTATGGGAACAAGAGAAGACCATTCGCTCCCTTCGTCCCATCTCTGGGATACATGAGGAGACCGTTCAGTATCTCCACCGATTATGGAGAAATATGAGAAGACCCATCAGACCCTCAAAATGTTACACAGTAACGGGAAGATTCCAAAATCCCCCACCCCTCTAACGCATCAACAGGAGGTGGTCATTCTGGCCTTGGAGATGACAACATGGGAATGCCAGAAAGACTTCATCCCATCGATTTTGTACACCAGCAGGATGATGAGTCCAGTCAGCCACACATTCCACTTATGCAGCAATTGGAGCACATCTCTTAAAACCTTTAGCCCATCAAACAGGAATTCAAAGAGAACGTAAAGGTTTTAGAAAGGGAAGAACTTATAATAACTGAATACATTAGGGAGTAAAATGTAACAATAAAGTATTGTAATTTAAGGCAAATTATTAGAATCCATTGTTGAGGACATTTGCAAACGTAAACCACAGTCCATCGGACTCAACATGGTTTTACAAAAGATAAAACATGATTGAAGTGTTTTCTTGAGTTATTTAAAGATGTGACAAACAAGGTGGATAGTGGGAATCCTGGAGATGGAATATATATCTGGTCTTCGTGAAGGCATTGGATATGTCGCTTCTCCAAAGAATGAGTGGTAAGATCAGACAGCATCAGTTTAGGAGTAATTTATTAGCTTGGATGGAGGCTTGGTTAACTAACAAAATGCAGTCAGATGAATTAAATTTTATATTGGAAAATGCGATTTGTTGGGTGCCATAGATTTCAGTTCTCATGCCTCAACCATTTGGGATCGATATTATTACTCGGTTGACGGGATTGAAACTACAATAGCTACATTTTCAGATGACACTAACATTGGTGGGAAATTACTTCGGAATGATGATGCAAGAGATTTAAAAACTATATGAATAGGTTGGGTGAATGGGCAAACATTTGGCAATGAAAATTAAAGTGGATAAATATGGGGTTATTCAAGTTGGCCAGTCTAATAAAAAGGCAAATTATTATCTAAATAGAGAGAAACTTCGAAGTGCTTAAGTGCAGAGGGATCTGGGTGCCTGCTTGCATATCACAGAAAACTTGCCTGTGGGTACTTCAAATACTGAGAAATGCAAGCATAACTTCATCGTTTATTTGTAAAAGGACAGAGTAGAAAGGTAGGGAGTGTTGCTGTAGCTATGCAAGGCATTAGTGAGGCTGCAACTGGACTACAGTTTGGGTGTCCTGCAGAATGTGGTATTTCCATTGGAGGCAATTCAGAAGAGCTTCATTTGAATGATTCCATATTTGAAGTGTTTGTCTTATGAAGAGAAATTGAGCAGTTCAGGCCTATACTCTCTATTTTATAAGAACGATAGGAGAGCTCATTGAGGTCTGTAAGATGCGAAATATAATTGAAAGTGTAGATGTGGAGTGGGTATTTTTTTCATCAGCCGCAATCTCCAACAAGAGACTAGAGTTTGACGATCGAGAGATAGCAGGGATGTGGAACAGAGGCCGCGATGACATCAGCCATGATTGTATTCCATGGCGGAGCAGATTCGAGAGGTTGGATTCCTGACTAATTCTCCTCGTTCATATTCAGCTTTTCCACTGTGTTACACAGTAATGGGAGAGGACTGTGTATCAAACAGAAAGCAGGCGCTCCAGATAAATCAGTCTTAATCAGTTTGACAGAACGTCACCAGTGGAGTCACACAGTGACCAGTGCTGAGTCCTCCACTATTCACAATCTATATCAATGATCAGGAGGATGGAACAGATATAAAGATATTGGGTTTGGTCATGTTGCTGTGATAAGCAAGAGATTAAATTATCAAGAGAGGTAAAGGCAATTGATAATAATTTGGCAGGTGCAAAATAACATGATATAACCTGTCATTTCATTTACAGGAATAATGGAAGGCAGGATGTTACTGAAATGGAGAGGGATTACAGGGATTATTGATACTGTGGACTGGGGGGTTCACTCAGCCCCGTTCAGACATGGGAGGTTTTGCTCCATCCCTGATCATCTGCTCCCAGACACTCCAAGTGACCCCATTGCTTTCCGTACACATGGAATGTTTTGAAGTGTTTGGTTGGTGATGGGGATGCTGTTTTCAAACATGTATTAAGGGGACGGCCTTTATCCAGGATACATTCATTCATTTCTACATGGAGACCTGAAGACGATGGGAATGCTGTCTGCTTGTGAATGAAGGAACTGTGGCTGCTGTCAGGACAGAGGTATTCACCAACATAGTGTACTGTGCATGGACACACGGTAACATTAACAGAGAGCGAGCTCCTTCAGTTCCTCTACCTCTCCCCATTGACATGGGTACTCTGCAGATGCCATGTACACCATCGGGAATCCCATTATACTGGATACACCCGGCAGCTCCCTGCTGTGGGGGAAACGATGTATTTACTTCATCCACCATATATATCCTTCATCACCGAATGATTACGTTGATGGCAACATACTGGGAGATGATGCTATGTCACCCAGTCCTGTTTGGAAAGTTCCAGAACATAGAAGCTGAATGAAACTGTGACCCGAACAGCCACTGGCAGCACCGTACTTTCCCCTGGGGTAATGCTGCAGGACGCGTTAAAGGAGGTGACACTGCTCTGTGACCAGCTCCTTGTTCAATCAGTGTCCCCTCACACTCTTCTCCTGGATTAAGTGTAGCTTGCGAGGCTGTTCATGGAAAACTCGGGTGGGTCCAACAGATCCCTTTCCACACATACACTAACTCTGTGTTTTCAGAGTTTCCCCACTCTGTAACCTTTGCTCTATTTGTTGCTCATGTTACTGACCCAGATGCTGTAACTACAGTCCCCAGGCTCCACCCGAAGATGGGTAAGCAAATCCTCATGTCTCCCTGAATGTTTCAGGCAGCTCACAGCACAACCTCCAGCAAACCATCCCCAAACCCTCCCCTAAATTTTCAATAAGAGTCAATCAGAAACTCCTCATCTATAAGTGTTGTGGATCAGACCAGATCCCTGCAAAATATTTTAAGAAGGTCACTTAGACCCAAACCTTTCCTTATTTTAAAAATAGATATGAAGTTTGCGTTCCAGATATGTTGTGACTGGTCAAACCACTCGACATTAAGCAAAATATAATCTATTCAAATGGCTTAGTTAAAATACAATTAAAGAAAAGAACATTTTGAAATAGCTTATATGTTTGAACACTTACACAAACAACAGATACCATACCTTCTTGGTATACACTGCTTGGCACAAAGATATATTCAAATACAGATCCTTACATGCAGTTTTCCGATGGAAGAGATATCAACATCAACAGAGATCTCAGAGAGAAAAGCAGCTGGGGATCATTTATTGAAACTTCCAACCCTTTCCAGGATCCCCAACAGCTTCTGAATGCTGCAGCTAAAAGCAAACCGAGAAAACCCTGTCTGGGAGAGCTGGCCGCTGCCCTTCCATTGTTACCAATGTTTTAATAAAACCTAAAGGCTTTCTCAATTATTTACTTAAACTGTTTTCAGACAGCAGTTCTGCACCTCTGTCTTTATAACCTCTCTTCAAAAAAAATCCCAAGATAAAATAACCTTTTTATAGTGATAGTATACACACAACTCCACCTTTAATAAAATGATCCATCAATATACAAAAAGGGATTCATTTTAGACTTCCTAATCTTCCTCAATGAGTAGACTGGCGGGAATGGCGGGATTACCTTACACTGAAAGACTCAAGTGACTGGGCTTGTATACCCATGAGTTTAGAAGACTAAGAGGGGACTTGATTGAGACATATAAGATTATGAAAGGATTGGACACTCTGGCAGCAGGAAACATGTTTCTGCTGATGGGTGAGTGCTGAATCAGAGGACACAGCTTAAAAATACGGGGTAGACCATTTTGGATAGAGATGCGGAGAAACTTCTTCACCCAGAGAGTGGTGGCTGTGTGGATGCTCTGCCCCAGCGGGCAGTGGAGGC
The DNA here is from genome assembly GCF_047496795.1 of Chiloscyllium punctatum. Classification (NCBI taxonomy): domain Eukaryota; kingdom Metazoa; phylum Chordata; class Chondrichthyes; order Orectolobiformes; family Hemiscylliidae; genus Chiloscyllium; species Chiloscyllium punctatum. Next base: position 15,985,309 of record NC_092786.1, read on the forward strand.
CCAGTCTCTGGATTCATTTAAGAAAGAGTTGGATGGAGCTCTCAAAGATAGTGGAATCAAGGGTTATGGAGATAAGACAGGAAGAGGATACTGATTAGGAATTATCAGCCATGATCATATTGAATGGTGGTGCAGACTCGAAGGGCAGAATGGCCTACTCGTGCACCTGTTGTCTATTGACTGCAATGCATATATATTACATTGACTCTGAGCATACAAATGTTCACAACGAGATTCGATTTCAGTCATTTTACTCCTGCCACAGAATGCCTTTGTCTTTCTTCACTCAAGTTTCCACAACATGTCAAAACTTAGGTTTTCTAACCCTGTCACATGTATAATTTCATATTGAATGGTGGAAATAATAAGCTCAGTCGACACAGACTGGTATTTTTCTCCCAAAACTTCTCCAAAAACTTTAAGGGGTCACGATCAGTGAAAACGATTTGTCTCAGATACGTTATTTGCAATTTAAATGCTGAAATGTTGTAACGCCAACACCAACCTCAAGGCCTCCTTCCCCATTGTGGAATAATTGTGATTGATTCCATTAGACACTCCAATCACACGTTACATAATGGAGCACTTCTCATCTCTCCAATAGTCCTTCTGAATGACATAGCTCCTCATGTCTCAGCATAAAAGAATTACATCCTTCTTTACCTCTTAATGCTGTAACCTCTTTACCTGCTACTTCTGGCCTATGCCAGTAAACCTTACTCTCACAGGGATATGTTCTAAGAAAGTCTCACACGTTCTTCTCAATCTCTCACAGAAACCAAACTTTGACTTCTGAACTCAATCATCATCATCAGCCATTTTAGCTTCTAACCTTCCCATTGTTACTCTCTGCTCTTCCACATGAGTTCTCATGACTGCAGGAAGTAAATTGTTGAACTTCTCGAAAATAAGAATCTCTCTAAGGGTCATATCTTTGCTCTGTTTTAATACCCTTCCCCACCTTTCAAAATTTGTTTGATCCTTTCAAACACAACGTGCGTTTAACCAGGCATGCTATTTTAGATTCCTGAAACACTGTCTGTCAGCTTCTGGCACAAGCTCATATGCACTTCAAATGGCTTTCTTCACCTCCTCGTACTCAGCAGATACCTCCTCTGATAGGGATGGAAATGCCGATCAGCTTTGTTTGAATCAACTAAATCCACTTGTTCTCTGGCAACTGCATTTGTTTAGCCACTTTCTGAAATGATATTAAAAAGGCTCCCTCCATCATTCTCATCAAATTTAGATAATACCTGGATGTATTTAAACAGATCCCCATCAGACCTTTGGCTATATAGGGTTGCTTATCCTCACTATCCTCCTTATCTAGCTGACTGTCTGCCTGCATCTCCACCTTCTATGTCAACATTCCTCTCTGATTACTAACTTTTGAAGTTGAAACTCTCTGCTTTTCTTCTCTCTTTTTGTCTCTTTCTTCTTCATTGCCTTTTCTTTTATTTCTACTTTTCATCATAATTCAAACAGTTTCAATTCCTTTTCATGTTCAAGGCGCCTCATTTGAAATTGAATTCTAGCCATTTCCAACGACTCTGATGGCGTTTCCACCAAATGTAATTGCCAAGCTCTAGCTGTAATTATCTCTCATTTTCTCACAGACAAACACAACCCCAACTCCAGCTTGTCTGCCAATTCCTACAGCTTCCCTTCATTACCTTTTGTAAAACCCCTAACTTTACTTCTTCCACACCCAGAGACTCTTAGTGACTGAAATTGTCTTTATACTCAACACACTGTTTAAAACATCCGAATTCAACATTCAGAAGCAAAGACACTAACAACTACCATACGCGACCTTTGAACCCAATAGTCTCCCAGTGCATACTCTCCAGTGTTTGCATGAGCTTATTCTGGATTCTCTAGTTTCCTCCCACAATCCAAAAGTGTGCATGTCAGGTGAATTGGCCATGCTAAATTGTTTGTAGTTTTCAGGGATGTGTGGGTTAGGTGCCTTCGTCGGGGTAAATGTGTAATAATAGGGTAGAGGAATGGGTCTGGGTAGGTTACTCCTCGGAGGGTTGGTGTGGACTTGTTGGGTTGAATGGCCTGTTTGCACACTGGAGGGATTGTAATTCTAAACCCAATTTGGTATTATCGATTTAGAACCAGACGTGAGTCTCCAGTTTGCAACAGACCAACCAGACTGCCTCAAACTAGTTTAAGGAGGTAGCTTGGATGCGAACCTTTTCTTATTTTAAAGGAAGATGTGAAGTGGGTGTTCCAGATGTGATGGTACTCGTCAAACCACTCACCATTAAGCAAAACACAATGTATTTAAACACTCTAATCAAAATCCATACACAATGAAGAGGAATTTAGACTAACTTAACTGTTGGAAACCATAACAGAATAATGGATACAGTACTTTCTACAAATGAACTGTTCCAATATACTTCAATCACCTAAACACACCCCTTGGCAAAAAGGAACATTCAAACATGCATTCTTGCATATAGTTCTCCAATCCAGGAGGAAAGAGCATCAAGTGAGCTTCCAGAGAGAATAGCAGCTAGGGATAATTTACTAAAACTTACACCTGTTCTGGGACCCCAAGCACCTGGTGATTGTTATTGCTACAATGAAAAGAAACCGGGAAAGCCTGGTCTGTGCGAGCTGGCCATGGTTACTACTATTTATTAAAAACCCTAAAATCCCCGTAAGTTATTTACTTGAGCCATTTTCAGTCGGAAGTTTGGCCTTTAAGACCTCTTACTAAAAGTAAGGAGAAAATAACCTTTTATTAAAAAGTGACAGCATTGTCAGTCAATTTAGATGCCTGGTCCTTTACTCAGTGGTCTTCCTCGTGTTACTGATCGCAAGGTCACCTGAGAGGGACAGCCACAGGTACACACCAAGTTACAAGGATGTGTCTCATAACTTCTGAAACACACCTGTCCATGAACCATCACATGGGACACACCGGGAAGTGAACAACAGCCTGACACACGCCATTTCATTATTTCTGAGCTACACAATGCCAGCACTCGATGCACTAGGGAGACAAAACCCAAGGCCAGGGAAAGATACAAAGGGACAGAGAGATTCACATTAAAGACAGAAACAGGCAGTTAATTAACTGAAAAGATGTTGTGGAAATATGGGGAAAAAGACAGGGCAGTGGGACTAACTGCAGAAGTGAGATCTTCGTGAGTAAAATTACAAGAATGAGAACATTGAATACAGGCAATGTCAGATCAGCTGGAATGGTTTGTTACATCAAATTCTGAATCTGCTTCACAGAACACAACAAACAAACATAAACTGGGACAAGATGACAGCCCAGCATGGAGACCTGTGCACACCATGCTAGTGTGTTGCTCAGTGAACTGCACTATCTGGAGAGTATTGCAAACTTTACTAACATATGCTAACTATACTCGCATCAGATTACTGCCTATAATGGGAAGGTTTGCTCTCTCTGTGTGTTCATCAGAGACTGAGAGAGTGTGCGTGATAGGTGTGGTTGAATGCGAAACTCATTGTTTGAGAAGGAACGCACATGGAGAAAACAATTTTAAATAAGAACAGCTGGCAGGCTTTTTGATTATCGATAGAGAGAACAAGGGAAGTTTCATGGACAGATGAGGTAAAGTGTTTGAGAATGTAAAAAAAAAGGCATTGCCAGACAAAACAGCAATATACATCTGCATGCACATGAATGACAGATGGATGGGAGTTTGGTGTGAGTTCGAATCAGATTTGCTTTGGCAGGTTTGAAGCCGGGATCGTCAGCAGCAGATTATTGACTTCATTAAGCCTGTACTTCATAGCTCAAGGTTCAAACAGCAGATGGAATAAACCAGTGAGATAAATTGTGGAGTAGTGAGTATTTCAAGTTGGAAATGTCAGGGAATGGTGTCAAGAATCAGCTCATTGTCAAATGGATCTCCCACAGTTGTGAAATGTCTGCTTCAACTGCAGATATTGGCCAGGGATGGGATGGAAACAGTGGAAGGAAGTGGAGTTTGTAACCAGAACAGTAGACAGTGACCTCCATGCTCTTAACAGCAAAGGCAATGATACGATGCATTATGATTCTCCCCTGAAACTGAATAGTTCAACATAGAGATCCGTGAGTAACACTGCCAGAGCAGAGAGCGAGACAATAATTGAACACTTTCATTGATGAAGTTAGCAGTGGTCTGTAGAGTGAATATCTGGATTGTGAGATTGGATTGGATTGGAACAATAATAGTGGCAGGAAGTGTAGACGATATGAAATAACAATAATACAGTCATAACTGGTTTATAGAAAACAAAATCTGGATAGTGACATTCACCAGGAACACCAACGATAGCCATGAAGGGATAATAAAAGTATTGAATAATGAGAAGAGCGTAATAGATCCGCAATTATAATGACAACCAATCAAATGCAGAAAGATACCAAACATAATCGGCTAAGCTCCTGTCTATTGTTGGAAAATTCCTGTCTAATGTTCTCAGATTCTGATCCATTGATGGAATATTTCAGTCTAATGTTCTCAGATTCTGATCCATTGTTGGAATATTCCTGTTTAATGTTCTCAGATTCTGATCTATTGTTGGAACATTCCAGTCTCATGTTCTCAGATTCTGATCTCTCCTCCCCTTCTCTCTGGATCTGCTGATCCCTGTCAGTGCTGTCGGTGATGCTCCGCTCATGTTATGGGTTGACACATTGAACGGAGCCCATTTATCATTAAAAGATGGAAACCCTCCACTGGGATAATTAGAATCCATGGAGATTGGCTTTAATCGCAGTCACTGAACAAATAGGCTCAGTTAACCAGTTCAATAAATCACTTTTCATATACTGGATGCAATGGATGAGGGTTGCTGAGGGATGGACCATAAATCTTTCAATATTTTATGTCTTTTTTTCCTTGTATATGAGAGTATTAACAGAACACTGCAGGGGTCTATGTATGTTCCATTCTGTTTATGAAAGGAGGCAGTTATAAAATAACAGATCGGCTGCAGAAGAAAGGGGGGGGGGGGGCAAGTTTCTAGGTACCTGAACACAAAGTACGGTGCTTATTGACCAGTGTGCGGCCACTCCTGGTTTTAATGCCCTGTTGTCAACTCCTTTCATAACCTTGAGACAGAGCATTGGGACTGCTGCTCAGGAACAGGCCAAAGCAATTCTGTCCCAATGGGCCTCTTACAGAGGGAGAAGAGAAGACCAATCAGCCCATATTAGCCTGTTGCTACTTGAAAAGGTGGAAAGCTGGAATATTGGCACATTTTGTCAACAGAAACATTCAGAACAAAGAGATGTGTTGCTGCAGCTACATAAAGTGTAACTGAGAGGGCACCTGCAATACATTGTGTTGTCTGTGTTTCTGTATCTGAGAAAGGATGGACCTCCATCAGATACAGTTTAACGGCTGCTCGTAATCCAAGGGTTGCTGTGTCTCGGATCTGTTACACAAGGAGAGGAGGAGGCCATGAAGCCTCTCGAGTGTGTTTAGAAGAACTGGAGGAGGCCATTAAGCCTCTTGAGTCTATTACAGAGGGACAGGAGGAGCCTAGTCAGACTTTCGAGCCCGTTATAGAGGGGCAGGAAGTGTTGATTTAACTTTCAAGTCTCTTTCGCATAAATATTAGTTTTAAGTTAGTTGTGGAATAGGAAATACCTGATGTCAACATTAAAGTTCTAACTTTGAACAAGGCCAATTTTGAAAATGTTAGGTGAGCCCTGTGAAAGGTTGATTGGGGTACCCTATTCACAGGTAAAGGGATGGTTCGTAAATGCAAGGCCATCAAAACGTGGTTTCAGAGAGTCCAGAGCCAACGTGTTCCTATTAGTGAGATGGGCAAGTCTGGTGGGTGCAGGGAGTGCTGGATGGTTAGATATATTGATGTTATGGTCAAGGTAAGGAAGGAGGCATATGTCCGGTAAACAGAGCTGAGATTAAGTGAATCCCGAGAGGAGTATAAGGGCAATAAGTGTATAGTCAATGGGGAATTCGGGCCAGAAAAATGTGGACATGAGATGGCTTTAGCAATAGGGTTAACGAGGCATTGAAGAAATTCTACAAATCCTTTAATGGTAAAAGATTAACTAGAGGGAGAACTGGGCCCCTTAAAGATCATTAAGACTACCTATGTGTGGAACCACCCGAGATTGGAGGGATATGAAACAAAAATTTCTCCTCAGGATTTAATGAGAAGGAGGTTACAAGAGCGAGAGAATGAATAAATATACAGTGAAACATTGAAAGGTGTCTATATTACAAGGAGGTGTTTGACATTTTAAAACACATAAAGCTGAACTAATCCCTGGGACCTGATCAGTTGTATCCCAAATGTCTGTGAGAAGCTAGGAAAGAAATTGCTCAGCATTTTGCTGATATATTTGTATCACTGATTTCCACAGGTGAGGTGTCAAAAGACTGGAGGGCAGCTAACATCGTGTCATTATTTAAAAGGTAAGGAAAAAAAAACCAGGTAACCATAGATCGCTGAGCCTGACGTCAATGGTGACTAAATTGTTGGAGGGGATTTTGTTGGAAAGGATGTAAATGCATTTGAAAAGACAAGGACTGAAGAGGGCTTTGTACATTGGAGATCACGTCTCACTGACTCGGTGTAATCTTTTGAGGAAGTGATGAAGATGATTGATGAAGGCAGGACAGTGGATGTTGGCTTTATGGAATTCAGTAAGATTGCCAAAATGTTCTACATGGTAGACTGGTTAGCAAGGTTAGGCTTCCTCGGATCCAGGGAGAACTCGCCATTTAGATCCGAAATTTTATTGAATATTGGAGACAGGGCGTGACAGTGGACATTTGTTCATTAAACTTGGAGACCTGTGACCAGTGGCGTGCCGCAATGATCAATAGTGGGTCCACTGCCTTTTGTCACTGATACAAATCATTGACATTTGAGTATATGAAGTATGGTCAGTAAGTTTGTAGATAATTCCAAATTTGGTGGTGTAGTCGACAGTTAAGAATGATCTCTCAGACTATAATGGGACCTTTTTAGGTGAACCGAGGAGTGGCAGATAGAGTATATTTTAGTTACATATGAGGTGTTGCATTTTGGCAAGACGAATCAAGGTATGACTTACAGGTAGTGCCCTGTCGAAAGCTGCCAGTGAAGGAGAACTCCATTGAAATTATCGAATCCCTACAGTGAGGAAACAGGCTTTTTGGCCCATTGAGGCCACACCGAACCTCTAAACAGTATCCCACTGGACAAACACCTGCCCTATCCCTCTGAGCCTGCATTTCCCATGGCTAATCCACCTACCCTACACATCCCTGGGTATGGTGCACAATTTAGCGTAGCCAATCTACCCTTATCTGTATATCTTTATACAGTTGGAGTAAAACATAGCACCCGGAGGAAACTCACACAGACATGGGGAGAATGTGCAAACTCCACACAGCGAGTCATTCAAGGTTGGAATTAAACCCAGGTGACTGCCCTGTGAGGTAGCAAAGCTAGACTAGTGGTGCAGGTTCTCCGTTCCTTGAAAGTGCCGTCACATATAGACAGCGCAGTGAAGAAGGCATTTGGTGATCTTCCCTTTATTGGTGCGTGCTTTGAGTCTATGCATTTGCATGATATGTTAAATCTGTACAGGACATTGGTTTGGCCACTTTTGTAATATTGCCTTTAATTCTGGTCTCTCTACTGTCGGAAAGATGTTGTCAAACGTGATAGGGTGCAGAAGAGATTTAAAAGAATGTTGCAGGTATTGGAGGGTTAGAGTTACAGGGAGAGTTTTAATAGGCTGGGGCTATTTTCAAGTGTTGAGGCTGGGGCGGAGGATCCTTAAAGGGGTTTATAAAATCATGAGGGGCACAGATAAGGTAAACAGTCAATGTCTTCCCAGGATAGGCGAGTCCAAAATTAGGAGACAAAAGTTTCAGGTGAGAGGAGAATGATTTAAAAAGGGACATGAGGGACAACATTTTCACACAGAGACTGCTGTGTGTATGGATTGAACAGCCAAAAGAGGTGGTGGAGGCAGGTAGAGTTACACCATTTAAAAGGCATTTGGATGGATACATGCCTGGGAAGTGTTTAGAGGGAGATGGGCCAACTGCTGGCAAGGGAACGAGATTAATTTAGGATATTTGGGTGTATGGATGACCAGACCGAACGATCTTTTTCCGTGCTGCACATCTCTGAGAGTCTGTTGACTCTTCAGTGTATAACACGGGAACAGGAGGAGGCTATTCAACCAGATGTTTAGTTCTCTCACATTCGCAATCTAACTCACATAACCATTACATATTCAGGATGGACCACTGTGTAGATCCGGCTAGTGTACTGCTGAATGCAACCCAGCTATGTGCAGAGTGAAACTCTGTGCAGCCCACACCAATGCTGGATCTATAATCCTGGGCTAAATGTCCAGCGTGGGGGGCTGTGCAGTCCGCACTGGTTCACTCATATATAAACCCAGATTGTTGCATTGTTCGGTAACACTGTGTTAGATCACATCTCAGTGTGAGGAAACTTGCAACCAATGTTGGAACTGACAGGATGTGCTGCTCCCTTCCATTTACAGCTCCATATCTCCAATATGCCTTGACAAGGGATGCTGCAAATGTGAAAGTCACTGCGAGGAAGAGATGTAAATGGAAACAATTTAAATACCAATAGTTCTGATTAAGGCGCGCATCACTCTAGTATTTAAAGATGAAATAACTGAGATAATATCCAATGAGATTTTGTAAATGATGCAAACAATAAGAGGGGTTGGTAACGTTATAGTGGTTGCACTAAAAGCCTTCAAATAATCAATGGGAATTAGAAGAACAAATATGCAGGAAGACTGGCGAGACTTGCAGGAGCAATAGGGTTGTCATAATAGGTGATCTTAATTATCCTAACATAGACTGGGACTTCCAGAGGGTTAAGAACTTAGATGGAACGTAATTTGTTCAGTGTGTTCAGGAAAGCTTCCACAAGCAGCATGTAGAGGGTACTACAGGGGAAGGGACAACTCGACCTACTGTTGGGAAACAGGGCAAGATAGGTGACGGAGGTAAAGTGGGGGAGCATTTTGGGAAAAGTGACCAGAGATGTATTAATGTTAAAATAGGTATGTTAGGGGAAAAAATGGCCCACAGATTCAAGTTCTAAATTGGGGCAAGGCGAATTTTGTTGAAATTTGACCGGGGATTGCAGGGCTTGATTGGAGTAGTGTGTTTCCAGATAAAAGGATCCAGGGCAAGTGGGAGGGCTTCAAAGTGAGATAGCTCGAGTTCAAGGTCTGCATGTTCCTGGGAGGGTGAAGGGAAAGTGAGGCTGGAAGAGAGAACCCTGGATGACCAGAGATATTGGGGCTCTGACCAGAAAGAAAGGAGACGTCACTCAAGTACAGGCAGCTGGTTCCAAGGGAATCTCTGGAGGTACTCAGGGGTTACAGGAGTTTACTGAAGAAGGAATAGAGCAGGGCTAAAATGGGGTATGAGATAGCCTTGGCTGAGCAGATTAAGATGAATCCAAATTCAGTATAGTAAATAAAAAGAACAACTAGAGATAGGACGCCTTACAATCCAAAATGGGCATGCATGTGTAAAACCTCAAGAGATGGGTGAGGTCCTCAATTTCCCCTCTGTGTTTATCATGAAGAAAGACATGAAGACATGTGACCTTTGGGAGGTTAGTTGCGATATTTTGGTACAGTCAATATCACAGCAGAGGTGTTGTTGGACATATTAGAATGCATAACGTCAGATAAATCTCTTGGTCCTGACCAGATATATCTAAGAGCACTGCACAAGGCGAGAGAAGGTAGTTCAGGGGCAAGGTCTCGGAAGACTGGGCAGTAGCAAATGTAGCTCCCTCATTCAGAAGGGCTGCAAAGAAAAGCCTGGGAAATATAGACCAGTAAGCTTCACATCTGTTTCGGAAACCACTTGAGAAGGTTCGGAGATATAAGATATGGATGCATTTGGGAAGACAGAGTTTGACTTGGAGCAGTCAGCATAGCTTTGTGCGTGGCAGATCATGCCTGACAAATTTTGATCGAGATTTTTGAGGAAGTGACTTGGAAGGTTGACGAGGAAAGATGGTGGACATAGTCTATATGGATTTCAGTAAGGCCTTTGATAAGGTTCCACATGGTAGGCCGCTCTAGAAGGTTAGATCGCATGGACTCCAATGTAAACTGGCAAATTGGCGACACAATTGGCATAATGTTCTGAAACAAATGGCTATGGTGGAGGTATGCTTGTCGGATTGGAGGCCTGTAACTACTGGAGTGGCTTAGTGGTTGGTCCTGGGCCCATTGCTGTTTGTTATCTATATCAATGATTTGGACCAGAGTGCACAACGCAACGTTAGTAGGTTTGCAGATGACACTAAATTAGGAGACATCATTTACAGTGAGGAACATTATCAGAAATTGCAGCAGTACCTTGATCAGCTGGGGAAGTGGGCTGAGAAATAGCAAATGGAGTTTAATTTAGATAAGTGTGGCGTCTTGCATTTTGGAAAGTTAAATCCAGGTAGGAGTGTAGTGATGAATGATAGTGCCTTAAGACGTGTAGTGGAACAAAAGGACGTTGGAGATCAGGTGCACGCTTGTCTGAAATTCGGGTCACAGATACACAGGACAGTGAAGAAGGTTATTGGCACATTGGCCTTCATCAACGCATTGAGAATAGAAGTTGGGACGTTATGCTGCAATTGTACAGGATGTTGGTAAGGCTGCAGTTGGAGTATTGTGTTCAGTTCTGTTCATCTTTCTCTAGAAAGGATATTATTGAACTAGAAATTATGCAGAACAAATTTCCAAAGATGTTTCCTGGGCTAAAGCTCTAAGTTATAGGCAGAGGTTGGACAGGTTAGAACTTATTTCTTGACAGCTTAGGAAACCAAGGGGGTTCTTATAGAAGTGTAGCCCTTATAAAATCATGAGAGGCGTGCATGGAGTGAATACTTCAAACTTTTTCTCAAGTTTGGTGAATCGATGACTAGAGGACATCCATTAATGTTTGGAAAGGATAAAAAATATAAAAAGGAAACTGAGGGGCAACTTTTTTACATAGAGTGTGGTATGCATATGGACTGAGCTGTCAGTAGAAGTGATTGAGGTGGGCACAATAACAACATTGAAAAGGCAATTGGACAAATACACAGATAGGAAAGGATTAGAGGGATACAGAACAAGGGCAGGGAAATGGGGTGGGTCTGGATGTACATTTTGGTTGCCATGGACCAGCTAGGCCAAATGACCAGTTTACTGGCAGTCTCGTGCAATATGACTGTAAATGAGTGTGTTTTGGGGTGGAGGTAGGATGCGGTGGGGGGGGGGGGGGCGGGGTGGGGGGGGAGACTGAGATAAAATGTCATGGAAGGATATGTTCACAGGTTTCAGAATGAAGACATTTCGATAGTATCATGCAACCCGGGTCAGTATTTCGAAGAATTATGAGTGAAAGGAATATTGCTGTGAGTTCAGGCAACGGAGAGTTTTGGATGAGCATTTGTTCTGCAGCTTTGTAACTGCGAATGAGGACAGCAGAGTCTTTGCCTCACTGGGCTGAGTCTAACAAAAAACTGTCACAGTGACATTTTAATTAAGTGTGACAGGGATTGTCTGCACGAGGCCGAGCTAGTTTCCTGGTGCTGTCTTACCAAACTCATCTCATTAACTAGCCACCCCACTCCATAGTGTCCCTCTCATACAATGCCAGCCCGATTCTGCCACCCATCATGACTGGAGGTACTCACAGTCGCCTGGATGCCCCTGGATATTCTGTGATCACTGACACTGGCGCCATCTTTAAAAGGCCGATGGGCACACGGTTGCGCTTTCTCAGTTTGGAGATGCCCTGCACATTTTCCCCAAGCATGGCAGCGAAGGGGAAATTACACCACGGTTTGTCGACAGCAACATGGAAGTCCTGGTGGATGGGCAAGTACAAAAGGGGACCATTCTCTTCCCAGATAGGGCCACACTACCAGACCCACCGAGCATGGTCTGCTCACACCACCCAGCTCAGTGCAGTATCTACGGTCTGAAGAAATGTCCAGCAATACAGGACAAGCATCAATAACCTTCCCCACTCTGTAGAGATAAGGGTCACCATATTCTCTCTGTTCCCTCACACTCACCGTATGTCTGTTACAGCACCGACCCCCGAACAAGGCTCATGCTCCACCACTCTCACTACTGCATGCAGCACCTTCCCTCTCTTTCTCTCTTGCCTTTCTAATGCCCCCCACATAGTTATAGAATATTCTGGGGAATGCCAATTATGGAATGTTCCAGGTATTGTTCCAACTTATTCCCAGTTTCAGGAAAACGGCTGTGCCCCAGTGTGTAACACGTAAGAGGATGGAGTAGAGATGTACGTTTTTCAAATCACACACAATTAAAAACCATCATGAGGCCATTCAGTACTTCAAATATGCTCCAACATTCAATACGTTTGGGGGTGATCTGATGGTTTTCTCAGCTCCATGTTACAGGAACTTCCAGTCATTCAACCCCCAGGTTCCTGTTACCGAGCAGACGATCCTCAGACACTTCACACCCCGGGTTTCTTCCACCATGTGTTCAGAAAGAATTTCCCATGGGAACGGACTATCCTGACAATATATTTCATCTGATTTATAAATTCATGCAACAGTCAGCATGCTTTCCACAAACCAATCAAAAACATTCACTTATTTTATGGCTATCGGTATTCAACCACAATTAGTCATTCTAGTTATTTCACTTGTCTCACCTTATTGTATTCAGCCAAAGACAGCTTCCAAACACTTGTCTCATAATAAAATACAATTTCTAGCAGAGAACATTTTTGTATCAAATACAACTTTTTCCTTGTCATTAAAATTTCTATTGGCCTTTTTCTGCGGCTGATTCTGTGTGTCTCAGTTACGCAGTCTCCCACTCAGTTGGTTGGATGGTTGGTTTGTGATGCAGAGGGAGGCCATCAGCGCAGGTTCAATTCCCCACAATTCCCCAGAAGTTACCATGAAGGGGATCCTCTCTCAACCTTACCCTATCACCTGTGTGGTGACCTTCAACATAAACCACTATGAGTGGTCTCTCTAATGAGAGTTATTTGGGACTCTAATCTATCCATATTAGCATTTTAAATTTTAGCAAAATTTTTTATTGAAAAATATATTTTTATTATATTAAACCAATAACAAAACAACTCAAATAACTGAAAAAAAATTACACCCATGTGCATGTATATACAAAATAAGTTAAAGTCTCTAAACGGACAGAAGAAAAACAAAATTAAACAATAAATAATAAATAAATAATGACATAGTGATTGCTCTCGTTCTTCAAGAGCATCAACTGATACACATCCATACGTTCATAATTCCTAACATGTGATTCGTTAGACAATATCGTCATGGCTATATAAAAGACCTTTTTAGAGTGGCAAATAAGCCTGCATCGCGGTAATCCAGAAAGGGTTGCCATATCTTATTTCAATCTCTGCTTTTCGGTGCACCATACTAATGAGAACGTCCAAAGGGATATTCTCCATGACGAGCTTACAACCACCCAATAGACCCGGGGGGTTTTCAGACATCCAAAACAACAGAATATTTTTCCTGGCACAGAAAGTATGGGGGAGATACTAAAGGAGTATTGTGCATCAGTATTTACTGTGGAAAATGAGATGGAAGATATAAATTGTAGTGAAATAGATGGTGACACCTTGCAAAATGTTGATATTACAGACGAGGAAGTGCTGGATGTCTTGAAGTGGGTAAAGGTGGATAAATCCCCAGGACCTGATCAGGTGACCCCAGAACTCTGTGGGAAGCTAGAGAAGTGATTGCTGGGCGTCTTGCTGAGATATTTGTAATATGGATAGTTACAGGTGAGGTGCTGGAAGACTGGAGGTTCGCTAACGCTGTGCTATTGTATAAGAAGGGTGCTAAGGACAAGCCAGGGAACTATAGACCAGTGAGCCTGACGTTGGTGATGGGCAAGTTGTTGGAGGGAATCGTGAGGGCCAGGATGTGCTTGTATTTGGAAAGGCAAGGACTGATTAGGGATAGTCAACTTGGATTTGTACGTGAGAAATCATGTCTCACAAACTTGATTTAGTTTCTTGAGGAAGTAACAAAGAGGATTGAGGAGGGCAGAGGGGTAGATGTGATCTATATGGACTTCAGTAAGGGTTTTGATGAGGTTCCCTATGGGAGACTGAATGGCATGGTTAGATCTCGTGGAATACATGGAGAACTAGCCATTTGGATACAGGACTGGCTCAAAGGTAGAAAACATAGGGTGGTGGTGAAGGGTTGTTTTTCAGACTGGAGGCCTGTGACAAGTTCAGTGCCACAAAGATCGGTGCAGGATTCACTACATTTTGTCATTGACATAAATGATTTGGATGCAAGCATAAGAGGTACAATTAGTAAGTTTGCAGATGACACCAAAATTGGAGGTGCAGTGGAGAGCGGAGAGGGTCACCTCAGATTGACCAAATGGCCAATGGGCTGAGAAGTGGCAGATGAAGTTTGATTCAGATAAATGCGAGGTGCTGCATTTTGGGAAAAAAAATCTTAGCAGGACTTTTACACTTAATGGTAAGGTCGCAGGGAGTGTTGTTGAACAAAGAGACCTTGGAGTGCAGGTTCAAAGCTCCTTGAAAGGGGAGTTGCAGGTACATAGGATAGTGATGAAGGCGTTTCCTTTATTGTTCAGAGTTTAGAGTACAGGAGTTGTAAGATCATGTTGCGGCTGTACAGGACACTAGTTCGGCCAATGTTGGATTAGTGCGTGCAATTCTGGTCTTCTTCCTATCGGAAAGATGTTGTGAAACTTGAAAGGGTTCAGAAAAGATTTCAAGGATGTTGCCAGCGTTGGAGGATTTGAGCTATAGAGAGAGGCTGAACAGACTGGGGCTGTTTTTCCTGGAGCGTCGGAGGCTGAGTGCTGACATAGAGTTTTACAAAGTTATGAGGGGCATGGATAGGGTAAATAGGTAAAGTCTTTTCCCAGGGGTCAGGGAGTCAGAACGAGAGGGTGTAAGTTTAGGGTGAGAGGGGAAAGATATAATAGAGAACTACAGAGCAACTATTTCATACAGAGAATGGTACATGTATGGAATGAACTGCCAGGTAATGTCGGGGAGGCTGATACAAGTGTAACATTTAAGAGGCATTTGGATGGGTAAATGAATAAGAAGGGTTTGGAGGGATATGGTCCGGGTGCTGGCAGGTGGGTTTAGATTGGTTTGGGATATCTGGCCGGCATGGTCGGGTTGGACCAAAGGGTCTGTTTCCATGCTGTACATCTCTATGACTCTATGACTATGACTTATATTAATCTCTGATTTTTTGTTGCACCATGCTGGTGTGAAAGTCCAAAGGGATATTCTCCATGATGAGTTTACAAAGTCCTAACAGATCCGGGGAGTTTTCAGACATACAACACAACATAATATTTTCCCTAGCCCAGAAAGTAAGGATATATTTTTTTCCCATGTGCATCTGTGTAAGATACTCTGGGCAGGCCCAGGAAAAGAGAAACCGGGTCCATCTCCAATTCGGTACCCAAGACCCACTCTAGCACAACTAATGCAGAGCTCCAATATATACGAAGCCTGCAGCAGGACCACATGCAATGAGTAAGAGTGTCTGTAGTCATTCTGCATTTAGGACACGCTGAAGATAATCCCACTTTGCATTTTGAGTGAAAAGCTGGGGTCAGATAGACCATGTGAAAAATTTTCAACTGCATGGAATGGGTCCTATTTCAGATCAAAATCCTTAGAGCATTTTCACAAATATCCTCCCATGTCTCCGAAGAGATGTAAACCCCCAACTCTCTCGCACATACGTCACGAAGCTGCACAGTCTTGTCTGAGGGGACACTATCCAACCAATGATAAAGGGTACTGACAGAGAGCGTATTCTTAGCAGTAAGAACCCACTTCTCTATATCGGATCTATAAGTGTCTGTTCAAAGTGTTTTTTTAATCAAATCTCTAATTTGGAAAAAAAAACAAAAGGAGTCTCTCCTAGGTAGCCCATACTTACGAATTATTTGACCAAATGATATAATTGTTTCTCCCTCAAGTAACACGTGGTGGCTCAGTGGTTTGCACTACTGACTCATAACACCAGGGTCATGGGGTTGGTTGCAGCCTTGGGTGACTGGCTGTGCGGAGTTAGTATATTCTCAACTGTGCCTGCGTAGGTTTCCTCCCACAGACACGCAGATGTGCAGGTTAGATGAATTGGTCATTGCTAAATCGCTCATAGTGTTCCAGGATCTGTAAGTTGGGGCATTAACCAGGGTAAGTATAGCATGGTAGAGGAATGGGTCTGAGTGGGTCACTCTTCAGAAAATCGAAGTGGACTTGCTGGGCCCAAGGACCTGATTCCACACTGCAGGGCCTCTACTAATTCTAAATCACCCAAGCAAGGTATCCCCCTCGCTACCCACAGTTTACACCTGGAATCCATTATCCCTGGTTGACAACCTGGTATACCAATTACAGGGGTTACGAAACATGGTTTTGGCTGTATTGCCCTCAATCTGACGGATTGTCCTTCATGCTTTAACAGCATTGATCAACATTAGTTTCTGACAATACTCCATAAACGTTGTCAATTTATCTAAGAACGACAGACTAAAAGGGTTCACTTTGTCTGAGAGGGCTCAATGTCTAGCCATATTGACGCCAAGACCACAGCGGCCCAGGCACTCAAATACGTTGAAAAAAATTTAATTGATTGCTATTAATTGGGGAGATCAACTCCCCACAATCTTTGGGGCAGTTGCAATTTTGTTAGCTTGATAAAGAATCGCTTATGGTGGCAAATAAAAGAGCTAAACCAGCCATTTTTTTCAAAAAAAAACTTTGATTAGATTACTTACAGTGTGGAAACAGGCCCTTCGGGCCAACTAGTCCACACCGACCCGCCAAAGCACAACCCACCCACACCCATTCCCCTACATTTACCCCTTCACCTAATACTTTGGGCAATTTAGCGTGGCCAATTCACCTAACCTGCACATTTTTCTACTGTGCGAGGAAACCGGAGCACCCAGAGAAAACCCACGCAGTCACGGGGAGAATATGCAAACTCCATGCAGCCAGTCGCCTGAGGTGGGAAGTGAAGCGGGTCACTGGCAGTATGAGGCAGCAGTGCTAACCACTGTGCCACAGTGCAGCCCACATGCCTCATTTGTCTGGGAAACATCAAAAAAAGCATTCACGCGGGGTGTAGGAAATGAGGAAGGACATTCATTTTAATAACAGCTATCCGACCTAGCCAGGATATTGGAAATGCCTACCATCTTTGAAGGTCTTGTTTAATTTTGTCCAACAAATGGACATAGTTCACGTTAAATAAATGATCAAAGACAGATGTAATGAATATACTGAAATAGGGAAACCACCCCCATGACCATTTAAAAGGAAACCAGGATTTGACCTCAGTATCAGGCATTTCCCTAAGATCTCCCATAGGCAAGGCCTCCAACTTTGTAAAATTAATCTTATCGCCCGGAAAGGCAACAAGCGAATTAATGCATTGCATCACATGACCTACCGAAATTGCGGGATTTGACAAAAAACATAAGACCCTCATCTGCATACAATGTAATCTTTCGTGACTTCTATCCCACCTCTGGGGCAGATATGTTGACATCCTACGGATGGCCTCCGCCAGTGGCTCAGTCCCCAACGTAAACAACAATGGTGAAAGGTGTCAATCTTGTCGGCTGCCTGGAGAAATATTAATATTACTGGTTGGCACACCATTAGTGAGAACCCCAGCCAGAGGATCACGGTAAATGACCCTCACCCACTTGATAAAAACTTTGCGTAGACCAAACCGTTCTAATGTACAGAAGATTACCGGCCACTGAACCCAATCAAATGCCTTCTCTCATCTAAAGAGACCAATAATCCCTGGACAGATTGATGTTGACACTCTTGGATCATATTGAGTAACCACTTAACATTGTAGGAAAATCTGCCGCTCTTTATAAAGCCTGTTTAGTCCTCTTTGGTAATGGAAGGCAGCAAAGTTTCCAGCCTTAATGCACGGGTTTCAGACGGGATTTTGAGACCAACATTTAAAAGTGAGATTGGCGTGTAAGAAGCACAATCCTCCGGGGTCTTCATTTCTTCAGAATCAGAGAGATATGAGCCTCTCTTAAGGATGGAGGGAGGGGTTTGTGAACGTATGAGTGACAGAACATTTTAAACATCAGCCCTGACAATAGGTTTATAAATTATTTCTAAAATTCCCTCAGAAATCCGTCAGGAATGTGCCCCTTTACATTCTGAAGTTGCTTCACACCCTCCTGCGCTGACAATGGTGCATTAAGGCACAACACATATTCAGGGGTTACTCCTGGAAGACCCAGGTTCTTGAAAAATGACTCCATCTTAATCCATCTATCCTCAAAATGTTCAGGCTGAAATAATTTGGTGAAAAATCTCGGACAGGAGGCATTATTCTTTTTGTAATTGAAGGTAAGCATCCCAGTACCTTCCCTAATTGAGGTAATGGCTTAAGAGGGGCGTTCGTTTTCCTGGCAAGATAGAATAAATACCTGCTTGGCTTATCACCATGTTCAAACAGCCTTTGTTTTGCAAAAGTAAGTACCTTCCTGGCTTTCTGTGTGAGCGTGGAATTCACCGTAGACCGAAGCATTGTGATCCTCTGCAGCTTAGCCACTGAGGGTCTATCACAGTATGCCCTCTTGGCTGGCCTCAGCTCTGCCTCAAACCAGCATTCCTGCTCCCCCTTCTGCGACATCCTAAGGATTAATTAATCCCTTGGCAGAAGCCTTAGCAATTTCGCATCGAATGGATGGTTTAATGGTTAAATCTGAATTAATGGCTAAGAAAGATCTGAATTCATTGCAGTGGGTGGCACGGTGGCACAGTGGTTAGCACTGCTGCCTCACAGCGCCAGAGACCCCAGTTCAATTCCTGCCTTAGGTGACAGTTTGTGTGGAGTTTACACATTCCCCCTGTGTCTGCGTGGGTTTCCTCCGGGTGCTCTGGTTTCCTCCCACAGTCCAAACATGTGCAGGTTAGGTGAATTGGCCATGCTAAATTGCCTGTAGTGTTAGGTGAAGGGGTAAATGTCAGCGAATGGGTCTGTGTGGGTTGCTCTTTGGCGGGTCGGTGTGGACTTGTTGGGCCGAAGGGCCTGTTTCTACACTGTAAGTAATCTAATCTAAATACTCAATTAACCAACTAGTCTTAATACTAAAGAGATTGATCCACTAGTGTCTCGAAGCTGTTATATTGTCCTTAATCTTAATCAATAAGTATACTGCTTCATGGTCAGAAATGTTAATATTCCTAATTGTGCAGGATGCCACCGAATCTAAGATTATTGCAGGAATGGGGAAGATATCAACCCTCGTGTGGCATTTATGCCGGATAAAGAAGAAAATAAAATCCTTACTTGTGATGTGGATCTGCCTCCAGATATCCACTAGCTCTCTTTCTGCACACAAATCCACTAATTGCTTACATTATAACGAGGGTATTGGGGCACCTTAGGACATTCTGTCCACCGTGGGGTCCATAAGACAGTTGAAATCTTCTACAATAATGTGTCACGATGCAAGATAACTCAATTTGGAAAATGCATCTACCAGGATTTTAAGAGGGTGCGCCGGGAGTGGGGGGGGGGGGGGGGGGGGGTGGGGTGGGGAGGGGGTGCAATAAACATTCAAAATACTGTATTATTTGCCATAGTTCAAAGCTTTGGGGATTATGAGCCTCCCGTGAGTATCAAATACAATCTAGTAGATTAAATGGAAGATTCTTTTTATCCATTATGGCTTCTCCCCAACTCGTAATATTAAAAGAGGAGAAATAAACCCGATCAAACGCGCCCTGCTGGAAAGTCAAATGTTTTTTTGTCATCAAGGTGCATCTCCTGCAATAGGACAACATCCATCCTCTCTTTTTAAGACTAGAAAATAAATTTTTCCTCTTTTCTGGCTAATGTCTCCCCTTAATGCTCCAGGTACACCATTTAAGCACATCATTACCCAGAACATACTATAGCAACATTTGAACTCGAGAGACGAAGAACTCGAATTACTGATCATTAATAAACAAAGTCTCATAGAGCTTAAAAACTACACAAACTAAAACTACTACAACTGCCAAATCTCAAATCTTTCCAAAACTAAGCATTTTAAGTAAATGGCTGGGATGGAGTGGGTTAAGGAAGCACTTTGCCCGTGCTGTGTTGCAGAGCCCAACAAAGCAGACCTTCCAGATCACCACCATCTTGAATTTCCCCTTAACATTTTATAGATATCATCATTTCATTCTGCATTATATTCCTGGATGTTCTGGAGCGATGTGATTTTTTTACCACTGTCAGCATTTCCCCAACACTGCACATTCCTGCCATTCCTCGATAATCCTTGACTCCGTTATTCTTTATGAACCTTCTGTCTGTGCCTCAAACATATTCAATATCTCTGCCTCCAATGCTCTGCAGGGAAGAGAGTTCCAAATACTCTCACCATTGAGAAAACTAAAATTAACTTCATCTGTGTATGAGATTATTTTTGTCTCCTTACCTGAGAAAGGATATAATTAAATTGGAAGCAGTTCATAGATATTTCACTTCATGTATTCCAGGGATGAGGGTCTTATATTATGAAGGATTTAACAGGTTACTCTTGGAATGAGTGGTGATCTTATTGAAACATACAAAACCTAGAGGAGAGTGATCAGATAGATACCCACTGGGTGTTTGTGTAGTAAAACTTGTTGTTTTTATAGAATCTCGACATTGTGGAAGCAGGACATTCCGTCCATCAAGTCCACATTGACCCTCGTAACAGTATCCCACACCCCCCCCCACCCCGCCGGACCTGCCCCCCCTACTCTATCCATGTAACCCTGCATTTCCCATGACTAACCTATCTAACCAACACATCCCTGGGCACTATGGGCAATTTAGCATAGCCAATCCGCTCTAAGCAGGATACCTTTGGACAGTGGGAGGAAACTGGAACACTGGGAGGAAACCCACACAGACATGGGGAGGTTGTTCAAAATCCACATCAAAGGTTGCCCGAGGTTAGAATTGAACGCAGCTACTTGGTGATGGGTTGTAGCAGTCCTAACCACAGATCCACCATGCACATCCGTTAGTTATATTAGTTACTTGTGGCTGACTAAAGAAATCTTCCTGATTTGTTCCTGTCACTGAACCCGACTCAGTCTGAGAACTTTATCATCGGCCAAATCACCAGCCTGGTTACATTTAAAATTATGTGTCAGCAGTGGAGGAATGGGATAAGAAAAGGAAACAGTGATACCCTCCAACCTCCATCAGAACAGGAATTAGGATAAATACACAAAGTAGGATTTCAGTCAAGTGGAAATTCTCTTACCCAGAAGTTTGCAATAGCTGGATCTTTAAATTATATCTAAGCTGGCTTTGTCTGATTTTCCATGGACAGGTGAATCAGGGATAATGGTGCATGGAAAGAAAAGTGCAGCTGGGACCACAATGAGATGAGCCATGACCTTATTTATTAGTAGAGTAGTGTCAAAGGGTCGAATGGCCCACTTGTGTCCCTCAGCCCTATGTTCTGATGTTCCATTCAGCCCTCACACATGCTAAACAGGGACAGATCGAGGCCACTCCGATGGTTAGGTGGAATTTTGGAAACGTACTTGGAAAATCCAGACTGGATCAGGAAGTGACCACCACCCCCACCCCCAATCTTTGTTTCCAGGCTTCCCCTCTTTGTAAATTCTGCTACAGATGTGGGTCATGTTGCAGACCCAGATACGCTGGGAATACAGCTACATACCCCACCTAGGGTTAAAACAACAAATCCTCTGCTCTCCCTGAATGCAACATTGCACAACACGATTTCCAGCAAAATAACCCGTTACTTTCCAAAAGCATAACATGTGAAATTAAGAAATAGGAACAGGAGTAGGTCAATTGGCCCTTCAAGCTAACCCTGTCATTTAATAAGAACATGGCTGATCTACTCCAGGGCTCAACTCAACTCTCTTGCCGACTCCTTGTATCCCTCCACACCACTTTGGGTTAGGGAATTCCAGACATTCACTACCTTCGGAGAGAAGACATCGGTTTGCATCTCAGATTGATATCGATGTTCCTTATTCGGTATCTATATCCTCGAGTTCAACACTTTGCCCAACAATGGAAACAACTTCTCAACATCTACCTTCTCCAACCCCTTCTGTGTCTTGTAGGTTTCAGCATTATCACTCATCATTCATTTAAACCCCAATGAATTATCACCTCACCATCTTAGAGATTCTCAATAACTCAACCCTTTCATCCTAGGAAACCGCCGAATGAACCAACCGAGTTACTTGCTGCATCAGCATGCTGACTTTAAGTTTCATACCTAGGAAGACTCCAAACCCTTTACTGTTCCTTTTCTGGAAGTCCTCTCCATTAAATAACAGCCTGCCTTTTGATTCGACAAAGGCATTTGGCCCTGACACCATTCCTGCAATAGGACTGAGGACTTTTGCTACACAACAAGCCATGTACCTGAGAAAGCTGTTTCATTCCAGCTCCAACTCTAACATCTCCCTGGCAATGTGGGTAATTAGCAACTGCAGTCCTCACTTTCTCCTAATGTGGGTAATTACTCAACTATGTCCCATCCCCTAAGAAGGGAATAATTACAATAGGACCAATTACCACGCCCTCAGTCCCATCACGATAATCAAATTGGTTGGGGTTATTTTTGACAGAGCTGTCAAACAGCACAGAAATAATCGGTTCAGTGTGGTTTTACGATAGGCCCCCATGTGGAGATGGTGCTGTTGTGGAATTGTCATTGGATTGCTAATCCAGACCAGGATAATTCTCTGGCAACTGGTGCAAGTTAAAAACAATTAATAAAATATTGAGATCTAATACCTGGTGTCAGTGATAGTGATCATTTGTTCAATGTCGATTATAGATGACGATCTCCTTCCCCAGTATACGTTCAGGAAGTGAATCTCCCGTGCTTTCCTGGTCTGACATAAAAGTGACTCCAGACACACAGACATGTTATAAACTCTTCAATGGTCTCTGAAACGGCCAAGCAAGGCACTCAATTGTATCAAACTGCTGCGAGGTTTTAAAGGATAAACCCAGAGAGAACACCCGGCACCATCAGAAAAGGGAACGGGAAACACAATCCTGTCGACCCTGCAGAGACCTCCTTCCTAACAGCTGAGAGCTTGTGACAACTTTTACAGAGCTTTCCCACACACTGCACAGAAGCATCGGGAAAGGAATACATCATACAACTCATTGAACTTTCCCGATTCTAGTTAATGGCCGAACATCTCCTCAACGCAGTTTTCCCCATACAATATTCATAACCCTTAATATGTTTAAACGTTGTGAAACATAAAATGAGAACTGCTGTAGTCCATTCCGCCCATCAGTTTTGCGCCTCCATTCTATGTACAGGCAGTTCACTGATAACGCGTGTTGATTCAATACAATTCGGCTGCAATGCAATTCATGAACCTTTTTCTATAAAGTGAACTGGCGTTCACTGTGACGCGATTCCTTGGCTGGCACTAGCTGAACAGCAAACCCAGCCTCGGAAACCCTCTATCTGCAAAAGGTACAATCAATGTGTTCAGCTAAAACAGGAATGCAATCCGCTCTGCAGACCTTGAAACTGAGCCTGAAACTGGGAATTGTAGATTATATTTAGAAACAACTTTATTTCAAACTGTGGGGAGAATCTTGGGGAGAACTGGAATTCCCCATCGGCATCACATGGTCAGTCAGCCCCCGCGCACTTTCTGGTGAAGATTGTGGTGAAAGGTACAGTGCTCTAGTGAATGACTGTCATGTGAAAGCGTTACATTTACAGCACTGTTCCATTACAACATGTAATTTAAAGAATTATTTAGACTGTCCGAGTGTGTGTTAGACCAAATTTAATTTTTGGTTTTTACTGATATTTTTCGGGGTTCGGCACTTACCCTCTTTTATCCATAGACCCCATCATTAATATTGCACGATTTTCTACAACATACTGTTGCAAAGGAACACAGTTACTTCATTATTAGAGAACAACTTGGAATGATAGCTGATTTTCTATCTTCACACCATACTCCTGCTCTCTCCCTATCCCTTTAGTTTCCAGAGAGCCTTATTTATATTCAGGCCCTTGACTTCCACAGCCTGATCTGGGAGAGAGTACCCCTGGTTCGCCAGTCTCTGAGTGCAGGCATTTATTCTCATATCAATGCAAAGTGGCCTGTCTGTACCTAGTATTGTGGCCCCTTGTTTTAGACGTCCCAGCCAGGGGAATTACCATCCTTGCTTTTAAACTGTCTCGCCCTGTCAGAGTGTTATATATTTCACTGAGATTTCCAGTCATTTTCATAAACCCCATGGAATACAGGTCCAGTCGCTCCAAACTCTGCTCCCACAACAAGTCTGTCATCCCAGCGATCAGTCTGGTCATCCTTTACTGCTCTCCCTCAATGTCAGGTTTGTCCTCTGTTAGGAAAACAGACCAAAACTGCACACAATACTGCACAATGTTCAAGATGGGGTCTCACCAAGGCCCTGTACAGCTGCATAAGATACACTTACTCCTGTACTCAAACCCCCCTGAAATGAAAGTGAATACAGCTTTTATCTTCCTACCCGCTTTCTGCTCCTGCAATATTGCTTTCAGTGACTGGTCTTCAGGGAGATCCAGATTCCTTTCAAAGTTACAGTTCTCCACTTGCTGGGCCTATATACAATAGTCAGCGTGCCAATGCCATTCCCAGTATTGACTTCTGGCTTCAGAACTCACTGCCCTACATGGACTCGGAGGACCATGCAGAAATAAACAAAAGTGAGGCTTAAGTTCATTCATAGAGCAACATTTTTCAACCACTCCTTTTTCAAATGAGAGGCTGCCATTCTATTGTTCCCATCAAAGTACACAACATTTCATCTCCTTCATTACTCTCCATCTGCCACGTATTTGCCCAGTTACTCCACTTGTCTCAATCACCTTGGAACTTTTTTACATCCTCCTCATCCACTCACAGGCTGACATCGTTTAGTGCTGTCAGCAGACTTGGGAATATTGCAGTTGCGCTTCACACCCAAAGATGATGTGTATTGGGAATAGCTGGAGCCCAAGACACGATCCTTTCTATATCTTCCCAGCCTTCCATTTAAAAAAAAACATTGTTTAATTCCTACTCACTGTTTCCTGCCAGCTCTCCCATTCTAAATCTATGACCATATATTAGCCTGAGTTCCACAGGATTCGAATTTGCAGAATAGGCTTGGGCTTTATCAAAACTCTTTTTGAGATTCCATTCGTATGGCATTGATAGCTTCTACATAATTTTACTAAAAATCACTTTCTCAAATATGGTTTCCATTTCATAAATCTCTGCTGACTTTGTCTATGCCCATTAATTTCAGTCGAATACTTTCTCTAAACTGTTTAGCTGCTAATTTCATTCTATTCCCTTTTTCTCACCAGAATAAAGTTCCCTCGTATGACTAGGAAGTTTTCTTTTTTGTTTTATTTTCTTCTGTGAAGGCATAACTGAAGTATTTGCTCCATTGTTCTGCTATTTCCCTGTTCTTTATTATCTGGTATCAGACGGTAAGAAATCTGCACCTTTTTGCTCTTAATTTTCCCTTGACATATTTTCAGAAAATATTTCAAGTTCTCTCTTATCAACTGTGTTAAGGTATTCTTCAGAAACCCATCAATTCCTACCTTAAGCTACACAATGATTGACCTTCCACAGTCATACAATCACAGAAGCAAAGTCTCTGTACTACCAGAAATACAGCACGGTCTACATTAGGCCCACTTTCCAACACAAGACCTTAGCCGTGAATCTTAAAGTATTTGAAGTGCACAGCCGTGTCGTTTCTAATGGGTTGAGGTTACCATGACAACTTCACTCTCAAGAAGTGCATTCCAGAACCCAACACCCTCTGGTTGAAAAACAATTCTCAAATCTTCACTAAACCGCAAACCCTTCACTTTAAAAGTGGGGCCATTTGACTAAAAACAACAGCTGCTGTCTATCCACACTGTCCATGTACCTCATAATCCTATTCTTCTGAATCACAGACCTCTCAGCCTTCTCTCCTCCAAACTAAACAACCTGAGCTTATCCAGTCTCTCTCCATAGCTGATATGCTTCATCCCAGGCAACATCCTGGTGAATATTCTCTCTACCCCCTCCAGTACAATCACATACTTCCTGTAATGTTGTTCCCAGAACTACACACAGAATTCCATCTTGCCCTCATCAAAGTTCTGCATAGTTCTTATAATATATGCCTACACGAATAAAGGTTGTGTTTATATTCCCCTATCCTTCCCCAAATTGTGTATTAACCTGTTCAATCACATTCAGCGATATGTGGAGAAGCACCCTCTGAGCTTCCTAGTGTGCTGCCATTCATTGAGTACTCCCCTGTCTGGTTCCTTCTCCCAAAGTGTATCATCTCATAGTTATCAGAGTTACATTCCATCTGCCATTGATCCACCCATCTGACCATTCCATCTGTATCACCCTGTAACATAAGGCCATCCTCCTCACTGCCAATCACCCGGCCAATCTTTGTATCAAACACAAACTTATTTATTACATACCCCACCCCTCATCCATTTTCACAGCTGCATCATTTATGAATACCACAAATAATAAGGTTAAAATCTCTCAACATCAGTTACATCACGTGGTTGTGCACATTGATGAAGAAGCAGTGTTTCGAAAGCTTGTGCTGCCAGATAGATCTGTTCGACTATAGTCTGGTGTTATGCTATTTTTAGATT
This sequence comes from Chiloscyllium punctatum, assembly GCF_047496795.1. Lineage (NCBI taxonomy): Eukaryota > Metazoa > Chordata > Chondrichthyes > Orectolobiformes > Hemiscylliidae > Chiloscyllium > Chiloscyllium punctatum. Next base: position 16,012,091 of record NC_092786.1, read on the forward strand.
TGTCCACCCCAGCCCAACACTAGCACCTCCGAATCACAAATAATAAGGGACCCAGCACTGATGCCTGTGATACACTGGCCTCCAGTCACACAAACAGCCTTCTACACTCCCCTCTTTCTCCTACTACTAAAGTTGATTTAGATGAAACTTGGCAAGTCACTAATGAGGCCTACCTATTTATTGGTTATTCTGTTCCGCTTGACACACTTATAGATTATCTGGGGATTCTCCGTAATCTTGCCCTGCCTTGCCCCTGTGTTAGTCAGTCCCTTCCATGTGCAGAATTTCCTCCTTATTTCAGTCTTCAATGGTCTGTCCTTATCCTGCCATTATTTGCCTGGAATGTGGATTAGACAGCCTGATAAACATCTGTTAATTTCTAACTTGTCGTATGTTTTCTGAGTTTTATAAAGTTGACAGTGACCCAACTCTCATTCTTTGAAACTCAAGAGAACACAGGCAGAGTTTCCTCATCACGCAATCTCACTATCTGAGGGATTTATCTGGATAATGTCCATTACACTTCCTCTGTGGTCAATATATTCTTTCTCAGATTTGGTCACCAAAACTGTTCTCAATATTCCAGGTACAGTCTCACCAACACTCTGTGAAACTGCTTCAACATGTCTTTACATCTATATTCTGACTCACTTAAAGGAAGGCAAACCAAACTTTAAATTTCCATTTACATATATTCTGCCAAATACCCTTCACATCATTGCATTTTCGAACTCACTGTGTGAGTTCTTATAGAAAGCCTTCTGATAATCTAAAATATGCCAATTCTACTGGATCCCCATTATCTATGCTGTAAGAATCAACTTCAAACAATTCCAAAGTTTGTCAAGTATGATTTCCCTTTCAGAAATGCATTCTGAGTCTCTCCAATGTTGCTGTTAATGTCTAAGTATCCAATATCACATCCTATATAATAGATTCCAACAGTTTCCCAACAAATGTAAAGTTAATTTGTCAGCAGTTCTCCACACTATCTCTTCTTCCCTTTGTAGATGCTTGGATCCCTACCATTCATCTATCGTGCTTGGATCATGTTTACTAATGTACATTTATCTACACCAGCTTCCAGACTCTGCAGAATGTACAGGAAAATAGAATGCAGTCATCGACAATGCAATCATTACTTCTATTTGTGATTTATTTCTGAAGATTTTGGTATGAAGTACATCTGGTTTGTCAAGCTTAGCAATGCTCAATCCAGCTGCATGTTTAATATTGCCTTGTTACTGATATGAATTGACTTTATGTCTTTACTTCCACAACTCCTATACGATCACTTCGTATTTCTGGGTGATTTTCTGGATCTTACTCCATTAAGACAGATGGAAACTAACTGGGCATTTGCTTTGCCATTTCCCTGTTATCCACCAGAAACTCGTCTCTCCCGATTGCAAATTTTCACATTTGACTATGTTTTTCATTTCTTTGAAATATAGATCGTAGATTTTTGCAATCTTTGTGTTCCTGTTGGTTTGCATGCATGTTCGCTTTTTGATTTCCTGATCAGTTTCATGACCCTCCTTTTCTGGATTGCAATTTTCTGAGAATTCTCAGGATTCCACAAAGTCTGGAATTCTTCTGAAGTCACTTCCTGTGATTAATATATTCTTTAATTTGTTATTTTAATCATCATTAAGACACTTTCTCACTCTTTGGTGTTTTCACCTGAAATAAGTAGACATATCAGTATTTCTATAAACCTCCTGGTCCTGACCAGATATATTGAGGAACACTGCAGGAGGACAGAGAAGTAATAGCAGGGGCCTTGGTTGGTACTTTTGTATCATCGGTAGCCAACGGGTGAGGTCCCGGAGGACTGGAGTGTAGCGAATGTTGTGCCCTTATTCAAGAAGAGCTACAAAGAAAAACCTGGTACCTATAGACCAGTAAACCTGACATCTCTAGTAGGTATGTTTCTTGATAAGTTCTGAGAGAGAAGATATACATGGATTTGGAAAGGCAGGGTGTGATTATGAGCAGTCAGCATGGCTTTGTGCATGGGGGATCATGTCTCAAAAGTTTGGTGGAGTGCTTTGGTGAAATGACAAGTAACTTGGTGGTATACCTGGTGTATATGGATTTCAGTAAGGCCTTCGGTAAGCTTCCACATGGTACGCTGCTCTCGAAGTTTAGATCACATGGAATTGAGGGGGAGCTGGTAAATTAAATCCAAAATTTGCTTGATGGTAGGAAACATTGGGTAATAGTGGAAGGATGCTTGTCGGACTCGAGGCCTGTGATGAGTGGAATGCCTCAGGGGTCAGTTCTGGGACTGTTACTGTTTGTTTTATGCGTGTATATTGTATATATATTTACATATTACACACATCTATGATTTAGATGAGAATGTACAGGCATGAATTAAAGGTTTCAAGGTGACACTAAAATAGACGGTGTCGTGGACAGTGAGGAAGACTATTAGGAATTTCAGAAATTACAGCAGTGCCTTGATCAGGGGAGGAAGTGGGCCGAGAAATGGCAAATGGAGTTTAATACAGATAAGTGTAAGTTCTTGCATTTTAGAAAGTCAAAGCAAGGTAGGAGTTTCATGGTGAATAGCAGGGTTTTTAGGGGTGTATTGAAACAAAGGGACCTTGGAATTCAGGTTCAATGTCCTCTGAAAGTGGTGTCATAGGTAGATAGGGCAGTGAAAAAGCCATTTGGCAGACTGGCCTTCATCAGTCAGAGCAATGAGTATCGAAATTAGGGAGTTATGTTGCAGTTATACAGGATGCTGGTGATGCAATACTGGTAGTGTTATGTTCAGTGTTGTTCACTTTGCTATAGGAAGGATGTTATTAAACTAGAAATAGCGCAGAAGAAACTTACAAGGATGTTGCCCGGACTCAATGGTCTGCGTTATTGTGAGAGGTTGGGCAAGCTAGGAGTTTTTACTTTAGAGTGTATGAGACTGAGGGGGATCTGATAGAAGTGTATAAGTTCATGGGAAGCATGGATAGAGTGAATGCACTCTGTCTTTTTTTCCCAGGGTTGAGCAACCACGGACCAGAGGGCATTAATTTAAGATCCGAGGGGAAAGAGTAAAAGGGAACCTGAGGGGCAATTTCTTTTACACAGAGTGGTATGCACATGGAATGAGCTGCCAGCTGAAGTGTTTGAGGCGGGTACATTCACAAAATTTAAAATGCATTTGGACAAATACACGGATAGGAAAGAATAAGAAGAATATGGGGCAAGGGCAGGGAAATGGGGTTAATGTGAATGGACATTTCATTCGGAATGGACAAGTTTGAGCTGAAGTGCCTGTCTCCGTGCTGTCGGACTGTATGACTCTCACAATCATTGCTTCTCCCATTGAATGTTATATTGTACTTCCCCAATTCACTGGAGCGTAATTAATCCTCTAGTCTCCGGGCTTCCATGATGCGTGACTAGAACGTTCAAACATTCGATATTGTATTCAGACGCCGTGTAAAAATGCAACATATTGATGTCACTATTCCTCCAAAGTGCTTCAGAGCAAGGTTATTAATTAGTCCTCCTGACCACACAATACCAAATCTGAAATAACCTCCTCTCTAGTTTGGTTCACAACATACTGTTCAACCGACCTGGTACACACTTACGGAAGTTATTCTTCACAGTATTAGTAGTCACTTAGTTAATGCAGTTTCGGTGCAACTTGAGGCAATCCAATATTACTGCAGCACCCATGATTATTTGCTACTCATTCACAGGATGAGGGCGTCGCTGGATAACCAGCATTTATTGCCCATGCCAGAGGGCAGTTAAGAGTCAGCTGCGTTGTCTTGAGTCTGGAGTCACATGCAGGCCACACCAAGTAAGGACAGCAATATCCTTCCCTCAAGAACATCAGTGAACCAGATGAGATTTTCCAACAATTGACAATGGATTCCTGGTCATCATAAACCCTTGATTCCAGATACATATTGAATTGAAATTCCACCATCTGCATGGCAGGATTTGAACTCATGTACCCAGAATATTACCTGGGTCTCTGGGTTAAGAGCCCAGTGATAATATCACTATGTCATTGCTTTCCCTTGCATATACTTACACACCTAATTTCCAGAACATACGTTGTAAAGTATTTGCGTGATAGATTTGGGTTTGATATATAACACACTAATGTTTGCTTCACCTTGCTATTTGTACGATCCACCCAAACTGATTCTGTGGGAAGTGATGGAAAGGGTCTGAGGCGTTATTACTGATAGACTTGGACAAGATGTTCAGGGACGCTCACCTCAACGCTGAGATGATCTGAAGAATTGGTCAGCAATACAGGACAAGCATCAATATTCTTTGCCCCCACTTTGCCAGAATAAGTGTCACCATATTCTTCTGCTCCCTCACACTCACTGTACATCTGTTATAACACCTACCCCCGACCAAGGCTCACACTCTATCTCCAAATAAGGCTCAAGCACGACCAAACTCACTGTTGAATTCGCACCTTCCCTCCCCGACTTTTTCTGTCACTGACGCAATAGCCCCGCACACTAATACCACTGCATGGATACAACACTGTGGTCAGACTTCATCCATACATCTCACCCTTCCCCCTTCCACTACACCAGCACTAATAGTAGGGGTACCCACTCCCACCCTCATTCCGTTGCTCCTCTTCACCAATTCCAGGAGAAACGGCCTGGAATAGGACATAAAGGGCCAAGCTGGGTGTTAGAATGACCGACATCTGTTCCCTCACCCACTACCTCGACATGTGGGGACGATCCTGGAAAGAGCCACCGAGGACCAGGACACCTTGTGTGGAGATTGTGAAACATCGACATCCCACCAACCAAGTAAACAGCAATGTTCAGCAAAGAGCAATTCTCAATTTAAACTTTGCTGGCATTTCCAATCTCATCTCTCTCACTTTTCAGGCTTAGTTAAAAGCACTAATGAAATACTAAAAATAAAAATAATGTTTATTCTCTTCAGTAAAAATGTTAAAAAGAAAAAAAGTAAACGGAATAAGTTCATTATGAAAAATCTAAAATATGACGTTCATTCAAAATTATGGGCATTCCCTCATAAATACTCGACATCATTTCTCTCACCACAACTTCTTACGAGTGTTTGTATTCTTGCGTCTGCTTCTTTAATTTCAATGGAATATCGTGCCCTGCTATCAGATGCTCATAGTAAATGTCCCTTCCTCTCTGAACTTTTCGTAAACTGTCAATATATTTCCAAACAACTGGATGTTCCACATCAAGTTCGCATTGTCATCTCCTGTGGGCAGCCTCTGCGTTATTGTTTGTTTTGTCCTCATTGTTTAAAGTCCTTTCATATAAATTCCACATTCCAACTGGAAAAAGCGGTGGACGCCGACCATTTCCTCTGCATAATCTTCTACCCACATAGTTATCCTCGAACCAGTCCAGCAGCGGTTGCCGTTCATCTGGAAGCGCATCAGACAAATATTCAATAGCTTCATGAATGTTTTCAATCTGAATAAATGCAAGACCATGTATCATTTTAGCTCTGAGTCAATGTTACACTTACTCAAGTGTCTTTTTAACATTTTTACTAAATGGAATAAACATTATTTTTATTTTTATTGCTTAGCTTAATGTTTTTTTCGAAACCTGAAAAGGAATAAATATGAGCTGCGCTGAAATAGTTCTGCGTCTATAAGGGTCTGCGGCAAAATGGGCCGCACCAAACAGACCCCACCAAACAGAATGAAGCATTCAGTAAATTACACAGCACAGGGGGACGCCATATAACCATTCCAGGCTGTTATGCAGAAGCAGGGGCGCCCTGGGTAGCTGTCAGGAAATGCAGAGTAGAGATCATTACTCATTTTGTGTTTGGAAAGCTGTAATGAGTGGAATTCTTCAGGGATCTGTATGAGGTCATCAACAAATTACAATCTATTCTATGAACCGGATGAAGGAGATGGAGCTCAGTTTGCTCATGCACCAGGATAGTCATTCAATGAGATGTCAAATGGAGACAGAGCGTCTGCAATGGGATACAGACAGGGGAAGGACAGATCACCTGAAATTGGATACAGACGGGGGGAGGGCAGAGCGTCTGCAATAGGATACAGACAGAGGGACGGCAGAGAATCTGCAATGAGATACAGATGGGGGAGAGCAGAGCGTCTGCAATGGGATACAGACAGGGGGGAGGGCAGAGCGTCTGCAATGGGAGACAGACTGGGGGAGGGATGCACCTCTGCAATGGGCTGCAGACAGGGGAAGGGAAGAGCGTCTGCAACGGGATACTGATGGGTGAGGGCAGAGTGTCTACAACGGGATACTGATGGGTGAGGGCAGAGCGTCTGCAATGGGATACTGATGGGTGAGGGCAGAGCGTCTGCAATGGGATACAGACAGCGGAGGGCAGAGCTAAGGCAGTGCGTCTACAATGGGATACAGACAGGGGAAAGGCAGAGCATCTGAAAGGGAGACAGACTGGGGAAGGGATGCACGCCTGCAATGGGATACAGGCAGGGGGAGGGAAGAGTGTCTGCAATGGGATACTGATGGGTGAGGGCAGAGTGTCTACAATGGGATACAGACGGGGAGGCAGAGCATCTGCAATGTGATACTGACAGGGGAGAGCAGTGGTTCTGCAATGGGATACAGACAGGAGGAGGGCAGAACATCTGCAATGGGACACAGATGGGGGAGAGCAGAGCATCTGCAATAGGAGACAGACAGGGGGCGGGCAGAGGGTCTGCAATGGGATGCAGTCAAAGAGAGGACAGATCATCTGCAATGGGATACAGACGAAGGAAGGCAGAATGTCTGCAATGGGATATGGACGGGGGAGGGCAGAGCATCTGCAGTGGGATACAGACAGTGGAGGGAAGACTGTCTGCAGTGGGATACAGATAGGGGAGGGCAAAGCGTCTGCAATGGGATACAGACAGCGGAGGGCAGAGCTAAGGCAGTGCGTCTACCCTGGGATACAGACAAGGGAAGGGCAGAGCATCTGAAAGGGAGACAGACTGGCGAAGGGATGCACGCCTGCAATGGGATACAGGCAGGGGGAGGGAAGAGAGTCTGCAATGGGATACTGATGGGTGAGGGCAGAGTGTCTGTAATGGGATACTGATGGGTGAGGGCAGTGCATCTGCAATGGGATACAGATGGGGAGACAGAGCATCCGCAATGAGATACTGACGGAGGAGGGCATATTGTCTGCAATGGGACACAGACAGTGTGAGTGCAGAACGTCTGCAATGGGACACAGATTGGGAGAGGGCACAGCAACAAGCAATGGCATACAGACAGAATGGATGTGAGCAAAGCTTCAGCAGAAAAAAAGCAGTACAATATATATGATGGAAATTTTCTGTTTTGGGGAAAGGACGAAACAGCAGAAATTTATTTAAATGCCAGGAGAAAGCAGAACTCAGTGTTACAGAGGGATTTGTATGTCTTAGTGCATGAATCACATCAAATTAACCTGAAGATGAAGCAAGTGATTTGGAAGGTAAATGTCGTGATTCTGTTTCATGCAAGGGGTGTTGGGTATGATCTTAGCGATGTTTTCTGCATCAGTACAGGGCATTGCTGAGATTACATCTGTTGTATTATGTGTAGTTATAACTGTCTAAATTGAAAATAAAAAAAAAACAAAATTGTTTTCGAAATGTCTCCAAGATATTTCTCTTTACTCATTCTTGGGATGAAGACATTACGTTATGAAGAATTAACAGTTCGGCCTGCGAATGAGGGATCTTTTATTGACCATATAAGATCTTGAGAAGAGTGCAGTTGGTGAATACTGGATGGATATTTCTTCTTGTGTAAGAGAATAAAACTGGGGAAATTCTTTAAGAATAAGTCAGTTTCAAAGGAAAGGTCACTGGACAGAAAAATTGAACTGTGAATTCTCTTCCAACATGCTGACAGAAAGCTGAGCTTTTCCAGGAATTACTGTATATGTTTAAGAATATTCATTTTAACACAGATATTGTAAATACATGAAACGCTTATTTTTACATTATGCAAGCACATATTAACAGATCTTCAAAACAATTACGACCATTTATTGTGAATGAATTGATTCTGCAATAACGCACTGACCTGGAGTCAAGAATGTAATGGAGTCATATAGTTCGGACAATGTTCAAGAAGAGCTCACGGAGTCCAGTGTGGGACTGATAACGTTACTGATTTAACTTACAGATGGAAAATATAGCCTATCTGTGGAGAAACATTCTATTGCTCCCTTTCTCTTTCCCAATCGCTCATCACAGCAATATGTGGAGTGAAAAAAGCTCAGTTGTCTTTCCCACTAATGGAGGATTCCTGATGAGGATACATTAGAATCTCCCCATTGCCTGAAGCAAAACAGTTCAGCCAAATTCAACTGTTTCATGAAGAAATCCCATTGTCAGAAGTCAGTGCAAGTAGAATAACTACAGAAGTAATTATCTGACTCGATAGTGAAGGGAACAGATTGGAGATTCTGTGACTGCAAATGGGAATCCGGAATGGTGTGTAGCCTCCCACATGCCAGGTCCAGGATGTCTCATAGCGGCTGCAGAACGTTCTCACCTGGGGTGGCGGTGAGGGGGGGTGGGGGGGGGGGGGGGAGCGGAGCGGGAAGCAGCCAGAAGTCATTGTGCACATTGGTACAAAGGACAGAGTGACACAGGTAGAAATAGTGATGACATCCTGCAGAGTGATTGTCGAGAGCTAGGGAAAAGGTGAAAAGACAGGACCATGACAGTGGTAATATCCAGTTTATTTCCAGTGCTCCGTGCTAGTGAAGGTAAGAACAGGAGGATATGGCAGATGAAGGAGTGGCTAAAGAATTGGTGCAGGGGGCAGAGATTTTTGGATTACTGGTATCTTTTGTGGGGCAAGGTGACGTGTTCAGGAAGGATGGGTTTTACCTGAACTGGAAGGGGACCAATATCCTGGCAGGCAGGTTTGCAACTGCTGCAAAGGAGGATTTCAACTCGATTGGCTGGGGTTGGGGAGTGGTGGGATCCTCAACAGCAGGGAGGCAATTCCGAGGTTGGAAGGAGATACAGTAATCAGAAACAGTAAAATGCAAAGACAGGTCAGGCTAGACAAGGACAGGGAGCAAGGAATGCCTGTTGGATTAAATTGCAACTGTTTCAATGCAAGATGGCTGACAGGTAAAGCCGATGAACTCAGGGCATGAATCGGTGCGTGGGACTGGGATATTATAGCCATTACTGAAACATGGCTAAGGGAGGGACATCACCGGCAGCTTAAAGTACCAGGGTATAGGTGCTTTATGCGGGACAGAGATGGTAGAAAGAGGTGACAAGGAGTTTCATTTTTGATTAAGGCGAGTAACACAGCAGTACTCAGAGATAAAATAACTGATGGATCATCCAGTGAGGATTTGTCTGGGGAGCTAATAAATAAGAAGGGAATGGTGATAGTATTTGGATTGTACTATAGGCCCCCAAAGAATAAACAAGGAATTTGGGGAATAAAAATATGTAGACAGACTGGGGAGACTTGCAGGGCCAATAGGATTGCATTAGTAGGAGATTTTAATTTTCCTAACATAGACTGGGAATGACACAGAATTAAGGACTGAGATGGGGTGAATTTATTAAGTGTGTTCAGAATAGTTTCCTCAAGCAGTAAGTAGAGGGTGCAACTCGGGAAGGAACGAAGCGTGACCTACTCTAAGATCTAGGGCAGGACAGGTGACTGAAGTGACAGTGGGGGAGCACTCTGGGACCCGCGAACATAGTTCTATTAATTTTTAAATAGTTATGCAGAAGAACAAAACTGCTCCACATATTCAAGTTCAACCTTGGGGCAAGGCGAATTTTGGTGGAATGAGACAGGAGCTTGTAGGGGTTGGTTGGAGGAGTTTGTTTGCAGGCGAAGGGACCTCCTTCAAGTGGGAGGACTTTAAAAGTGAAATGTCTACAGTTCAAGGTCTATATGTTACTGTGAGGGTAAAAGGCAAGGTTGGTAGGAAGAGGGAACCTCGGATGTCTGGAGATATTGAGGCTTTGACCAGCAAAAAAGGAGGCATGGCTCAGGTCCAGGCAGCTGGGATCGAGGGAATACCTGGAGGTATCCAGGGGATACGGTAGTTTACTGAAAAAGGAAATCAGGAGGGCGCAAAGGGGGCACAAGATACCTTTGGCTGAGAAGATTAGGGTGAATCCAAAGAGGTTCTTTAAGTATATTAAAGAAAAAGGAATAACGAAATGAGAATATGACCCCTCGAGTTCCAAAGTGGACATGCACGTCTAGAACTGTAGGAGATTTGCGAGATTCTCAATGCATATTTCTCTGCCTTTACCGTGGAGAAAAACATGAAGACTAGGGAGCTTAACAAAGGTAGTAGTGTTATCTTGGGGTGAGACAATATCACAGGAGAAGACGTGTTGGATGCATTAGAATGTATGAAGGTGGATAAATCTCCTGGTCCTAAACAGATGCATCCAAGAATACTGCAAGAGGCTACAGAAGAAACTACGGGGACCCTGGTAAATACTTTTGCATAATCGTTAGCTACAGTTTAGGCTCCAGAATATTGGAGATTAGCAAATGTTGTGCCATTATTCAAGAAGGGAAGCAAAGAAAAATCTGGGATCGATAGACCAAGAAACCTAACAACTGTGGTAGGTATGTTACTTGAGAAGACTCTGAGGGATGAGATATACATGCATTTTGAAAGATAAGGTTTGTTTAGAAATAGTTTTTTGACAGATTCCCTACAGTATGGGAACAGGCCATTTGGCCCAACAAGATCACACCGACCCTCCAAACAGAAACCCACCCAGTCCCATTCCTCTGCCCTATATTTACCCCTGACGAATGCACATAACACTACGGGTAACTTGGCATGGACAATTCACCTGACCTATGCATCTTTGGATTGTAGAAGGAAAATGGAGCACCCAGAGGAAACACACACAAATACAGTGAGAATGTGCAAGCTCCACACAGAGAGTCACCCGAAGCTGGAACCAAACCCGGATCCATAACACTATGAGGCAGCAGTACTAACTCCGGAATCACCATGCCAGCTTTACCTTTTTCAACACAGTTCAATGACACAGGTACAAAATCTATTCTGTCCTTCATCCATGATGCACGTTCCAATATTACATACCATGGATAATTTATTCTCCACTGAAAATGTCATCTTATTATTATTTACTAATTCATATGTTATTATTAATTTTAGTAATTATCATTAATAGATGTTTTTAGACTGGAAAGATTTGTGAGTGGGAGATCATGCCTCTCAAATTTGTTTGAGTTCATTGATGAAGTGACCAGAAATGTTGATGAGGGTAGGGCGGTATACGTAGTCTGTATGGTTTTCACTAAGGCATTTGACAATGTTACCATTGATAGGCTGTTCTGGAAGGTTGAATCGCATGGGAGCTGCAAATTGTACACACAATTGGCTTCATGGTAGTAAGCAGAGGGTAATAGTGGAAGGACGCTCTCAGACTGGAGGCCTGTGACACACGAAGTGCCTCAGGGGTCGCTGCTGGGCCCATTGCTGTTTGTTATCTGTGTCAATGATGTTCTTGCGAATGTACAAGGCATGATTAGGAAACTTGAACATGACACTAAAATAGGTGGTATGGTGGACAGTGAGGGCGTATATCAGAAATTGCAGCAGGACCTTGATCAAACTGGAGAAGTGGGCCGAGGAATATTTTGGCAACGTTAGATCAAGGTAGCAGTTTCATGGTGATTGGTAGGACCTTAAGGAGTGTAGTTGAGCAGAGGGACCATGGAGGTTCGGTCCACCGTTCTCTGAAAGTTGGGTCATAGTTAGACATGGTAGTGAAGTAGGCTTTTGCCACACTATCAAGCATCGGACAGGACACGGAGGAGAGCAGTTGGGAAGTTATGTTGCAGTTATACAGGAAGTTGGTGAGGCTGCACTTGTCGTGCTGTGTTCAGTTTTAGTCACATTGCGATCAGGAGGATGTTTTTAATTTCGAATGTGTGCAGACGGATTTTACAAAAATATTGCCAGGTCTCAACAGTATGAATTCTAGGGAGAGGTTGGACAAGCAAGGACTTTTTTCTTTGGAGAATAGGAGACTGAGAGGGATCTTATAGAAGTTTACATGGATAGGATAGATCCAGCCTTTTTTTCCGAGAGTTGGGGAATCGAGGAGGAGAGGGCATCAATTTAAGGTGAGAGGGGAAAGAATAAAAGGGAAACTGATGGAAACTGTTTTACGTAGAGAGTGGTACACAAAAGAAATGAGCTGCCAACGGACGTGGTTGTAGCATTTATATTAACGATATTTAAACGGCATTTGGGAAGTATCATGGACAGGAAGGGTCGAGAATGCTAAGGGACAAGTACTGGGAAATGGGGTTAGTGTGGTTGGATATTTGGGTCAGCATGGACGAGTTTCGGCCAAAGGACCTCTCTGCCTCTCTCCATGCTGTAGGACGTGATGACTCTACAAATAGAATAGCATTTGGGTCAAACTCTCATTTTTCCTTTGGTCATGAGTTCGAATCATATTTGGACAATGTTCTTTCAAGTTAACTTTGCAGATATTTCACTTTTCAGTTTATTATCGACAATCCGTATGTGTGCGCGCGTGCGTGTGTGTGTGTGCGTACGTGTGTGTGCGTGTGCTTGTCTGTGTCTGTGTGTGTTTCTCAGCAAAATATCAATGTACATATTAGCAATATCCTCTCGTCATTCCCCTTTCCATCATAGTTCGAGTACATTTGTTTTGGTCATAAACGCGTTGTTTCAGCATATTAAAGAAAACACTCTGAGAACTATATCATTGGCCATATCACCAACTTAGTTATATATTTTTTTGTGGCCAGTGGAGGACTGGGGCTAGAAAAGGGAGAAGTAAGCCAAAACAACACAGGGAACTATCGACTCAATCAGCCAACGTTAGTGCCGAGGCTTTCGTTGGAGAGGATTTTGAGGGATAGGATTTACATCTATTTTGAAAGACAAGGACTGATTAGGGATAGTCTATATGGATTTGTGTGATGCAAATCATGTCTAATAAATGTGATTGCGTATTATGAAGAGGTGACAAAGAAGATTGAAGAAGACACTGTGGTAGATATTCTTTACACAGACTTCAGCAAGGCATTTAATAAGGTACTTCATCGTAGGCAGATTACTAAGATTAGGTCATATGTAATTTAGGAAAAACTAACCAATTGGATACAAAATTTGATTGAAGGTAATGGATTGTTTTCCAGACTGAAGACCTGTGGCCAGCGGTGTGCTGAAAGAATCAGTGGTAAGCTCACTGCTTTTCATCACGGATGTAAACAATTTTGATATGATTATCGGAGGCATGGTTAGTAAGCTTACAGATAACATCACCAACGTGGTGCAGTGGACAGTGAAGAATATAACGGGATCCTTGACGATCCATGAGCCAAAGACTGGCAGATGGAGTTTAATTTAGATATTTGTGAGGTTTTGCATTTTGGTAAGCTAAAGCAGGGTAGTGCCCTGGGGAATGTTGCTGAACAAAGAGACCTACGGGTGAAGATTCATAGTTCCTTGAAAGTGTAGTTTAGGTCGGTAGAGTGGTGAGGAATGTAGTTGGCATGCTTGCCTTAATCGGTCAGAACATTGAGAATAGGAGTAGGGGTAGTGTGTTGTGCTTGTACAGGACGTAGGTGAGGCCACTTTAAGAATACTGCGTACATGTCAGTTGACTCTGCTAAAGGATGGATGTTGTTAAGCTTGAAAGGGTGCAGAAAAGATTTACAAAGATTTTCTGGAACCTGAGGGTTTGAGCTACAGGGAGATGATGAACAGGATGAGGCTTTTTTCCCCTGGACTGTCAGAGGCTGGATGGTGATATGACAGATGTTTAAAAAAGTCCTGAGGGGCATAGATAGTCTGAATGGGCAGGGGTGTACAGAACTAGACCGCATTTTGTGAAGGTGAAATGGCAAAGACTTAGAAGGGACCTGAGGTGAAACATTTTCATGCAGAGGCTGGTGGGTGTACTGTCAGAGGAAGTGGTGAAAGCGGGTTCAATTACATGTTTAAAATGTATCTGGAAAGGTACATAAATAGGAATGGTTAAGAGGGATGTGGGCCAAATGCTGACAAGTGGGACGAGATCTGATTAAGATGCCAGATTGGCGTGGACAATTTGGACAAAAGGATCTGTTTCCATGTTGTACGACTCTCTTATTCTCCCAATGCGATGAGGGAAAATTCTAAAAGGGCCATTCGAATGGGAATTCTCTTCCCCAGAAGTTTGTGGTGCCTCTCTGATTACAAGTATTCACAGCTGAGTTAGTTAAAGTTTTGACAGAGAAGTGTTTCATGGATAATGGGACACAGGTAGGAAAATGAGGCTCAGACCACAATCCGATCAGCCACAATCTTAATGCCTGGTGGAGAAGGCTCAAATTCTCTAATGACCCACTCTTGTTCCTTAGTCCCATGTTTTTGCGTTCCATTCAACCCCTCAAACCGGCTAGACAGGAGCTATTGGAGTCCAGTAACTGTTATAGCATGGTGCACATAAACAGAGGAGACCATTTCGGCCCTCAAGACTGTCCCACACGGTTTGGGAGCTTTGGAAAATGTAAGTGGAAGACACAGGCTAGATATAAAAGAGGTCCTTCATCTCTCTTTACAGGGCTTCCCCTCTCTGTAACTTGTGCTTCATTTGTTGATCATGTTGTAGACCCAGATTCACTGTGAATACAGCCCCAAAGTCTCACCCAGCGATGCCTCACAAAATCCGTTGGTCTCCCCAATTGCAATATTCCATAAAAGACCTTCCAGGAAAATAACACCAACTAACTTTCCAATAACAGAATGGGAGAACATCAGAAGCAGGGGCAGGTCATTCACATCCGAAGCCTGCCTTGCCCTTCACTAAGTTCAAGGATGACCTGCTCCAAGTCTCAAATATTCCTCAATGTCCAAGTCTTCTTGAGCACTTCCATAGAATACAGAACAAAGAACAGTACTGATTTGGAGATGTCGGTATTGGACTGGGGTGTACAAAGTTAAAAAGCACGAAGTACCAGGTTATAGTCCAACAGATTTAATTGGAAGCACACTAGCTTTCCTTCATCAGGTGATAGTAGAGGGCTCAATCTTAACACAGAATTTATATCAGAAATTTGCAGTGAGATGTAACTGAAATTATATATTGGAAAATTGATTGCTCTGCCTTTCATCGGTTAGAATACCATGATAGTTTCACTTCCTTCATATGTAAATCACAAAAACCTTTTTTTAAAGTTGCATTCTCAGGTTAGTTGCTATCAATGGTGATAGCGAGACAATATGGTGAAGGTGTTGCCCCCGTGCTCTCTGTGTAGGCCATGATGTTTAGTTTGATTCTAATCTAAAAAGTGAGATAACACAGTTTTACATGAATTCATGCAGTTTTTGAGCTCAGAGTTCTACATGAATGCATGCAGTTAGGACCTTCAGCCCTCGACGTTGTGCTGTTTATCCTACTCTAAGATCAGACTAACTTACATGCTTCCGTTCACTTTGTTCCAGGTGCCGATCCAAGAGTCTCTTAAGTTTCCCTCACGTATTTGACTCGACGACCACCGCTGGCAGTGCATTCGACACACCCACCACTCTCTGTGTAAAAACTCTATCGCTGATATCTCCCCTAAACCTTCCTCCAATTGCATTAAAATTATGCCACTTAGTCACAGACATTTCTGCTCTGGGAAAATGCTTCTGGCTATTCACTTTCTATGCCTCTCATCATCTTGTACACCTCCAGTGAGAAAAGCTCTCACTCTCTCATGGTTTCTTCATAAGACCTGCCCTCGAGTCCAGGCAGCATCCTGATAAATCTCCTCCTGGGCAATCGCACTTAATGAGAATTAACTAAGACCTCTACACTTTTTGGAGTTATTCATGGCACAAGGGAAGATAATTATCATTGGTTGGCATCAATCATCTCAGCCGTGGGACACATCTGCAGGAGATCCTCAGTGTAGCTTCCTCAGCCCAGGCATCTCCAGTTTGTCATCATAGAATCCCTACAGTGTGGAAGGAGGCTATTCAGCCCATTGAGTCCAAACTGAGCAGATAAGATTCCCTACAGTGTGGGAACAGGCACTTCGGCCCAACCAGTCCATACCAACCCTCCGAAGAGTAACCCACCCAGACACATTTCCCTCTGACTAATGCACCTAACATATTGGACAACTTAGCATGGCAAATTGACCCGTCCTGAACATCTTCGAACTGTGAGAGGAAACTGGAGTACCCAGAGGAAACCCATGCAGACAAATGGGGAATGTGCAAACTCCACACAGACAGTTGCCCAAGGCTGGAATCGAACCTGGCACCCTGGCGCTGTGAATCAGCAGTGTAAGCTACTGAGCCACGGTGCCAGCAGACGAGGGAGCATTCACTGAAGTTTACAACGTTTTCAGGACAAGTTGTCCCTCTTCAGCTCTTGAAACAATCTGTGACCGTGTGCAGCAAGACTTGGATAACATTCAAGATCGTGCTGTTAAAGTCTGGGTAACATTTCTGTAACAACACAGTACATTTACACAGTAAGAGGAGTTCATTCAGCACCTCAATCTGGTTTCACAAGAATGTGAGGAAGCCATTCATCCCATCCCATCAAAACTACTGGACAAGAAGAAGGATAGACCACTCAGTCCCTCTTGCCTGTTGCACAGGAAGTCAGGGAGTCTACTCTCTCCCACATGTCACATACATGGGAACAGACAGAACCATTTCACACCCGGAGTCACTTACAAAGGATCAGGAAGAGGTTATTCAGCTTGTCAAGCCACTAACGCAGGAACAGGAAAGTGTCAGAGATGCTCCAACATCACAAACAAATGGAGCAGGGGCTGCACAGACAGACTGCTCCAAATTGATCCACATGGCTTAATTACTCATGGTACATATATGTTACTTTAACATGGGTTTCTGGCAGTCGGAATGAAGCCAACATTTTTTAGCCATTCTCCAAGGTAACTTCCATCTCCAAGAAGGCAGACCCATGGTCTCCGTGGAGGTCAGAAACCGTTAGGGAATAAATAACTGTTTCAGAATGAAGGCATTTTGGCTGCTGACAGGATTGTGTACAAAGTGACATTCAATGCAGTGTCACACAGTAACTGTGCATTAAAGTGTTCAGAGTTCATTCAGAGCCTGTACCTCGCTGTCAATCGACATGGCGGCTCTGCAGATGCAGATGTCGTGAATCAAACATCTAATGATAAGCATTTTCACGCTATTCAGCTGTTTGGGTCATAATAAATTTCTGTCCATATCCATCAAGCTTCAACTTCTTATTCTCTCACAGCGCTACAGATTAAACACAGTTACTGCACCCTCTCCTCATGGTAACATCATGCCAGTGTTTAGTCTGGTCAAAATACTTTCCACTCTCTCAGTGACAAAGGGATCATTGTTTATAAAGCAGACCAAATCTTTACAAATACTCTCTCAGAAAACACGATCAGTTTGAAAGATATTATAACTTTGGTACTTCGATCATTTTGCATGAAGAACCACATATCATTTACTTCCTGCCCCCGTATGAATTCTGTCAGTGACTTATGACCAAGGACATCCAGGTCCTTTTCAACAAAAGCACTCGCCCACCTCTCTACCATTTAATAAATATAAATGTACATGATGATATCTGTTGTTCACATCTGAATCATTTTTATACCTTGTGAACAGCTATTGCCCAAACACTGATCCTGCTGCCACCCATCAATCCTTCAGTCCAGAGAAAAACAGAATTCTTCTCGTATCTCTATTACTCAATTTTTAATCCATGTGGTATATATTCCTCCCCTACCTACCCATGGACTCTAACATTCCCCACTCACCTGTATTCAAACATGTCAAGCGTCTTCTAAAAATACAAATACTCCAATCCCATTGGTTCTCAACTGTCAATGTCACAACGGACAATGTTCACAAACAGGTTTATCAAATATCATTTCCCTTTCCTGAATCTAGGCCGAATGAACCAAATCAAATCATTATTCTCCAAGTATGTAGTTGTCACTTTCCTTATAAAACGTTCCAATATTTTTTCTCACAGCTGACATCAAGCTATTTAGTTTTCGGTTTTCCCTCTCCATCCTGTTTTAAATATTTAAGTTTTCAATAGTTGTTTTCCAGTCTGCGGCCTCCTTTCCAGAATCTAACTAGCTTTGAAGAATAATCAGTAATTCTTTCACTAGCTCTGTTCTGATCTCAATCACTCTGGGATGAAGCTCATCAGATGCAGCAACTTATGAAACTTCAATTCAAATAGAATTTCAATAACATACTCTTCATTACTTCTGATTTCCTGCAGTCTCCCATTTTTACCAATCACTCTGTTCCTTAATATTTCTGCAAGTTAGTTTCTATATCCTCCCCTGTGGAGATCGAACCAATGCATTCCTCTCAACAGGCAGGTGGTTTCTGACTGCTTGTGAATACATTGGAGGACTGCACTTCGGAGATGGATACATTCCCCACTGCTGCCTGCAAAGTTCCAGAATCAATCCAGTTTAATTCATCGTGAGTGTCAGCACAGTCCTGTCCCTGGTGTGAGACGACAGGTTGTACTGAAGGACGGGATACAGCTCAATGACACCTCAATTTTGAGACAAGCTGGTTTTATACTTTACACCTGAATAGGTGCAGCATAGACAAATTTTCCTGGAAATCTCAGAGAGTATAGTACAGTGCCCTGCTCCTCCCAGTTTACACAGCTTCCCTACTTTGTAGTCATAGCTCAATTTGTTTACCATGGACCCAGACACACTGCAAATGCAGTATTCAGAGTGGGGTCCCCAGACCCTCGGGGTTCCTTGAATGAACCCAGTAGCTGACATCACAATCCTGAGAACACCATCCACAGACCCTCCACTGACTTTCTAGATGACAGCAGCAAGTCAATTCCCCACACCCACAGTGCATTCACTCAGTGTTGGAAATGCCTCGGTCTCCTCAGTTTCTTTTCCTGGCTGAGAAAGCTGTTACATCTCCAAGCAGTCGCACAGTTCCTCTCTTCAAAGAAGCAGTTGACAATGGAACATTACGTTTCTCTCTATCTCAGCGACTATAAGTATTGCTGATGGAGTTGATCACCACATTCAGAGAGGAGAGATAGAGGAACATAACTCACAGTAAGCAGGGACATCCCATAATAAATATGATATTCAGGAATATGTGATAAGGGGAATTGTTAGAATAACATCCCATTCTGTTTTCGTTCCATCCATCATCAGCAATCCTTTTGCTTGCTTTTTCTTTCTCTCTCTCTCTCTCTCTCTCTCTCTTGCTGGACATCATTCACTCAACACAAACCGCCCGCTCACCCTTCCAACCATCCCTGATATTATAATATTATTTTTCAGTTGCATTCAGTTTTGATAGGGTCACTGAACTCGAAACACTATTTGTGTTTCTTCAGACAGACTACCATACCTGATGAGATTCTCCAACATTCTTTCAGACGGTGGAGAATTTTATTTCAGATCGCCAGCATCCGCATTTCCTTGGTTAATTCACCCTTAATGTTGTTGTTTTGCGGGATGCTAGCATCACTGACAAGGGCAGCATTTTTGTCCATCCTAACTGCCCTTGACCATGCGGTCATTTGACAAGACAATATGGAGACAACCAGATTGTTGTGGATCTGAGGTGACACTTAGTTCAGACAGGGCAAACATGTTAGGTTTCTTTACCAAAGTTTATTAATAAAATAAGAAAAGAAATCCTGATGGTTTATGGTTGCTATGAGTGAAATTAGATTTCATTCCAATTTTTGTCATTGGAATTTAAATTTAGTCATCGACTGTGGTAGGATTTCAGACAATGCTTTTAGAGTCGTAACCCGTGCCTCTGAATTACACAGTCAGTGATATTATTACTCAGTTTAAGAGTCCCTGTTGTGAAGTAACTGCACAGACAAGAACAAGTTTGTGGTCAAACTATTTGTAACTGGAAGAGAGGTCAGTAGAGAACTGGGGCCATTAAATCTGTTGTTAACGAAGGGGTAGGTGATGGCGAAGTCAGCAACAGAACTCAGGCAGAGCTGGAAATTGTGGATATTATGAAGGGGGTGTCAGCAGGTTTGAGCACAGAGAGAATATGGAGACATAAAACAGTTCACGGTAAAAAGGGACTCAAAGTTCCGAACATTCTTGTTCCTTTTCAGATGTTTATGAGGAAGTACTTTGGAAATGCATGAGAAGGAAGTGGCGTTTGTGACTGAAAGTTTATGCAGTTGTTAAATATAATCAACCAGAATAGAAATAATCAACCAGAATAGAAATAATAGAAATAAGCATCATTTATAGAAGTGACAGAGATAGACTTACCAGGAACACCAATAATAGCGAGGATGGGATAGTACCCAGCTTGAATAACCATTAGTATGGCTTGTATCCGCAACTCTAACCGTGGCCAACCCTGAGAAAGCCAGTAAAGACCCCAGGATAAACTCCTGTCCATTGTTGGAACATTCCAGTCTAATGTTCTCAAATTCTGATCCATTGTTGGAACATTCCAATCTAATGTTCTCAGATTCTAATCCATTGTTGGAACATTCCAGTCTAATGTTCTCAGATTCTGATCCATTCTTGGAACATTCCAGCCTAATGTTCTCAGATTAAAATCCATTGTTGGACCATTATAATGTTCTCAGATTCTGATTTTTCTCTCTTTCTCTGTAGCTGCTGATCCCAATCTTGTTGAGGTTGACTCTGCGCCGAATACTTTGGCATAACAAGTTGAAAGAAGTCCCTAATTATGGAAGAGGGAAAGCCTCCAGTGACCCAGTTAGGTCCAGGAAGACTGATATTAATCACAGTCACTAAACAAACAGCTCCAGTTAACCCATTTCACAGCAACTCTGAAATATCACAATAATACTTGGTGTGTGTGGGATTTTGATATCACTGATTATTGGTCAAATAGCATATCTCCAGTTGTAAACATAGAGGTGAGGGAGGGAGATAATTCTTTCTCTTCACAAGCTCAATGATTCTGCTGTGTTTTTTTGGCAGCGTAGGAATTGCTGGGCTCCTGAGGCCGTCTGTGTCTGATCGCCAGGCCTGCTGATTCTTTTCGTTTTATTTATTTATGTTTAACTTTGACTTTTTTCTGTCCAGCATTTAACGGTTTAGGTGGGTTTAAGCATTTTTGAGAGACACCTACAGAGCCATAGACGATGTAGATACAGTCCATTCCTTGTGTTCTTGCAGCCACGTCCGGTCCTGTGGAGTGATGGTCAAAAACTCACAGAACCAAGATTCTTAGTTTTACCTTTTGGTATTTATTGCTGGGGTCTCAGCAGAGTTGGAAGGCAGGAAATCTCTCCCGGGTGCTACACACTCTCTGCGTGATTTCTCTCGGAACTGTCTTTTGATGCTCTTTCCTCCTGGATTGGGGAACTGCATGTGAGACAATCTGTTTCCTGCATTTGTTTTTTGACATTTGTGTGCTTATTGGACGATACTATATTGGAGCAGTTACTGTATAGTTATTAAGTAAACTATTATTCTGCTAAGCTTTCCAACAGAATTAAGTTATTGGAAGTTCCTCTTACTTTTGTTGTCTTTTATCGACAGTATTCGAATAAATTGTGTTTTACTTAATGTCGAATAGTTTGACCAAGGAAATTTTATCTGAAACATATCACCTCACATTTACCAGCGGAATGGGTCAAGCTGGAGGAGTGATAGTCATGTCAGGAATTATATCAGATACTCAATCCATCTCTCAGATCCAGCCTGGACACGTTTAAGCCCAGATGAGGTACCTGCTCAGCATGAAGCACTGCGTAGACCAGGCTGGTGTACTGCTCAGCAATCCGTCCAGGATCGAACACTGTTTAGAACTCACCAGTTCACTACTTATCGGTCCAACAATGCACTGAGCTATAAACTTGGATAGATAATCTTTTCAGCACAGGGCGTTGTGCAGAACACACAAAGGCATTGTTCTATTCACATAGACTTGATATCTGTGCAGTATGGGGAGCTGTACAGTGAATAGCAATGAATTTATCTATTAATCTGGAGCAGTTACCTTCCCAGCATACACGGCTGTGTACACCAATCACTGCATTGCTCAGTAACACTGTGTTAGATCACTGCCCAGCGTGGGGAAACTTGCAGCTCAGAGATAGATGGCGGGGGAATCAGTTTTAATACCAACAAATGGGAGAAGCTTGGTTTAAAGCGAGGGGGAGATTGAGAGAGAATTTCACAGAAGGATCTGATGGTAGGTTTAAAAATTGTTAAATGAAAACATTTCGATAGCATCTTGCAATATAGGTCACTGTTTCCAGGAATAATGGGTGAGCAGGATATTGGTGTAAGTTAAGATGATGGAGAGTTTTGGATAAGCATTTGTCCTGAAGCTTTGTAACTAGGAGTAGGATCAGCAGAGTCTTTGACTCATTGGACAAAATCGAACAATAATTTGTCTCAGTGCCATTTTCATTGAGTGCGACAGAAGGAATGTCTGCACAAGGCTGAGCTAATTTCCTGGTGTTATCTTATCGAACTCACCTCATTAACTACCCACCGCATCCCATGGTGTCCCTCTCATTCAATACAAGCCTGACTTTCCCACCCATCATGGCTGTAGTTACACACCATCGCCCAGCTACCCCTGGATATTCAGTGATCCCTGGCACTGCTGCCATCTATAAAAGGACAATGGGCACACGGTTGAACTCTCTCAGTTTGGAGCTGCCCTGCACAGATTACCCCGAGCATGGCAGATTAGGGAAATTACACCACAGCTCGTCAACAGGGGCACGGAGGGCTGGGTGAATTGTCTGGTATAAAGCGGGACCATCTCTTCCCAGAGGGAGCCGCACCACCAGACTCATCGAGCATGATCTGAGCACACCACTCAGCTCAGTGCAGTATCTGCGGTCAGAAGAAATGTCCAGCAATACAGGAAAACCATCAATAACCTTCCCCGCTCTGTCAGGATAAGGGTCACTGTATTCTCCGAACTCTCTCACACTCATTGTATATCTGTTAGCGCCTTCCCCAGAATAAGGCTCCATCACTCTCACCACTGCAATGCAGCATCTTCTCTCTCTCTCTCTCTCTCTCTCTCTCTCTCTCTCTCTCTCTCTCTCACCTACCCAATACCCCCACATGGTTATAAAATGTTATTATGAGTGCAGTTTCTAGAATTCTCTGGATGATGTCATTTGTACAATGTTCCAGATAATTTTCAAAATAATTCAACTTTAGCAAACTGTTCATCCCCCAGTATGTAACCCAGCAGAGGAAGGAGCAGAGTTTTACTTTATTTTAAATCACTCAGGATGAAAGTGCCTCATGAGGCCATTAAGCCTCTTCAATATGCTCCACTATTCAGACAAAGAGAGCACTTAGACACTTGAAGACTCACTCTCTTCTTGAAGACAGGCACCACTCTGGACTTATAGCCAGTTTCACTGGAACACTCCTGTAATCTTGAGAGTTATGGAATATTTCACACAGTGCCACCAGTCACTCTGTAACCACTTCTATTAAAGCAAGCTATGAATTGCTGGTGAGCTGTTTACCCTTGGTCTTTTCTGTTTGAGAAAGGCCTTATACGTTTTGTTAGAGACAATGCAAAACTTTCATCTGACTACAATTTGATTTATAATGTTGAAACTCTTTGTGCCTTCCCCTGTGAGGAACGATGTAAAATACTGTTTTAAATTCTCTGCCTGTTCCCTGAAACCAGTTCCCCAGTCACAAGCTCCCGGTGTCCCACATATTCTTTCCTGCCTTTCTTCCAAGGGTCACACAGACATCATAAACTTTTTTTATTTGATATGGTAAAACTCTTGCGGTTAGTTTCTTTTCATATTTCTTGCCAGTTTTGGGATATTTTATTTTGTATTTTGTTTTTAACAATCTGCTTCTGGTTCCAAAAGTAAACTTCCCAAATGTGGCCGACGCCAGAGCGCCCCAATCTGCATCCTTCTTTGTGATTGATTAGCATACTTCACCGTCTTTGTACATCATGGGTGGTTCATCTTCACATCTTCACATCTTCATATCATCTTCTTTTTGATAGGAGACAATCGTTACTGAGCGTTATTAAGCAGTACCTGCTTGAATGTTCCCCACCCACCACACACACACACACGCACACACACACAAATCTACTGACCTTCACCTATGTCTGTTTTCACACTCCGTGTTTGACCAGATATATGACAAATATCTGCATTTGAAATGCCTGGCTCTTTTCAATCATTGAGGGGGAAGCTACTACGTGGCTGAACACATGATCAGCTGAGGGTGTCTCCATTCTCACAGTTTCCCTGCCTCTGTCATTTCTGTAATATGATGCCGCATTCCTTTGGGAAGGTTCATACATGTCATCCTTTTCACTCAAACGAGAAATCCCTTCACTCTGATGGACTGAGCGTTCAGCTGTGACTGTCCAGTCTCCCTCACTTCTGCTCTCACTCCGTCCCCTCCTTCGCAGAACAATGATAGATCTCCCTTGTCCTTACTTCCTACTGCACTAGAATCGACATTTACTGAATCAATGCCGCTTCCACCACCTCCAGCAGGACAGCTCCATCAAACACATCTTCCCCTCCCGTCCACTGTCAGCATATCACAGGGACCACTTCTTCTGTGGCACCCTCCATCATCCCGAACACTTCCCCACACACCCATGGCACCTTCCCATGTAAATGCAGGAGCTGAAACATTTGCCCATTCACCTCTTCCCTCCTTACTGTCCAAGGCCCTAAACACACCTTCCAGGTAAAACAGCATTTCACGTGTACACTTTCAATCCAGTTTCCTGTCATTGCTGCTCACAATGCAGTCTCCTTTACACTAGTGAGCCAAAGAGAAACTGTTTTGAGGAACATCTCATCTCTGTCTGTAGAAATGACCCTGGCCTTCTGATTGCTCCCCATTTCAATAACCTACATTGCTCTCATGATTATGAGAATTCTTTGAGAAGTTAATGATGGGTTGGACCAGAGAGAGATACCTATCTGAACTTCCAGAAGGCCTCTGATATGGTACCACACAGGAGGCTGCAGAGTAAGATAAGGACCCATGGTGTCAAAGACCAGGTACTAGCATGGATAAAAGGTTAGCTCTCTGATGGATGCAGAGTGAGGATAAAATTGTCCCTCTCAGGACGGTAGCCGGTGACTACCAGTGTTCCACAAGAGCCAATGTTGGGACCACAATATTTCACTTTATAGGTTAATGATCTGAGTGGCGGGGCAGAAGGCATTCTGGCTACGTTTGCAAATGATGCAAAGATAGGTGGAGGGGCATGTAGTATTGAGGAGGCAGGGAGCCTGCAGAAAGATTTTGACAGTTTAGGAGAGTGGGAAAAGGAGTAGCAGATGGAACACAATGTGGGAAAGTGTGAGGTAATGCACTTTGATATGAAGAATACAGGCATGGACTATTTACTAAATGGGAAAAAAATCAGAAATCTGAGTAACAAAGGGACTTGGATTCCAAGCCCAGGATTCGCCTTAGATAAACTTGCAGGTTGAGTCAGTTAAGAAGGAAGATGCAATGTTGTCATTCATCTCGAGAGGAGTAGGATATACTGGTGGGGATTCTGAGGCTTTCTAAGGCTCTGGTCAGACCACATTTCCAGTATTTTGTGCCTCATACCTCAGGAAGGATGTATTAGCCTTGGTGTGTGTCAAGAGAAGGTTCACCAGAAATGAAAAGCTGAACACATGAGGAACATTGGAGAACACTGGGTTTATACTCGATGGAGATTAGAAGGATGAGGGGGGATCCAATTGAAACTTACAGAATACTGAATGACCTGGATACATACAAAATTGGGAAGCCGTTTGCACTGGCAGGAGGACACAGGTTTAGAGCAAAGGGAAAATCCATTAGAATGAAGATAAGATGAAACGTCTTTATTCAGAGAGTGGTGAAATTGTGGAATTCCTTACCACAGAAGGCTGTGGAAACCAGATCATTTGGCACCAACGACATAGCCAGGAAAGGGACTGAGGATCTGAAAAGTGACTACAGAGAGTTAGTTTGGAAGCTGAAGAGCAGGACGAGTAGAGTAGTGATCTCTGGTTTGCTACCAGTGCCAGAACTAGTGAGATGATTAACACTCAACGAATGCCGATTTACACGTGGCAGCGAGGCTGGTGCAGGAGGGAGGGCTACAGATATCTAGACCATCAGGATACCTTCTGGGTAAGGTGGGACCTGTACATGAAGGACGCGTTGCACCTGAACTGGAGGGGCACAAATGACCTGTTTGGGATGTTTGCTTGTGTGATTCTGGCGGGTTTGAACTAGTTTGGCAGGGGGGTAGGAATCAGACCACATGTCTGAGAGGGGATTAGTTGCAGACAGGACAGTGACAGGGTATATTGAATCTATCAGGAAGATTTCTCACGTGATGAAACAAAGAGATCAGGTAAAGTGCGTCTGCTTTAATGCAAGGAATGTCTGAAATAAGAGTGACAAACTTAGAGCATGGATCAGTACTTGGGGCTACAATGTTGTGGCCATAACCGAGACGTAGATTTCACGCGGGCAGGGATGGTTGCTTGATGTTCCAGGGTTTAGAATGGTAGAAAATCTTTAGGGGTGGCGCGGTGGTGCAGTGGTTGACACTGCTGCCTCACAGCACCAGAAAACCGGGTCCAATTCAATTGGAGGACAGTTTTGAGAGGGATCCCACAGGGCTATGTCCTTGGGCCTCTGCTCTTTGTAATTTTTATAAATGACTTAGATGAGGAGGTTATGGGGTGGGTTAGTAAATTTGCTGATGACACAAAGGTTGGAGGTGTCGTCGATAGTATTGAGGGCTTGTGGAGGCTGCAGCGTGACATAGACAGAATGCAGAGCTGGGCTGAGAAATGGCAGATGGAGTTCAACCTGGGTAAATGTGAAGTGATGCATTTTGGAAGGTCAAATTCGAATCCTGAATATAGCGTTAAATACAGGATTCTTGGCAGTGTGGAGGAACAGAGGGATCTGGGTGCGCAAGTGCATAGATCCCTCAAAGTTGCCACCCAACTGGATAGGGTGTCAAGAAAGCATATGGTGTTTTGGCTTTGATGAACAGAGGGATAGAGTTTAAGAGCAGTGAGGTTTTGCTGCAGCTCTACAAGTCCCTGGTGAGACCACACTTGGAATATTATGTCCACTTGTGGACCCCATACTATAGGAAAGATACGGAGGCTTTGGAGAGGGTGCAAAGAAAGTTTACCAGGATGCTGCCTGGACTGAGGGCTTGCTTTATGAAGAAAGGTTGAGCAAGCTTGGACCTTTCTCTCTGGAGACAAAGAGGAGAGAGGAGATCTGATCGAGGTGTACAAAATAATGAGAGGAATAGAGAGAGTCAATACCCAGAAACTTTTCCCCAGGGCAGGATTGACTAGTATGAGATGTCATAGTTTGAAGGTATTAGGAGGAAGGTAAAAGGGAGACGTCAGAGGTAGATTCTTTACGCAGAGAATTGTGAATGTATGGAATGCATTGCCAGCTCTGTTTGTGGAAGCAGAGTCATTGGGGAAATTCATGCGACTGCTGGACATGCACATGGATAGCAGTGAGTTGAGGGGTGCGTAGGTTAAATTACTACATTTTACATTAGGATTAAATCTCGGGACAACATCGTGGCCCAAAGGGCCTGTTCTGTGCTGTACTGTTCTATGTTCTATGTTCTATTTAGTATACTTAAAACAGACTCAGATAAGTTCTTGATTGAATATGGGATCAAAGATAACTGACAGGAAGCGCAACCCAAGCTCGAGTAACACCTCACTTTACACTTTGGTACGTTACAGTCTGTTGGAGTTAATATTCAATTCCATAAATTCCCAGCCTGAACCCATCATGGCTGTTCTCCATTTTCCGTACACTCTCCCTCATGGGCTCCCTAAGTTCGTGTCTTGTTTCTGTTCCATTCAACAGAGAAAATCAATTTCTAATATTTACATATTAGTTTACACCCATTATATATCTGTGTCTCTTTCACCACAACTTCAAGCCCATTTGTCTTTCACACTGGGTCTCCAAACACTCTTTCCCAACTCTGCCAAGATACTAAAGCGCTCACTTTCCAATCCTTTACACGTCTGAAGAGGATTTGCACTGGACTTGAAACATTAACATTGTTTCTCTGTGTCTGCAGATGTTGCCAGACCCACTGAGTTCCTTCAAAAATGAAAAGTTACAGAATACATTTTCAATATAGCTTACTGGGTGCTTTGAGGAACAGTCACAGAACCCGAAAGATTACCTCGCTTTCACTCCACAGATGCTGTCAGATTTGTCAGTGTCTTCAGCAATTTCTGTTTTTGAATAAGTTTCAAACATGTGTGTCAAAGCTGCTCATACGCCCTGACCAACATGGAGAGCCATACACCGGGAAGTGAATGATAATGCAGGTATACAAATTCATTTGTTCTGAAACTACATAAGGCTGTCATTACCGACACTATAGAGCTCTTAACCATGGTCATGGAGAGAAATAGAGGGAAACACATTCGCTTTAAACAGAAGATGGCATTACTGGAGGAGACAATATTCAGGTGAAAACGTGAAATGCGTTTGAGGAATGGGATAAATTGGAGGCATGGCATCATTAAGATACCCTAACAGGATGAGAACCTAATAAATATGGAAGTGTGCCCACATCAGAAACCGGGATAGGGCACTGTGTACAGGGGAGAAGGGTGATCGGGTCCCCGTGTGAATTGAGGATAGGCAGCAGAATTGTATTGCAGATATTGCAGCTCAAACTGGGCATTCATGTGATGCTGCAAATCATAGCAGCTGTAGTAGCAGCAGCAGTAGTAGAATTATATTCAACCACAATATAATCTCTCAGTCTGCCATTACCATAAAGCCGATCTCCGCCTCAGTAATGAGTGTGGGTGAACATGGACGGTCAGAACTGTGTGTACCTAAACCTGAAGACAATCCATTCAAGCTACCACAATTACTGCTTACATTAACAAACAGCAGAACTAACATCTTGTCGAGAGAGTTACTGTGACCACTTCTTTTAAAAACAGGTGTGAATTACTGCTGGCCTGTCTACTCTTACTCTTACCTGTTAGAAAAATCCTTGTTCCTTTTGTTAGAGATGGTTCAAGAACTTCCCTCCTATTACCATTTGATTTACATCATTGAGACACTTACTGTACCTTCCCCTGTGAGGAAAGATGTAAAACATGGGTGTAACTTAGCTGTCTGCTCTCTGTAGCCAATTATTCAGTCACACCCTCCAATTATGTGCAATATACTTACCTGCTTTAATTTCTACCTCAGGTCACACAATCATCTTGAACTTTTTTTATATGCTCGGAAAAGCTCAATCTACTTGTTTCTGTATTTCTTGCCAATTTACTACATCATGTCTTTTCTCCCCTTTCCCTCGTTTTCTAGATTCATACAGTCATATCGCGCACAAACAGACCCTTTGGTCCAACTTGTCCATGCTTACCAGGTTTTCCAAACTAAACTGGTCCCATCTGATTGCATTTTGTCATTATGCCTGTAAGCTTTTCCCATTCGTATGTTTGTTCTAATGAGTTTTAAATGTTGTAGCTGTACTTACACCTCCCACTCTTTCTCTGACTGCTCATTCCATATACACACATCACCCTCTGTGTGAAAGCATTGACCCCTCGTCCATTTCAAATCTTCCCTATTTCACCTTTAACCTATGCCTTCTATGGTTGTACTCCCCCATCCCGTGGAACAATAAAACCTTGGCTGGTCACTCTATTCATACCTCTCATGATTTTATAAACTTCTACAATGTCATCCCTCAACCTCCTACACGCTGTTTGACACCAGCTTCACGAACAAGCATTTAAAGATAAGCACTGCAAATTTGAAACAGTATTCAAATGACAGGTAAATAACACTCAGCCCAAGCTTCATACTGTGATTTGTTTTTCTCCACGTTACAATACTAAGGCATCATGAAACTCTTACGAGTATCAATAAGAGGTCAAACACGTGAATTGCTTTGTCCAAATCGTGTGATTATCTCTACAGTGAAAGCGCATCTCTTGTCTGAACCATATAAGAAGGGGAATTCTTTTACCACACGGTCAGCGTCTACCTTTAGCAGAGTGAGATGAAGGCTGAGTATACTTTTTGAAATTTGGATCACAGTGTGAATTCAGTGCAAAGGGGGAGAGCTGTTTTCAAAAAGGTTTACGCCAAGAAGGAAACTTTCCAGAATGAGATGTGAGTGGGAGCTGTAAAGCAGCATGAATGGAGAGGCTGAGCCACAATGAGACCAGAGCAAAGTGGGAGCACAAAACGAAGCTTGATGCTACAGCAGAGTAGGTAGGCTTGATCAAAGAGTTTCAGGTGAAGTGGGTTGGGGACCATAATGTGAGAGAATGTACTCTGTAATTTGAGACTAAGATCCTGGAATCAGGCAGGGGAGACGAGCAGGGAAGAGGATGGAGCAGCAATGGCAGGGTTTTCTGCGGGGTAAATCAGGAAGTACAGCTGAAATTCATGCCTAACATCAGCTTATGGTCCCTGAAATAAACATTATAAATCTGGACCTCCACTAATCCTTGAGAGCTTTTGTCAACCATGTGTGGTTCACCTGCTTATCGAGTTCTTCTTTTGAACAGAAACAATAATTACTGAGCGGTTTGGGATATCTGCTTGAATGTCTGCTAACG
This sequence comes from Chiloscyllium punctatum, assembly GCF_047496795.1. NCBI lineage: Eukaryota > Metazoa > Chordata > Chondrichthyes > Orectolobiformes > Hemiscylliidae > Chiloscyllium > Chiloscyllium punctatum. Next base: position 16,042,716 of record NC_092786.1, read on the forward strand.
TAAACTCACTGGCCTTCCACTGGGTCTATTTTCACATTATGCTTCAGACCAGATGTGAAGCAGAAATCCTCAATTTAGATGCCTGGTTCATTTCAATCATTCAGGGGGAGCTTCTGCCTGTGGCTGAACACATGATCAGCGGAGGCTGACCCCATGCTCCCAAGTTTCTCCAACTCTGTTATTTCTGTTTGATGATGCAACATTCATGTGAGCTTCGTTTAACGTGACCTCATTTTCCTTTAAACCAGAATTCCCCTAACTCTGGTGGCCAGGGCCTTCAGCTGTCACTGTCCCATCTCCCAGTGTGTTGCCCTCCATCCGTCCCTTTCATCCCAGAACAATGTTAGATTCCTCCTTGTCCACACTTCCTCCGAGAATTGAGGATCAAAATTACCATTTCCACCACCTCCAGCAGGCCAGCACCATCAAACACATCTGCCTTTCCCGCCAACTGCCAGTATTTCACAGGGGCCATTCCCTCAGTGACCCCTCCATCACCCCGAACACTGCCCATTCCACCATGGCACCTTCCCATGCAATTGCAGAAACGACAACACTTGTCCATTGACCTCTTCACTCCTCACTGCTCAAGGCACCAAACATACCTTCCAGTTAAGCAGCATTTCACATGGAAACTTTCAATCTGGTCTCCTATCATTGCTGCTCACAATGCAGTCTCTCTATATTGGCGAGACCAAACATGAGATTGCTTTGAGGAACACTCCCACTCTGTCTGTAGAAATAACCCTGACCATCTCATTGCTTCCCATTTCAATAACCTACCTTGCTCTCATGCTAACATTTCGGCCCTGGGCAATGTTCCAAGGAAGCACAACCCAAGCTTGAGTAACAACTCACTTTAATTTTTTCTACGTTACATCCTGTAGGAGTTAATGTACAATTTCATAACTTCACAATCTGACCCCATTATAGCTATTCTCCAGTTTCCGCACTTTGTCCCTCCTGGCCTCCCAATGACCTTTGTCTGGTTGTGTCTTTATCTTACATTCAATAGAGATAATTCCTTTTCCCCATTCACAACATAATTTAAAGCTATTTCACATGATCGTCTCGTTCACCACTATTAAAAGCATCTTTATCATTTGCCACATCCTCTTTTACCCGTCAACCCCCTCATTACATCTGTCAAGGGATTATAAAGCTCATTTTCCAATCCCTTTCAGCTCTGAAGAAGTGTCATACTGGACTTGAAATGCTAACTCTGTTTCTCTGTCACTGCAGATGATGTCAGACCTGTTCAGCCTCTCTAGAAATGAATAGGCTCAGAATAAATTTTCAATTAAACACATAACTATAGATACTGGAAATGAAAATGCAAAAATTACTGGAGATAATGGGAGCTTTGTAGAAGGGTCACTCGCCCTGAAAGTTTAAATCTACTTTCACTTCACGAGATGCTGCCAGATCGGCTGAGTTTCTTCAGCAATTTCTGTTTTTGAACAAGTTCTATAGATGTGTGTTAAAGCTGCTCAAACGCCTTGCCTAACACGGAAAGCCGTGCACTGGGAAGTGTCCTATAATGCAAGGTGCACAAATTCCTTGATCTGAAACTGCATAAGGCTGGCATCACTGACACTGCAGTGTTCTTTTCATGCTCAGGAAGAGAAAAAGAGGGGAACACATTCACATCAAACATAGAAGAAGGCATTGGGGGAATGGAAACGATTCAGATGCAAACGTTAACGGGTTTGAGTAAAGTATCAAATTGGAGATGTGACACCAGGGAGAGACCTTCAGCAGAATGAGAATAGGAAAATGGAAGTGTTACCACATCAGAAACCAGATTAAGACATTGAGTTCAGGGCTTATGGGTGAATGGGTCTTGATGTAAATTGGGGGATAGTCAGTAGAATTGAAGTGAACATATTGGAGCTCAAAGTGGGCATTCATGTGATGCATTAGAATCACAACAGCAGCAGAATTGTATTCAACTACAATCTGTAACATTTTCCCCAGGATAATCCCTCAGCCTACCATTAACATCAAGCTGATCTATGGTTCAGTGATGAGTGCGGGTGAACATGATAAGATCGTAACCATGTGTACCTAAACCTGATGACAATCCATTAAAGCTACCGCACTTGACTGGTTACGTTCGAAACAGCAGGACTAACATCTGATACAGAGGGCGAAATGATCACAAGACTAACAGATCACATCGAAGTTGTGCAGTGCTGCCACATCCAGACATAAATGTCGATGGACTATTAAACAACTCACTGGAGAAGAGGACTCCATAAATATCGCCATCCTATATCACGGGACAGCCCTGTACATTAGTGTAAAATACATGGTTGTATTATCTGCATCGTACACAGCCAGAAGTGTTGAGTTGATGATCCACCTCACCATCGCCATGCTGCCCGCCGAATCACAGATGCCAGTCTTTAATCGATCTGATTCACTGTATGTGACATGAAGAAATAGCTGAACACAGTAAATACGACAAAGGCAATGGGTCCTGACACCATTCCTGCAATGGGACTGAACACTTGTGCTGCCCAAGCCGTGTCCCTGGGGAAGCTGTTTCATTCCAGCTCCAACTCTGACATCTTCCTGGCAATGTGGAAAATTACTCAACTATGTCCAATCCCATAACAATGGAATAACTGCAGTCTGACCATTTACCAAGCCCTGAGTCCCGTCGCGATAGTCACATTGGTGGGAGTTCTTTTTGACAGAGCTGTGAAGCAGCACAGAAATAACCAGCTCAGTGTGGTTTCAGATAGGTCCCCATATGGAGATGGTGCAGTAGTGGAAAAGTCACTGGATTACTAATCCAGACCAGGCTAATGCTGTGGCAGCTGGTGGACGTTATAATTAATAAAATATCGAGATGTAAAACCTGGATTCATTAACAGTGACCTTGAATCCAATGTCGATTGTAAACACCAATTTCCTTTCCCAATGTACTTTCAGGAAGTGAATCTCCCGTGCTTTCCTGGTCTGGCCTAAAAGTGACTCCAGACACACAGACATGTGATAAACTCTTCAATGGTCTCGGAAACGGACAAGCAAGACACCCTATTGTATCAAACTGTTCCGGATAAAACTTTACAGATCACCCGGCACCAGCCTCAGTATTGGAACGGGAAATACTACCGTGTTGACTCTGCAGAGATTTCCTTCCTAACGTTTGAGAGCAGGTGGCAGGATTTACAGAGCTTTCCCACAGACTGCACAGAATCATCGGGAAAGGAGTAGGTCATTCAACACACTGAGCATCCTCCATTCTAGTTCATGGTGAAAATCTCCTCAATTCAGTTTCCCCCACACAGTGTTCATATCCTTTAGTATGTTTAAACATTGGAACATATAAAATCGGATGTATCGTAATTGCTTTGGTCCATCAATTTTGATCCTCCATTCAATATACAGGCAGTTATCCAATAAAGGTGTGTTTATTAAATGCAATTTCGCTGCAACACAATTAGTGAATTGTGCCCCTTTCTATATAAAGTGAGCTCCCCTTCATTGTTATGGGAGTCTGTTTCTGGCACCAGCTAAACAGCAAATTCCAGCCTCAGGATCCCTCTGTCTGCCAAATGCACCCTCAGTGTATTCGGCTAAAGCAGGAATATAATCCGCTCTGCAAGCCTTGCAACTGAACTTGAATGTGGGATTTGTAGTCTACATTTAGAAGGAAATTAATTTCAAACTGGGAGGGGAATATCTTGGAGAGAACTGGAATTCTGCATCAGCATCACGTGGTCAGTCAGCCCGCGCGCTTTCTGAAGAAGTTTTTGGTGAAAGGTGCAGGGCTGTAGTCAGTGACTATAGTCTTAAAGTGTGACATTTGCTGCACTAATTCATTACACTATACGGTTTAAAGATTTATGCAGCCTTGGTTTGGATTGAATGGATGAGGGTTGCTGAGGGATAGACTATAATATTTTTAATCTTTTTAATCTGTCTTCCCTGTATGTGGGAGTATTCTTGGTACAATGCACAGTTGTATATGATTCACCCTGTTTATAAAAGGGGGCAGGAATAAAATAACAGATGGGCTGCATAAAATGTTTGGTGGAGAAGTTTCTAGATCCCTTTGTCTAATGCTGCTCCAAGTTTGAAATTCCCTGTTATCAAGTCCTTTCTTAAACTTGTGACATCATTCAGAGCATTCAAACTGCTGCTCAGGAACAGGGAGAAACAGGAGATAGTCACTCAACTGCTTGATTCTGGGACACAGGGTCAGGAGACAGTCTTACAACTGTTCAAGATTGGGACACAGGAACTGGAGGTAGTCACTCAACTGCTCGATACTGAGACACAGGAACAGGAGGCAGTCACTCAACTGCTCGAGACTGGGATACAGAGAAATCTGGAAGCTAGTGAGGCCCCAGATTTCTGTTCCCCAGGAACAGGAAGAGGTGACTCACTACCCACCAGTCTTGGACACTGGGAGAAAAGGAAACTTGCCTTGTTACTAACAGAAATATCTGAATAAGTTGCGTGAGCAAGCCATTCAATCCTGCTCCAACATTCTTCAAAACCATGGCTGATCTGATTGTAGTTCCCTCATTCCATTTTACAGAGATTCCCCTCTCTGCAGTCTCTGCTCCATTTGTAGGTCATGTTGCAGATCCAGATACTGTAACTACAGTCACCATGTTTCATCCAGAATTGGGTCACCAAAGTCTCTGGTCTTCCTGAATTTCCACAGCAGTTTAAAACACAGCCTCCAGGAAACCATCCCCAGCACTTCCACGAGTGTACAAAAACTAGAGTTAAGTCAAATGTCAGTAAAATGCAAGTGAGAAACCTGGTCTGAATCACGAACAGTTGTGGGGATTCCTCATGTTACTGAGCACATGAGCAGCAGAGAATGATTAACGCAGACATTCAATGGATAGGCACAGAGCAAGTTACAACGATGTACCTCAAAACTGCTAAAACCCCACTCTCCAACATGGAGTACAGGGCAGGACACTGGGACACACACAGAGACAACACATGCACACAGACCCACACGGACACACAGACACATTAGCATCTTTTGGATATAACTAGATAAGTTATGCTTAATGATGGGATCAAGGCTTGTTGTGAGAAGGCAGGAGAATTGGCTTGAAAAGCATGTCAGCCCATGATCAATAGCTCAGTAGACTGGATGGGCCAAATGGCCTTTTATTCTGCTGTAATCATTTACGGTCTAATGTACATGCATTTGTCTGTGTTTGTGCGCATACTTGTGCATGTGTGTCCGTGTTTTTGTGCGTTTGAGTGTGTCTGTGTGTATATGTCTGTGTGTGTCTGAGTGTGCTTGTCTGTGTATGTATCTGTGTGTGTGTCTGTGTATGTTTGTGCTTCTCTGTATTTTCAGAAATAGAAATATCAATGTACATTTTTTGAAAATTTCTATTCTGTTTGACATTCACCTTTCCATCAAAGTTTGAGGAACTTTGTTTTCGTCATGAATTTGTTGTTTTTACAAATGAAGGAAATCAACCTGACCTCTTCTGAGGATGAACCTGATCCAATGTGCGACCTATAACATTGGCCATATCATCAAACTGGTTACACCGATAACTTGCTGTGACCAATGGAACAGTGGCAGTAGAAAATAAAACAGTTACCCAACAACCCAAGGAAATCTCGACCAGTGAGCCTGACATCAGTGGTGGGTGAGTTGTTGGAGGGGATTCTGAGGGATAGCCAATTGCATGCATTTTCAAAGGCAAGGGTTGATTGGGGATAGTCACCGTGGCTTTTTGCATGAGAAATTGCGTTGTACGAATTTGACTGAGTTTGTTAAAGAGGTGACAAAGCAGATTGATGAAGGCAGTGTTGTAGATGTTTTCCATACAGATTGGAACAAGTTGTTTGACAAGATTCTGCATATTTGGCAAGTTAGTAAGGTTAGGTCACATGGGAACCAGCGCACCCAAGCCAATTGAATACAAAATTAGATTCAAGGGAGGAGTCAGAGATTGGTAGAGGATTGCTTTTCAGACTGGAGGCCTGTTTTAAGGTACGAGGGGAAATAATTTAGAGGAAATTTAGGTGCAATGTTTTCATACAGAGGGAGGTATCCATATGGAATTATCTCCCAAAGGAAGTGATAGAGTCTGGCATCTTGATGGGTATTTGAATAAGGAGATTTAGAGGAATATGAGACAAATGCTCTCAAATCAGACTCGATCATAATGGGATATCTGGTCAGCACTTACACATTTGCATTCTTTATGACTCTATAAGAGGGATGAGCAGAAATTCTAAACAGGCATTTCAAGTGGGAATTCTCTTCCCCACAAGTTTGAGATGTCTCTTAGTTTATATTGGACGGAGAAGTGATTCTTGGATAATAGCACACAGACAGGAAAGTGGAGCTGAGACCACAACCTGATCAGCCACAATCTTAGTCCCTGGTAGAGAACGCTCAAAGTGTCCAATGACCCACTCCTGCTCCTCAGTGCCATGTTTCTGTGTTCCATTCAGCCCATCAAACTTGCTAGACAGGAGCAATTAAAGGCTATTTACTCCTTTCACAGAAACAGAGGAGACCATTCAGCCCCTCAAAACTGTCAAACCCAGTTTGGTCTGGTTTTAAAATGTAGTAGGAAAACCCAGGCAGTGGTATGAAAGAGGGTCCTTATCACTCCTAACTGAGCTTCCCCTTTCTGCAACTTGTGTTTTGTTTGTTGGTTAAGTTGTAGACCCAGTTTCACTGTGAATACAGCCCCCATTCCTCACCCAGCGATTGTCCAAACAATCTGGTAATATTCAACACCACAGCTTCCAGGAAAATAACAGCCTCTATTTTCCAATAATAGAACGTGAGAAGGCCACAAACAGGGTTATGTCATTCATCCACAGGCCACCCACCCCCCTCGCCACCCCAACTCACAAGCAGATTTCTCCCACAATAAGATCATAAGGTCTAATATCCTCTTCCTTGTCCAATTCATGTCTGAGCCCTCAACTCTGACTGGTCAAAAAGCACTCCCTGCCCCACACTGTGCCCAATTGATATGAGCAAAAGACGTGATCACAAAGGTTCAGGGAAGATTGACCGGCCCTGACATCAAGGCATCAATTAACTAAGGACGGTCTCAAAGAGCCTGACCAGGATCGCACTTAATGGGAATGAGTTGTAAACTTCACTGGTTAGAGTGATTTAAAGCATAAAGCACAATGATTGTGGTTTGTGTACAAAACTCCATGCAGTCCTGGGCAAATCTGCAAACGTTCCTCAAGGTAGCTTCCTCAGCACAAACGTCTTCAGCTGCTTTATAACTGTCTTGCCCCCACCATAAGATTAGAAGTGGGGGTTCACAGAAGATCACACAATATTCAGGAAAAAAATGTCCCCCTTCAGCTCCTCAACTAGTCTGTGTCCATGTGCAGCAAGACCTGGACAACTTTCAGGCGTGTGCTGTTGGAAGTATCGGTAACATTCATGCAACAGTGCTGTTGGACACTGCACATTTCCACAGATAAAATGAGGAGATTATTCAGCTCCTCACGCTAGCTTCACAGGAATATGAGGAAGTCTTTCAGCTCAATGAAATTATTGGAGAAGTATAGAGATAGCCTACTTAGTGCCTCCAACCAATTATACAGGAAGTGAAGGAGTCACCTGTTATGGATGACAGCAGAGCTCCTCAAAAACATTTGAAGGCGTTGGCCTTGACTCTATTAATAATTAAGTGTTCTGATACATGTACTTGGCAAAAAGGAAAGATCAGACACAGGTTCTCAGATGCAGTTCTCCAGTCGAGGAGGGAAAACAAATCAAGTGGAAATTTAGAGAAAGTTGCAGCCAGGAGACTTCCACTGAAGCGTCCAACTCTGTGGAGACCTCAATAGTTTCTGGTGTTACTGAGAAACCAAAACACTTCCTGTAATGCGGCTGCCTGAACTGCACACAGTATTCTATCTATGGCCTAACCAATGGCATGTTTAACACATATTTTTCGCCTTGATGAATAAACACTATGCCTATAGTCCCGTGTGATTTCCTAACTGGCTATTATACTGTCCAGTCACGTTCACGGATGTGTGGAGAAACACCCTGTGACGTCCCTAGTGTTCTGCTATTCATTGAATTCTTCCCTGTCTGGTTACTTCTTACAAAGTGCATCACCTCATATTTATCAGGGTTCCATTCCATCTGCCATTGATCTGACCATGTGACCATTCTATCTGTATTTTCCTGTAACATAAGGCCTTCCTCCTCACTGCCAAGCACCTGGCCAATCTTTGTGTCAAACACAAAATTACTTATTCTGCTTAGCCCCCACACCCCACCACCCCCTCCACATTCACATTTACATCATTTATGAATACCACAAATAATTTGATACACTGCACTGCTCGCTGTGGTACACCACCAGACACTGGTATATCTCTACCATCTTTCCAGTCACTTGGGACCACATAGCTGTTCTCCAGTCCTCTAGTGCCTTCCTTGTGTGGTCAGATTCGACTAAAACATTTAGGTCAGGACATTTCCTCTCCCGTCTCCAACAACATCCTGCGATACAACTCATCTGGACTTTACATTATCCAAAACCATCAATCCCAACTTGCATCTTATATCAAACTGTTCGAGAATTTCCCAGTCCATCTTCTTGAATTCTGTGCCTGCATCTTCCTTATCCCAACTAAAACAGATGTTAAGCTCTCGTGTTACAGTCTATCAATGTTCCCCAATTTCATATAATGATTACCCCCATGGTTTCGAAATGGATCCTAATATTTCCCTGGTTATTCAGCAATAGAGGAGACCTGAACCATGCTGGAACTGATCTCAGCCAAGCTGCAGAAGTATGACCAGGAGATCCAGCGTCTCAGGCCACATGTCGTGGAGGGAGAAGAGTGGTCTGCGGCTTTGGAAACCATGGCAGAATCCTCAGCGGGTCGGGTCCAAGCCCTAGATTGGTATGTACAGGCCTTAGTTGAGCAAGTCGAGGACCCTGAAAATTGGAGCCGTCAGAAGAACATCAGCTTGGTTGGGCTCCCGGAAAGGAACAAGAAAGCCAGCTCGTCAGCTTCTTGGAAGAATGGCTCACACAATTTTTGAAACTGGAAGTCAGGGCAGACTGGGTGCGGGTTGAGCGGGCCCACCGGGTCGTAGTGTGCAGGCCCGGATCGGACTAGCATCCCTGTCTGGTCCTTGTGCAACTCCAGCACGATAGAGAACAACAGGTGCTGGAAACGTCTTGGGTCGTACAATTTAGGGGAAACTTTAACTGACATATGGACTCGGAGGTGGATAGGGTGTCAAGGGGTATCGGAGGTATTTCCCCGCCACATCTGGTGGTCCTGAACAGGTAGCTGGGTTGGTCGATGTGTGAGATGTCTTCACCCTGAAGATAGGGACTTCACCTTTTTTTCTAACCCACATAAATGATTTACTAGGATTGGCATGTTGTTTGCCCATTTTTCTTTTTAAATTCGATGCTGTCCTTTAGAACTGGGAACCATTTCAGATCATGTGGCAGTGTACATGGAGGTCAAGGATAGTGGCGATGGGTCAGGCTCAAGGCACTGGCACGAGTGTCCTTTCCTCCTGAATGATAGCAAATTCACTGAGTATTTTTCGGGGGAATTTGAATGTTTTTGGAACATGAACTTGTGCACGACCAGTAATCCGACGGTGCTCTGGGAGACTGCCAAGGCCTATTCAAGGGGTTTGATTTTTTCTTACTCAGTGACTCAGAAGCGGCAGAAGGGAGAAGAGCAGCGTATGCTTGAGGCTCAGCTGAAGAGAGCTGATACACCATATTTTGTCAGACCGACTGTAACTTAGAAGGAGTTCATTGACATGCTGGCTGGGCCAGTGTTGGATATGTACAATTATTGTACAGTCAGGACTGCCTCCCATCCTCTCTGAGAGAAGGAAATATTCATCTTATTCTCAAGAGAGGGAAAGTCCCAGAGGAATTCACTTTGTATGTGCCTATTTTATTATTAAACGTGGACTTTAACATTTTGTCGAAAATGCTGGCTTTGAAGGTCCATTGTGAAAGAGGATGATTCCTATTAGGGGCCATAGGTCCTCTGATATTATTATAAGAGTGCTAAATATGGTTCCAGTATGCCAGCAAGGTTCGATTCCAGGCTCGGTAGTCTCCCTGGATGCAGAGAAAGCAGTTAACTGGATGGAGTGAATGTGCACCTTTTATGTCCTTGAATGATTTGGTCTTGGAGGGATCTTCGCCAGGTGGTTGGCAGTGTTATATAGTGACCTGAAAGCAGCGAATTTCACTAATGGCATAAGGTCTGATAATTTTATTATTGACAGTGGCAGCCAACAAAGTTGCCCTCTTTCACTGTTACCATTTACATTAATGATTGAGCCGTTGGCATCCGGAGGCACACCAATATCACTTTCAAGGAGGTAGGACCAGGAAGGAATAAGATCACCCTTTAAGCAGATGTCGTTCCTCTCTTTCTAACTAACCCAAAGATATCTGTGTCCTGTTTAATACGAATGATTAATTCATTTGGATCTTTCTCAGGGTATAAAATAAATTTTATGCAATCAGAGGCCATCCCTGTTGGGGGTCTTATTGGAGTACCCGACCTTGGGGTAGAATCTGATTCCCTTCCAGATGGTCACAAGGAGGCTTAGGTATATTTATCATCCAAGCCTTCGATCAATTATATAAAACTAACTTTGTGCAGTTGCTAGAGAAGATAAGACATAATCTTCCAATATCCTGTTTGGGTTAACTCTGGTTACAATGAATGTCCTTCCTTGTTTATGATACCCCATGCCAATTCGCCCTTTGACCCTGCCCAGGCAGGCACTATGGAGGCTTAACAGTTGGCTTTGATCTTTCATCTTGCATCACAGATGGCCTCTTATTAAGCTGGACAAATTGCAGCTTCCACAGTGAATTGGGGCGTGTCGATGTTCCATAGTTTAAGAAATACCAACCAAGTTCCTTGCTTACCGATGTGGCTTGTCACGACCCATGGTCAATTTGGCTGGACATCGAGGCCTTCTAGACAAATTGTCCCTCATTAATCTGTTGTTCATGGACAAGATGAGGACTGTTTTGGAGAATTGCAGAAACCGATTGTCTTTAACACAGTGAAAGCATAGAGAAAGATGGGACAAGTTGAGGGCACTCTCAAAACAAAAACTTTGGCTTTCACTCCTACTGTAGGATTGATAGGATTCCAGTCGGGATTGATGGATTCTGGCATTAGGCTCTGGGAGTCCAGAGGAGTTTCCTGTTTGGGAGAATTTTTTGACGTGGAGGTCATGATGAATTTTGAGCAGCTGAGCCAGGAATATGAGGTATCTGAGAGGGACCTCTTTTGTTACTTTCAGCTTCAGGACTTTATACAGAAAAAAGACTATATTAATTGTTCGTCTTTGTAAGTCAGATATGGAGACGAGAATGCTTCAGAGTAGGGGCACTCTCTCGTTCAGCACCTTCTGTCATTTATTAGGAGGTAGTATCTCGAAGGACATTGACCCTGTTACACCAGTACTGGAAGAGGCTATTCAACCCCTGGAGTCTGATATACAATTATGGGAGGAGGCCAGTCAGCTCCTAGAGTCGATAACACTGGACCCAGAATAGACCGTGCAGAGCAGTACCCTGTTATTCAGCAATAGGATCAGTTTATTCAGCCTCCTCAAGTCTGTAACATAGGAACTGAAAGAGGTCACACAGGGACTGGAGATTGGTGCATTGGGATACCAGGAGGATATTCAGTCCCATCGAGCCAGTTGCACGGGAATTGGAGAAGGATGCAAACTATAAGATTTCTTATGGGAAAGGAGGAAGAAGTTTACCTCACGTGTCTCATGTATGGGAACAGAAGAAGGCCAATCATTCCCTCAGTCCTATATCAGGGATGCAATAGAGACCGTTCAGTATCTGTAGCCTGTGATGGAGGAATATGAGAAGTTTTTTTCAGCCCCTCAAACTGTTACACAGCAACAGGAAGATTGCAAAAGCCCTCACGGCTCTTACGCATCAACAGGAGGAGGTCAGGCGGACCACCGAGATGGTGATGTGGAACACCAGAAAGACATCAGCCCATTGATTTTGTGCACAAGGAAGAGAATCAGTCCATTCAGCGACTCAGAGCTCTTACAGAGCAATCAGAGCAGGTCATTTCACGCCATGTGCCAATTATACAGGATTGGATCAAACAAAGAGATTACAGAGCGGTAAGAATTTAGAATTATCACCTTCACGCTGGAATATATAGTAGTGAAAAAACTGTTGAAATTTAAGAAATATTGGTAAAGTCGATTATTCAAGAATTAATGACAAGAAATTTGAAAAGTCAAACCACAAACCATCAGAATCAACATGATTTGGATCATGGGGATCCTCGAGGTGAAATATTTGGACTTCCAGAAGGCATTGAATAACTGCACAAATGATTAATCGGCAGAATAAGATCATTTACGATTAAAAGTAATTTATCAGCTTGGATAGAGGCTTGGTGAGGCAACACAATGCAGTGAAATGGAAAAATATGGGTAACATGGCAATATTCATCTTTTAGGAAACCATGTGTCTTGGTCTCCAGGCCCCAACTATTTACAATCTATAGTCTTACATAGTTGAGAGGATAGAACATGTTATAACCAAATTAACAGATGACGCTAATTCTATTGAGAAATTGCAATGAAGATGCAAGAAATTAGAAAATGTATATGGATAGGTTGGAGCAACATTTGACAGAAGAAACTGAACAACGAAAAGTATGAGTGTATCCATTTGGATCAGTGTAGCAGAAAGGCAAATTATTATCCAAATGGAGAGAGAGACTTCAGAATGATTAGGTAGAGGGATCTGGCTGTCCGCGTCCATACTACAGAATACCCAGATGTAGGTACAGCAGATAATGAGAAAGGCAAGTGCAACTTTGGCATTTATTTCTAAAACAATGGATTATAAAGGGAGGGAGGTGTGAGACCACAACTGGGTACTGTGTGTAGACTTGGTTTCCAGACTGTAGGAGGGATGTATTTGCCATGGATGCAGTTCAGAAGTGGTTTACTCGATTGACTCCAGAGATGAGGAGTTTGTCCTCTGAAGAGAGATTGAGCAGTTCAGGCCAACACTGCCTGGAGTATAGAAAAATGAGAGGAGAAGTCAGAGTTCTGGACAATGTTAAAGGTGATTGACAATGTAGATGTGAAGTGGATATTTCCTCATGTGGGACAATTTCGAAGGATCCTAAAACCGTAGTTTTAGGATGAGGTGGGGGAGAATTTACACAGGGGTGAGGAGAACCTACTTCTCTCAAAGGGATGGGAATCTGTGTAATTCACTGCCCCAGAGTGCAGTAGAGGCTGGGATATTGAGTAACTGAAGAAATATGGAGAGTGGACACGAATGTGGAACTGAGGCTGCAATGACATCAGCCATGATTGTACTCAATGGCAGAACTTGCCTGAGGGGCTGGTTTGTTCCTGGTTCTTATTCAGCACTTTGAATGTGTTACATATAAATGGGGAAGGACTGGTTATTAGACAGGAAGCAGGCATTCAGGAAGAATCAGCCTTAGTCAGTTTGACAGAATGTCACCAGTGGAGTCACACAGTGACCAATACAGGGTCCACAGCTCTTTACAATCTGTATCAATGATCAGGAGGAGTGGTAGATAAACAAGAAACTAAATTATCAAGGGAAGGTGGAGAATCTGTAATTGGATATGAATAGGTGAAAGTGAGGACTGCAGATGCTGGAGATCAGAGCTGAAAAATGTGTTGCTGGAAAAGCGCAGCAGGTCAGACAGCATCTAAAGATCAGGAGAATCTACGTTTCGGGCATGAAAAAACGCTGATGCCCGAAATGTCGATTCTCCTGATCTTTGGATGCTGCCTGAAATGCTGCGTTTTTCCAGCAACACATTTTTCAGCTATGGACAGGTGAAGTCAATGGATAAAAGTTTAGCAAATGGGATTAAAGGTAATATATAGTCTGTCTTTTTTTTTAGGAAGAATGGCAGGCAGTATCTTCCTGAAACAGAGAAAGACTACTGGACTTAGTGATGCAGTCTGTACTGGAGGGTTCATTCTGTCCCGATCAGACACGGGAAGAGTTGCTACATCTCCCTGATGTTCCCAGGGATCCCATTGCTCTTATCCACCATATATATCCTCTGACTGCAAATGGTGACGTTGACGTCGACCTACTGGGAGATGATGGAGCTGTCACCCACTCCTGCCTGGAAAGTTCCAGATCATAGAAGCTGAATGAAACAGTGACCCTAACAACCACTGGCAACACCGTCCTCCCCCGGTGTGAAGATGCAGGTCGTGATTAAGGAAGTGACACCGCTCTGTGACCAGCTCCTTGTTCAATCAGGGTCCCCTCACACTCTGCTCCTGAGTTAAATGTAACTTGGGAAGCTGATCCTGGAAAACCTGGTGTGGATACAGCAGATCCCTTTCCCCAAGCACACTCACTCCGTGGTTTCAGATCTTAGAACAACGCAACCTCACCCAGAGATGTCTCACAAAATCATCTGGTCTCCCTGACTGCAATCTTCAATAACAGGATTTCCAGGGAAATAACTTTCCAATAACTGAATGCGAGAACAACAGAAACACAAATAAGTTATTCAGACCTTTAGGCGTGTCTTTCCCTTAAATAAGATCATGACTAATCTGCTCAATGCCTCTACTCTTTTGTGTCCAACGCCTGCAGCTCTCAACTCTCTGATGCGTCACATATCCATTGTCCCCCCCCCCCCCTTCTCAGTGATCCATCTCCCTTAACTCTCTGGAATAGAGAAGTCCCGATAGTCACTACCCTCTGTGAGAAGGAAACACTCCGCGCACACACACCATGACCTATGGATATGAATCAAAATATGAACACAAGGTAAGGCAGACCTTGATATCAAAGCAGGATTTAACTGAAGATGGTACCAAGGAACCTGAACAGAATTGAATGTAATGGGAATAATGTGTAAACTCCCCACTGCTTCGAGGCCATTCAGAGCACAAGGGAAGATGCTTGTGTTTGTTGAGGATCAACCATCTCAGTCACAGGACATCTCTGCAGGCATCCTGTAGGTAGTTTTCTTCAGCTGCTTCAACATCTTTCCCAGAGCATACAGTCAGAAGTGGGAGATGTTCTCTGAAGATCGCATAATGTTCAGAATAAGTTGTCACTTCTCTGCCGCTGAAGCCGTCTTTGTCCACGTGCAGCAAGACCTGGATAGCATTTAAACTGTGCTGTCGGTAACATTCATGTAACAGTCCTGCTAGACATTGCTCATCTCCACAGTTAAACATGAGCAGCTCATTCAGCACCTCACACTGGTTTTAACGGAATATAAGAACGCCATTCAACCCATTGAAACTATTGGATAAGCCCATTCAGTCCTTTATGCCTATTACACAAGTAGGGAATGAGTGTAGATAACACAAAGTTGTTAAAGAGGAACCAGGAGCTTGAGCCACTTCCATATGACCAGGAAGAGGCAATGCAGCCTGTCAAGCTACTTATTCAGAAATAGGAGAATGTTACTGATACCCCACAGATAGACTGCTGCATGTTGTTCCTCCTGGCTCTTTTGCTCGTGGTAGACACGTGTCACTTTAATGTGGTTTGCTGAAGGTGAGAATGGAAAATGGATGTTTTGTGCAACGTCTCAAGAAAATACCTTCTATCTCTGAGAAGACAAACTGGCGTTCCTGTGGAGGTCAGAAGCTAGTGGCTAACTCTTTCAGGAATAAGCCATTGTGCCCACTGACAGATTTATGAACAGTGCAGGGGTGCACACAACTGCACACTGAGACACTGAGGGTTTAGTTAGAGCATAATACTCCATTTCAACCAACATGGAGATTCGACACAGGTACATGAAATATTGGGAAAAATGTATCATGTGGAAAATTCAAATTTTCACAATTTTTCTCGACATAATGAATGTCAGTTATTCATCCTCAAGTTTAAATATAATCGCCTGCTATTCTCTCGCAGTGCTACAGATTAAACACTCATTTCCTTTATATTCTCTTTCTCATCCAGGAATTAGTCGAGTGAAACTCCTTTGAACTCTCGATCGCAACAAAATCATTCCTTACAAAAGAGAGTAAACCTGCCAACAGTGCCCCAAATACTGTCTTAGCAACACTCTACAACTGCAGGAAGATGTCTTTATTCCTTTACTTGAATAATTTTATAATGAATGACAACAGATCATTCACTGTCCTTATTACTTGCCTTTTAACAACTGCAGTTCCCAACAATTCATCTTCTAACCAATACAAAATGGAAAGGGCGACATTTGTTGCTCACATTCAAATTGCTTTTTTGCCTTGTGAACAGCTGTGTTCCAAGAACTGATACATTTGATACCCTATGAGCAATGACCTTCAGTTCAGAGCAGGACCTTACTCTCTGTATTCTCCCCATTATCCAATTCTCAATCCAATTAGTATATTCACCCCTTACTGAAGGACTCTACCGTTCTTCGCTCACCATTCAAAGACACCATTCCCATTGGTTCTCATTTGTTGATGTCACAATCTACATCCTCCAAAAACTCCTACTAGTTTAGCAAAAACGATTTTCCCTTCCCTGAATCTCGGCTGACTCTGCAAATCATATCATCATTCTCCAAAGATCTAGTTGTTATTAATGACAAAAAAATCTAATATTTTCCTCATAACTGACATCAATTTATCAATCAGTTGATAATCTGTTGTTCCTCTCTCTCTCCCTCTCCTGTTTTAAGTATTTACGACAACAGTAGCTACTTTCAAATCTGCAGGACCCTTTCGATAATATAAAGCACTTTGACCAACTTTGACCTCCCTCATAGAGTTATGGAATTGACAGTACAGAAGGAAGCCACTGACCCATTGTGTCCATTCCTGCTCCGGACAGATCTATCCAGCAAACTCAACTCTCCAGCCCTAAATCTGTGACCCTCTCAATTCATCACTCATCTGGTCCAGAAACTTATCAAGCTTCAATACAATGAGTTTTTTCCCAGTATTTCCACTTTAATAATTCTAATTTCTTGCGGTTCCTCATTTTCCCTAGACACTCTGCTCCTTAATATTTCAGGAGGATTTTCTGTTTCTTCCTCGGTGGAGACAGAACCAACATATTTACCTCGCCAGACAGAGATGGTCTCTGTCACCTCATGAATACACGAGAGGATGGCACTGTGGAATAATGGGTATGTCACCCACTCCTGCCTGGAATGTTCCAGAACAAAACCATTGTTGGAGATTGTGAGTACATCCTCTCCCTGGTGTGAGACTATTGGATATGCTGAAGGAAGTTCACAGCTCTGAGACCTCCACATTGTTGAAATAAACTGGCTTCAAACTTTGCATCTGGAAAAATATGTCGTTGGAAAATATTTGTAGAAGTTTCAGAAAAAGATCCGTGTCCAGCTCCTCCCTGTAGACCCAGACACTCTCTAAGTGCAGTGCCGACACTTTGTCCAGAATGGGAACACTAGACACTCGAATCGTCCTGAATGATCGCAGCAGCTGACACCACAAATCCGAGAAAATCATCCACAGAACCTCCACTGACTTTCCACGACAGGAACAAGTCAAAACGCTGTAGACAGGCACATCCACTCAATGTTAAAAATGCTTTTCGCTTCAGTTTCTATTCTGGGCTGAAAATCCATAGGATCTTGCATTGTCGCTGTCATCTGAAATATTAACAGCTTTTTTTCTCCATGGAAGTATTTGACAATGTAACTGCACAATTTTCTTTACCTGTCATGATAATAGCAACACTGCTATTTCTGATGGAGTTGTTGGGGGGGTGGGGCGGGGTGGGGTGATGGTCTCGTGTTATTTTCTCCAGACAATAAATCCAGGGACCCAGGTACCTTCAATCTCCTTATAGCAGATGGTAGAATTTGAATTCAATAAATTATTTGGAAGTAACAATCTAATGAAACATTGATGGTTGTTAAAACTAATAACCCCTGTCTCACTAGTGTAGCTCAGGGAAGGAAACTTGCTATCGTCACTGGTCTGACCTACAGGTTACTCCAGACCCTCAGCAATGGTAGATTCTCAAATGCCCTTTGAAATGGCCAAGTCCACCATTCAGTTATCAAGATCTACAAGATCTCAAAGAAGTGAAACCAGATAGACCTGAGCACTGGCAGCCGACAGCACATCGAAGTACAGTGGTTCAGAAAGGTAGTCTCCCAACAGCTTCTCAAGAGCAAATAGGAAAGAGAAATAAACTCTGGCGCAACCAACATCAAACATTTCCCATTCATAAAGGAAAGAAGATGGCCAGGCTGAGGAAAGAGATCGAGGGGACAGAATTCATTTCAAACAGGGACGTGCATATGTGCCCACACGTGCATGAAACTCAGGAATATGGGAGGGGGTGAAAAATAAATTAAAATAATGTCACATTTTATTTCCATCCCAGCTGACTATCAATAATCCCTTTGGTTATGTATTCTATCTCTCTATTTCTCCGTATATTTATCTCACCTCACGAACACACATTACATTAATTCCCAGCTGCTTTCGGATCTGATACATGGTGAGTGGACTCGAAGTGTTAACTTTGTTTTTCTCTTGCCCCAGTCTGCCCAGCCTGCTCCATTTCCCCTGCACTCTGTTTCTTTTTGGTTCAGGCTTCCAGTATCTTCCATTATTTGATTTAACATATTTTCCCTTAGTTTATGGGACAGAGACCTTTCGAATCCACACTGACAAACTGAAAAGCATTGCTCCCCGACCCACCTCATACACTACTCTTGCATTTTCCATGGCTAACCCGACTACTAATCTACCCCTGAATCTCACATATCTATTACACCGAGCTGCACATGATTGGTGGGACTGTGGGAGGAACCTGGAGCACCCAGAGGAAACACTTGCAGACCCGGGGAGAATGAGAAAGTTCAACACAAAAAATCCTGAGGGCAGAAGCAAACTGGGTCCCTGCTACTATGAGACAGCCGTGCTAACCACTGACACAACATGCCCCCCACCCCCTCCTCCCAAACTGGGTCCCTGCTACTATGAGACAGCCGTGCTAACCACTGAAACACTATGCCCCCCACCCCCTCCCCCCAAACTGGGTCCCTGCTACTATGAGACAGCCGTGCTAACCACTGAAACACCATGCCCCCCACTCCCACCCCCCAAACTGGGTCCCTGCTACTGTGAGACAGCCGTGCTAACCACTGAAACAACATGCCCCTCTCCCCCTCCCCCAAAACTGGGTCCCTGGTACTGTGGGACAGCCGCGCTAACCACTGAGAAACCATGCCCCCCTTCCCTCCCCCCAAACCTGTTCTCTGGTACTTTGAGACAGCCGTGTTAACCACTGAGACACCATTTCCCAATTTCCCACCCCCACCACTCAAACCGGGGCCCTGGTACTGTGAGACAGCCGTACTAACCATTTAGACACCATGCCCCCCTCCCCCTCCCCACAAAACGTGCCCCTGGTACTGTGAGACAGCCGTGCTAATCACTGAGACACTATGCCTCCCTCCCCCTCCCCTCAAACCGGGTCCCTGGTACTGAGAGACAGACGTGATAACACTGAGACACGATGGCCCCCTCCCAATCTCCCTCCCAAACCGGGTCCTCGGTACTGTGAGACAGCCGTGTTAACCACTGAGACACCATGCCCCCCTCCCCGCCCTGTCCCCCAAAACGGAGTCACTGTGCCTAGGTAATACTGGGGAAAATGTGAATAAAAGCTGAGAGCTATGATGTTGTGGCCATAACAGAGACATGGGTTTCTCAGTGGCAGGAATGGATGCTGGATGTTCCAGGGTTTAGAACATTTAAAAATAATAGGGAGGTAAAAAGAGGAGGGGGTGTAGCACTGCTCGTCAGAGAGGGTATCACAGCTACAGAAGTTACCATTATCGAGGAGGGTCTGCCTACTGAGTCAGTATGGGTGGAAATTAGGAACAGTAAGGCAGCAATCACCTCATTAGGGGTTAATTACAGGCCCGCCAATAGAAGCAGGGAGATTGAAGAAAGCATAGGTCGGCAGATTTTGGAAAGGTGTGAATGGAATAGGGTAGTTATAATGGGTGACTAACTTTCCCAATATTGATTGGAACCTCCTTCCAGTAGATGATTTGGAAGGAGCTGTTTTTGTAAGGTGTGTTCAGGAGGGTTTCCTAACTCAGTACGTTGACAGGCCGACAAGGGAAGAGGACATTTTGGATTTGGTGCTCAGCAATGAGCCGGGGCAGGTATCAGATCTTGTGGTGGGAGAGCATTTTGGTGATAGTGACCACAACTGCCTCATATTCTACATAGCTATAGAGAAGGAAAGAAGCAGGCACAATGGGAGGATATTTAGTTGGGGAAAAGGAAACTATTATACTATCAGACTGCATTGCGACGCATGGACTGGGAGCAATTGTTCCATGGAAAGGACACTATAGACATGTGGAGACTGTTTAAGGAACAGTTGTTGCAAGTGATGCATAAATGTGTTCCTCTGAGACAGGCAAGAAGGGGTAAGATAAAGGAACCTTGGATGACAAGAGCGGTGGAGTTTCTCATCAAAAGAAAGAAGGCAGCTTACATAAGGTGAAGGGTCTTGCTCAGCTCTAGAGGATTACAGGCAGGCGAGGAAGGAGCTCAAGAATGGTCTGAGGAGAGCCAGGAGAGGGCAGGAAAAAGGCTTGGCAGGAAGGGTTATGGAGAATCTAAA
Source organism: Chiloscyllium punctatum (assembly GCF_047496795.1). Lineage (NCBI taxonomy): Eukaryota > Metazoa > Chordata > Chondrichthyes > Orectolobiformes > Hemiscylliidae > Chiloscyllium > Chiloscyllium punctatum. Next base: position 16,063,361 of record NC_092786.1, read on the forward strand.
GGCATTTTGCACATATGTGAGGAGTAAGAGAATGATCAATGAAAGAGTAGGGCCGATCAGGGATAACATAGGGAACTTGTGTATAGAGTCTGAGGAGGTAGGGGAAGCCCTAAATGAGTTTTTTTTTACTTCTGTCTTTACGAAAGAAAAGAACCTTGTAGTGAATGAAACCATTGAGGAGCAGGTAAGTATGCTGCAACAGATAGAGATTGAGGAAGCTGATGTGTTGAAAATTTTGACAAACATTAAGATTGATAAGTCACCAAGGCCAGACTAGATTTGTCCTCGGCTGCTCTGGGAAGCGAGAAATGTGATTGCTTCGCCACTTGCGAAGATCTTTGCATCCTCACTCTCCACAGGATTCGTACTGGAGGACTGGAGGGAGACAAATGTAATTCCTCTCCTCAAGAAAGGAAATAGGGATATCCACAGATATTACAGACCAGTCAGTCGCACGTCTGTCATCTGCAAGGTGTTAGAAAGGATTCTGAGTGATAGGATTTATGACCATCTGGAAGAGCATGGATTGATTAAAGTCAGTCAGCACGGCTTTGTGAGGGGCAGGTCATGCTTCACAACCCTTATCGAGTTCTTTGAGGATGTTACTAGACAGGTTGATGAGGATCGAGCGGTGGATGTTGTGCATCTGGACTTCTGTAAGGCATTTGATAAGGTTCCCCATGGTAGGCTCGTTCAAAAGGTCAGGAGGAATGGGACACAGGGAAATTTAGCTGTCTGGATACAGAATTGGCTAGTCGACAGAAGACAGCGAGTGGTACTGGAAGGAAAATATTCTGCCTGGAAGTCAGTGGTGAGTGGTGTTCCACAGAGCTCTGTTTTTGGGCCTCTACTCTTGGTAAGTTTTTATTAATGACTTGGACGAGGAGATTGAAGTATGGTTTAGCAAGTTATCAGATGACACAAAGGTTAGAGGTGTCGTTGACAGTATACAGGCCTATTGTAGGCTGCAGCATGACATTGCCAGGATGCAGAGATGGGCTGAGAGTTGTTAGATAGAATTCAAACTGGATAAATGTGAGGTGATGCATTTTGGAAGGTCGAACTTGAAAGTTGAGTACAGGATTAAGGGCAGGATTCTTGGCAGTATGGAGGAACAGCGGGATCTTGGTGTGAAGGTACATAGATCACTTAAAATTTCCACCCAGGTGGACAGGGTTGTTAAGAAAGCATAGGGTGTTTTGGCTTTCATTAACAGGGGGATTGAGTTTATGAGCAGTGAGATCTTGTTGCATCTCTATAAAACTTTGGTTAGACCGCACGTGGATGACTGTGTCCACTTCTGATATTATAGGAAAGATGTGGATGCTTTGGAGAGGGTTCAGAGGAGGTTTACCAGGATGCTTCCTGGAATGGAGGGCTTATCTTACCAAGAGAATTTGACTGAGCTCGGGCATTTTTCGTTGGGAAAAAAAAAAGAAGAGAGGGGACCTAATTGAAGTGTACAAGATAATGAGAGGCATAGATAGAGTTGATCGCCAGAAACCTTTTCTCAGGGCAGAAATTGTTAACACGAGGGATCATAGTTTTAAGCTGTTTGGCGGAAAGTATAGAGAGGATGTCAGAGGCGGGTTCTTTACGCAGAGAGTTGTGAGAGTATGGAATGCGTTGCCAGCAGCAGTTGTGGAAGCGAGGTCATTGGGGATATTTAAGAGACTGCTGGACATGCATATGGTCACAGACATTTGAGAGTTCATACATTAGGTGTACCTCACATGAGGATCAATGGTCGGCACAACATCATAGGCTGAAGGGCCTGCTCTGTGCTGTAGTATTCTATGTTCTGTGTTCTAAACATTAAACAGTGACAAAACACCACAGATGTGTCAGGATCTGGAGGTAGAAACAGAGGCAGCAATTTGAATCTGATATGATCCTCTTCTGAAAAACTCATATCGGACTCAAAAAGTTAATTGTGTTTCTCTCTGTTCAGAACTTGCAAATGTTTTCCTGAACTTTCAATTTAGTTACTCTTCTGGACAGTGGATATTTGTTTGATCTGAAAGGGAACAGCGAAGCTGCCATTTCTGTTGATGCTTAAGAATTTGGTTATGGTTTTTGAATGAAAAATGAAAAACTATGTGCCTGACAGCTCCCCAAATACCGATAGTTTATTGCCACTGTCATAATGCATTATGAAAATGTTGAACTCGGTGGTCATGACATCACATGATCAATCCTCTGAAAGTAACTGATTGAAGTACTGATCCCAAGTGTTATCAATGTCTTATCATGCTCCTGATGTCACTGGCATAATACTCATCCAGCAAGGTCTTACCTTTCCGAAAGTTTACATACAGCAATGAAAACATAAAATATATTTGCATTTTTAACAGGACATATTCATCCAGGGTTTTGGAAGGCATGAGCAAGAGCAGAGTTTATTTGTCATCCCCAATGGCTATGGAATAAGCGACACAGAGTTTTGCCCTGTTTTACCTCTTCAATCCGAACTGAAGCAGATCCAGACAGAGCTGTTTGTAGGGGCATTCCAAGATTTTTAACAAATACTTGTGAAGGATCAGCAAATTAGTCCCTAGTCAGGATGCCATGCAATTTGGAAGATACCTTTCAGAGACTAAATTTTCTCTTGTTCCCATTCCCAGTGCAGAATGTTCTCTAATTCCCATTAATCACAGTTTTGCTCAGGGTCCTTGATTCCACCCTCAGTCAAGTCCTGCTTCGGTTGAAAGGGAAGTCACTCTGATCTCACCTCAAATTACACGGGAAGATCAGTTGAAAGAATAAAGAGCAAAGGACAAGGACACTGTTTGTTAGAACAATGTCCTCGCAATATTCAAAAGAAAATTGATGCACGGTCTTCCTTAAGGCATTATTTCAACACGACAAAGCGTTTTAAACAATATTCAGAATGGTGGGTATTCGTTCTTTTAATTTGCTTCCAATTCAACGTTGAAATGAGAACGTGAATTGAACTTCCATAGTGTGTTTATAATCCAGAATTTAAATCAATCCTTATCATCATTGCTCTAGCTCTTTCAAACAAAATTAATGAATGAGTCTGTGTCCATCCTTCGGATTAAAAAGTTCTTTTATCTTTGACTATTGCAATAAATGTTGTAAAGAATAAGCTGCAGGCCCACGTAAAATGGAAATATTGCAGGGCAAGGTGCCAAAAGTTAGTCAAAGGTTAATGATGTCCAAGCCATATGAATAATACATACGGAGGGGTGGAGTATAAAAGCAGAATTCAGCTCGATATTCAAAATAATATTTGTGGCTCCCTCACAAAAGACCACAGCTGATTCATGCTGTAAATTCACCAAAATAGAAAAAAAACAAGAGACTGGAATTCCCAATTCTGTAACAACATCTGTAGAACAGGAAGAAAATCAAGGTTTGTTTCTGAAATTCATAAATGTTGATGATAAGAATGTGGGAGATGGAGGGGATGTTGGAGAATGTTGAACCATGTTGTAGATGACACAATGATTAGCCAGGTGGGTCACAGTGATCAGGAATGTGTTGTTTACAAGAGTGTACAAACAGATTGTCAGATGGTCAGATCAATGACTGATAAACGGTAACTCTGAAATATGCGAGATGCTGCACTTTGGAAGATGTAACAAAACAAGAGAGAAGTCAAACCAGGAAGATCCGTTGCATTTGCTTTTGGAACAGAGAAGAGTGAGGGGTGAACCTGACAGAAGTGTATTACAGCATGAGAGGTATGGGACAACTGAACAGATAGCAACCATTACCCTTAGCTAAAGGGTCAAAAACAAGAGGAAATACGTTTGAAGTGAAAGAGAAATTTGTGAAATCTGTTTTGAACACAGAGCCTGATATGCGTCAAAAGTGTATTGCCTGGGAGTGTGGTTCAGGAAGGTAACCTCACAAACCTTACAAAACACTTGTATCAGCACAGGGTGGTGCAGACTCGATGGGCCTTGTCTTTATTACATGATTACATGTGGTGGCAGCCTTGAAAGCTTTGGTATATTCTGAAGCAGCAGCCAATTGGACTTGTTGGTTTGTTAAATTGAACTGTGCTCAGTAAGTGGCGAGATTACAAACAAGCATCATCCCATGGAGTATCAGCACTTACTCAACCTAGGACAGCCCAGCCATCTCTAAAATCATCCAGGATAATTCACATGCTCAGTGAAAGAATCGTCCAACACAGCATACACATTATTCCAGCTGTTTGACAGCATTATTTTAAGTTCACCAAGAAACAGAATTCGCTTCATTATTATATAGACTTCTCGTGTAAGGTTGTTATTTCTCTGAAGACTAATAAATTCCTTCCCATATATTTGTATTGACAAAGTGTCTGTTATCCTGCGAGCTGTTCCTCACAGCGTGGCGGCTGATTTAACACTCCATCCATCACCAGTAATATTTACTCCCAGTTAAACCGGCACATGAGTTGCACTGCTGGGACTCTCTCTCAACAGCCACTTGGATGGACTAACGTCAACTGGACTGGAACTTCTTAAGGGCAATTAATGCTGGTCTACCTCCATTAAAATCCCAAATGAACGAAAAAGACAATCCGAATTTCTAATAATTTTAAACAATGAGGACATTTTATTGATCTGATGAGCTTGTCTTTGAGATGTAGAAACTAGCATCAGGAGTAAGGAATCAAAACAGCTCCGTCATTAGATAAGGTCATGGATGATCTGATTGTGACCTCAATCACACATTCCTCCTTTGCTCTTACAATGTTAGTGCGTCATTCTCAGTCAATAGTCTGCCTGCCTCTGCCTTAGGAATATTCAATGTCTTATTCTCCAACGCTATCTGGGAAGATAATTCCACAAAGACACAACACAATGAGATGATTACACCAAATCACCAACTTCTTAACAGAGACATTCTTCAGTTTTATACTCCATCCAATCATGGTAATCTCTCATACAAGCTGAAACATTGTTTCAGAGTTCAACTTGAAAGACTACTTGGAATATTCTGGGGTTAAACAAGATCACATGTTGTTCGCCTAAAGCCCAAGGCCAGTCAATTCAAAATTTCCTCCAGAAATACATGCTCCTCCCAGGAGTCAGCTGAGTGAATCTTCTATGGGTTGCATTTCATATCATTGTGATCATCGCTCTCTCAATGTGCTAACACCATTACCTTGTAGATCTGTAGAAAATCGCCCCTACTTTTAAACGTATTCTGTTTCAGAAAGTTTCAACATTTATCTTATCTCCCTAAACGTTTGATGTACACGTAAAGTTTTTATTTTGTAACCAAGGTGCCTGGTTCCTCTGTGCCTAAAGCCAATCTCTCCACTGAAATAATACATTACGTTTCCATTCAACCCGCCAATATCTTTGAGCACAGATACATTTTTCCTACTATGTTCCATACACCAATATTTGCCTGTTCACTTGGCCCAACCTATATCTCTTTATAGACTCATGTCTTCATCTTATCTTCCTTCTCCAACAGTTTCAACAGTTTGTATTCTTCCCTAATACAGACAGAATATTTGGCCAAAGAAACACACTGTGGCGACATTTCAAAGTAATTTAAAATGAAATATTTTTACTCTATGTCTAAACTATAAATTTAAGACAAAGCTAAAGAGTGTTTCAGTCCTATCACTCGGTTCCCATTACTCAATGTAGGGTCAGATGGTGTGGAATGTGTGTGGGTAGAATTGAGGAACCACAAATGTGTAAAACCATAGTTGGAGTAATGTACAGGCCTTTGAATCATAGTCAGGAGTTGGAGCGCATGATAGACCAGGAGATAGAAAATATATGTAGAAAAGGCAAAGTTACAATGAGTGGGGGGATTTCAATATGCAGGTGGAGTGGGAAAATCAGACTGGTAGTGGTTTGCAAGGAAAGGAATTTGTGGAATGTCTACACGATGGATTTTTGGAGCAACTTATGGTGCAGGCAACAAGGGAACGGGCAATCCTGGATTTAGTGTTGTGCAGTGAGTCAGACATGAGAAGGAAGCTTAAGGTGAAGGAACCCTTCGGAGGCAGTGATCGTAATATGATTGAACTTAAACTTCAATTTGAGAAGAAGAAAGTAGAATCAGAGTGAATATTACAGCTGTATAAAGGCACCGACAAAGACATGAGGGAGGGGCTGGGTGGAATTGACTGGGAGAGGAGCCGAGCAGGAAAGACAGTGGAAGAGTAATGGCGGGAGTTTCTTGGAGCAATTTAGGAGTCACAGCAGAGATTCATCCCGAGGTAATAGATGCATTGTACATGGAGGATGAGGCATCCATGGATGACTGGGGAATACATGGCTAGGGTAAAAGAAAAAGAGAAAGCAGATAACATGGCAAATGGCAGTGAGAAGCCAGAGGATTGGGAAGCTTACAAAGAGGAACAGAAGGCAACAAAATAAGAAATAACGTGGGGGAAGATTAAATATGAAGTTAAGCTATCCAGTGATAGAAAGGATGACTGAAAGAGTCTCTTTAGGTATATGAAGGGCAAAAACGGGAAGCAGAAGTGGATACTGGGGCACTGGAAAATGACGCTGGATTGACAGTAGCATGGATCAAATAATAGATGAGAAACTGAATAATTATTTCTTGTCAGATTTCACAGCGGAAGACATGAATAATATCCGAAAAATTCAAGAGAGTGAGGAGTCAGAGCTGATTAGGAGAAGTTGCTCGAAAAACTAAATGGGTAAATAAGCTGGATGGAGACATGAATGGTGATATTCCAGAAATCATTGGAATCAAGGAGGGTCCCAGAAGACGAGAAAATTACGAACGTGACACCCTGTTTGTTTTTAATAAAAACAAGATTTTTGAATTTTTTTTACAAAATTACACAAATAGTACAAACTGGTGTATTCTGCTTTACAATATAATAACAACCCAAATATAGAATTTAAAAACAAACTACTAATCTATTCTCCAAATTAGCAAACCATAAAATAGGATATCCTACGTTACTAAAACTAAACAATAGGAGAAAAGAAAATAAATAAATAAATAAATAACTCGATACATATGTTTTAAAATATATATTAAGTCATAACAGAACCCGTACTGATACAGGATTCCTCCTCCCAGGAGCCCCCGAAGCAGCCAGAACTATCCCCACAGCTAAGCAAAGGCCCTGAACAATGTGGCTGATATATCTGTGTCAATGTGGTTTAAAAAGGTCTGCCATGTTCTAGAAAATAATTCCGTCTTTTGGTTCACCATATTCGTAAGGAAGTCAAGGGGGACATATTCCTTGATTATCCTGTGCCAATTTGAAAGCCCTAGGGAACCTTTGGATATCCAATTCACTAAAACGTTTTTGCCCAGATGAAAAAAAAGGATAATGAATAATTTCCTCCCGTATACATCCAAAGAAGGGAAATTTGGGGAGCCCAAAAGTAGAGGCACTGGGTCCCACCCAATCTCAGTACACAAAATCTTTGCCAAGGCATTCGCTACTCTGTCCCAACACATGCAGATCTTACGGCATGTCCTCAGACAATGCCTGAGAGAACTAACTTCTGTTTTGCATATGGGACACATTGAAGATGCTCCTGCCTTGAACTGTGCAAGTCACTCAGGTGCCATCGCAGCCCAATGAAGTATCTTGAACGGGATAGCCTGAGTTCTGTTACAGATAGACATCTTCCTAACGTTTTTCCAGACGTCCTGCCACATCTCTAAGGAGAATTCCATCCCCAATTCTTGACTCTAGATTTTATATAACCATTCCATGTCCTTTGATACCTTATTAAATAGTTTATGGCAGAGAGTACTGACCACGGGCCGACCCATTGGCCGACGCACTCTCCTTTCCCTATCCGATTTATAAGGATCAATTATCAACATGGTCTCCTATTTGAAAATATCGAAAAAGATCTTTGCTATGCAGCCCAAACTTCTGACGCAGCTGTTTGAAGGACATCATGACCTCCCCATCGAACAGGTCTCCCAAACAGGAGATACCTCTTGACTCCCAGATTCTGAATATATCAGACAACCCTGGCTGGAATCCCAACGTTCCCTCTATAGGGGTATAGGGGGAGGATTTTTGTAGGTTACCCTCATCCTGTCGCATTATCGTCCAGGCTTTGATTGTATTTAATACAATAGGATTTTTACAATGATACGTATTAACTCTCACCTTGTCCATAAATAGTAGATTGATGAGGGGATATTTTGCTTGGGATGCCTCAATATCGAACCAGATTGATTGTGGATCACAAGAGACCCAATCAGCTACGTAGGTAATAGAGAACTCAATTGGTACCTCCTCAAATCATGAAAATCCAGCCCACCCATTACTTGTGGAAGCTGCAGCTTTTCTAATTTAATAAGGGGCCGTCTATGACTCCAAATAAAGGAGCCGAGCCAACCATAAAGCTTACACAGCGCTTGTTTCGGCAGCATCAAGGGAAACATTCTCATAGTGTATAAAAAGCGAGGGATATTGGGAGATCTTCCCAGTGTTGAAGGTCCTATCATAATTTCTCCAATAAATGTGTATAATTGACTTTATATAGCTGACCAAACGCCGGAGTATTAAAAATACCTAAGTAAAGAAAACCTCCCAGTGACCACCCAAAGGCAAAACAGGATTCATCCGGAAAATTGGATATACTGGCAAGACCTCCCAGCGGCATAGCCTCTGATTTCACAAATTGATTTTATAACCTGAGAACATGCCAAATAATTTAACCACTTGAATTAAGCGGGGCACAGATGTCAATGGATTATTTAAGAATAGGAGGACATCAACTGCATAGAGAGTAATTTTGTGCTTACCCGATCCAACTTCCGGAGCCATTATATGAAGGTCAGCTCGTATAGAGTCCACCTACGGCTCAATCACTTGTGTAAATAATAATGGTGAGAGAGGGCGTTCCTGACGACAATCTCTGCCAACATGAAAGCTATCTGAACTTAAACTGTTGGTGATCACCGCTGCTTTGGGATCATTATATAATACTGTAACCCATTTAGTAAAGACCTCTCCAACACCAAACCGTTCGAGCATATAAACGAGATATGGCCATTCTACCCAATCGAATGCCTTCTCTGCCTCTCGGGAGACAACTAATCTTGGCATCGCTCCCTGCTGGCAGGCTTGTGCCATATTTAAGACTCTTCTAGTGTTATTAGTTGATCTGCGACCCTTTATAAATCCCATCTAGCCTTCTTTAATAGTGAATGGCAAAACCCTCTCCAGTCTTCATGACAACACTTTTGAGAGAATTTTAAAATCCACATTCAACAAGGATATAGGTCTATATGAAGAGTAGTCATTTGGAGCCTTTTCCTTGTTGAGAATGAGACAAATATTTGCTTCTCTCAGAGAAGGCGAGAGGCAGCCCAGACTATGTGAGTACTTATACATATTTATAAGTGGCCCGACTAATTCCCCAATCAATTCGTGATGGAACTCAGCCTGGAATCCATCTGGTCCGGGCGCTTTGCCACTCTGGAGTTGCATCACTGCCTCCTGTATTTTCTGGGTTGCTAGGGGGGCATTGAAGAACAACACCTGCTTCCAGGTTAGGGCCGGGAGGGCAAGGCTTTTTTTTAAAATAAAGACTTTATTTTCCTTGTTCTATCCTCACAGCCATGTGGCCTATAAAATTCGAAATAGAACCTTCTAAAGACTACATTGATCTTTTTTACGATCACGGGTCAAGGTACCATCACTCTTTCTAAAGACATAAAGGCTTGGGCAGCCTTCTTCTTTCTGGCAAGGTATGCTAGATACCTGCCAGGCTTGTCACTGTATTCAAATAGTCTCTACTTCGCCAGTATTATCTCCCTCTTTGCTGTTTGATTAAGGTATTCAAGGTTACCCTAAGTGCTGTGACCCGCTGTAGTTTAGTAATGGAGGGTCTATCCACATACGCTGTCTTAGCTGCCTTCCGGCAAGCCTCGAGCAGACACTGTTGTTCTCCCTTTTGTCTTTTCCAGGGCACAGAATATGAGATAACCAAGCTCATGCGTGTGGCTTAGCAGTCTCCCACATCACCGACGGGTTACTGGCCGTGCCTGAGTTGATATCCCAGAAGGTTTTAAATTCTTCAAGAAATATTTTATATACTTACTATCCTTCAATAGGAAAAGGTCCATACCCCAATGTCGGGAAGCTATCTCATCATTACTAGTCTTAACCTCCATTTATACTGTGGCATGGTCGGAAATATATATATTACCTACTTCACAAAACAATATTGAGTTCAAAAGTGTCGAGGGGACAGAAGCATATCGATTCCAGTATGGCACTTGTGTGGGTTAGAATAAAAAGTAAAGTCTCTAGCCTCCGGGTGAAGACACCTCCACACATCTACCATCCCCAACTCCACATTCAGATCCGCCAACTGCCTAAATCTCAAAGATATACCCGCAGAGCTCTTAGGTATTCTGGCCACTCCTGGGTCGATGATACAATTATAATCCCCCGCTATAATTGTGTGGTGCACCCCGAGAGCCATCAACTTGGAGAACGCTTCCATTAAAAATTTAAAAGTGTGCACCGGGGGGCAATAAAGATTCAAAATCCCAGATTCCTTTCCATGTATTAGTGTATAACTTAATATATACCATCCAGAGTCATCTTTTATCTGGCTTACCATTTGGAAAGGAAGATTCATCCGAATTAGAATGGCTACTCTCCTACTTTTTGAGCTGAAAGATGAAAAGAACACCTGGCCAAAACCACCCTATTGCAGCTTCGAATGCTCCTTATCAAGTAGATGTGTCTCCTATAGAAGGGTTACATCCTCCCTTTCTTTTTAAAGACTTGATAATATCTTGTTCGTTTGATTGGTGAGTGGCTCCCCTTGACATTCCAGGTGCACCACCGAAACAAATGACTAGCCATGATCGTTCAAGCAAGCCCGAGACCCCCCAGGAGGGAGATCCCCACCCAAAGACATTGAATAAAACCAAAAATGATTCACACATAAAACACTCTTTAAAACAGCTAAATCTAAAAAACTAAGAACTACTTCCTAAAAACAAATAACATAAAACATACTTAAATGGAGACTTTCCCCCTTGTTCACAGGAGGCACTACTACCTTCCAATAATCCCGCCATAACATCTCCCAGCCAGAGACATGCCCTCGGACAAGGCATTACAAATTAGAGCAAATAAATTCCATTGTCTTATAAGACAGAAGTTAAAGATGGGTGACCCTCACCTCTGCCCCCCCACCCCCACCCCACACCATCACCTGGATACACATAGCAAAACAACAGAAGATGAAAATACATAAAATTACAAAATTACAATCCCAGCAAGTAATAAGCAAACAAATTTTAAAAAACCCAGAAACATTCCCAACCCGCACGAGCTATAGATAAGAGTCCATAGAAAGGATAAGGAATGTTCCACACTCTACAACCATCCCCACCCACCAAGGAAAGATGGAGAAGAGAAAGAGGAAGAAAGGAGGATGAAAAAAAAACAGAGGAGGGCAAAATAAAGTCATTATCCATACAGTTCAAGTCCCACAGTCTACTTGAGAGCATCCAGGAATTAGATTACTTCTTCTGGTGATCCGAAGTTATGCACAGATCCTCCATGACTGCAGCACAGTGTTGCCAGATATTGCACAGAATATTGAATATTTAAATTCCTCAGAAGCTTCTTTGCCTCATCAAATGTCTTCCTCTTGCGGTCCACAGACGGAGAAAAGTCCTGGAACTGCATTATCCTGGAGCTCTTGTATATCATGGCATGAGAATCCTTCCCTGAGAATATGGGGGCCTCTAGCAGCATCTATTTTTCCCTGTAATGCTGTAGTTGAACTAGGACTGGGCGGGGTCGCTGGTCTGACCCCTTCCGGCGCACAGCAACCCGGTGGGCCAATTCAGCCCACACCTGGCCCAGCTCTGACTCTAGTTACAGCAGCTGTGGGTGCCATTGTTCCAGAAAATCAACACGCGGGCCTTCCTCCTCCCGTTCGGGAAGGCCAAGCAACCGAATGTGTTTCCGACTACCTGGATTTCCGATGTCATCAATATGTTCCTCTAAGTTCAGGACTCGATTTTCCAGAACCCAGACCTGACCCATGGATGACTCAGCAGTGGTCTTGGAGGCCATGGCCTGTTACCCCGCTCTCCCTGACACACTGCCCGAGTTTCTCGATCTCTTAGTCATGTTTCTGCAATATGACCGAGACTGACTCCCACCTGGACTGGGTCTCTTCAATGGACGTATCAATCTTCTCTCGGAGTTTAACTAGCTCCGAGATCAGGCTCGCCCCTGGGGCAGCCGCAGAAGTCTGTCTTGCTGCGGGGTTGGGGGAGGGGTCCCTCTCCGTTGTGAACTCCGAGAACCTTTACCTTCGGTCATTTTAAAAAGCATCAAATTCTAAAGTTTGATGTAGAATGTCCAAGGCTGCTGGGCAAAAACTGGTTTAAACAATTTTACAGGTGAGGTGAGGGTGGGTACCCCACTCTGCCAGAGTCTTGGGCAGAGCTCTGCAGACTCATACCTCCTGGGTCACCAACATTTTGCATCTCCCTGACACCCTGTTTAAAAAAAAGGAATAAGGCATAAGACAGAAAATTACAAACTGATCAGCCGAACCTCGGTCGTGGGTAAGTTCCTGGAATCCATTGTGAAGGATGAGATTTCTGAATAATTGCCAGTGCATGGTAAAGTAGGGCAAAGTCAGGATGGTTTTGTCAAAAGAGATGATGCTAATGAATCTGTTAGAATTCTTTGAGGATGTAACAAACAGGTTAGACCAAGGAGAGCTAATGAATACTATCTATTTGGACTACAAGAAGGACGTTGACAATGTGCTTCATAGGAGGCTGCTGAGTGTCAGGAGGCCCATGGTGTCAGAGACAAGGTACTAGCGTGTACAGAAGCTCAGCTGTCTGGCAGAAAGTAGAGAGTAGGAATATTAGGGTCCTTCTCTGGATAGCAGACGATGGCAACTGGTGTTCCACAAGGAAACCACAACTTTTTACTTTGAACATTAAGGATCTAGATGAAGGAACTGCGGGCATTCCGGCGAGGCTTTTAGATTTCGCAAAGGTAGTTAGAGGGACAGGTATCATTGAGGAGGCAGAAGGATTTAGATAGGGTAGGAGAATGGGCAACGAAGTGGTAGATGGAGTACACCCTGAGAAAGTGCGCAGTGATGCACTTTATAGGATAGAACAGAGGCATGGACTATTTTATAACTGAGGAGAAAATTCAGAAATCTGAAGTACAAATAGATTTCTAGATCCAGTCCGGGATTGTCTCAAGATAAATGTGCAAGTTGAGTCAGTATTTAGGAAGGTGTTATATCGGCCACACAGTGTGTTGGAAACCTTACATTCAGAAAAAGAACTGAGTCAACTTTTATAAACAATAATATTTGTTTATTGAACACATTTAATATTAGAGCAATAAAATGCATTATAGTGTAACGAAAAACACTACAAACTAACGTAACTTTGGATGATCACATACCACCCCACTAGAAGTTGACCGGATTCCATATGGTGAAGATTTTTTGTTCTTCTGATAGTCTCTTGGAGGTGTCTTCTCTTCAAGTGGTTATTATCGAGGGGTTTTGCAGCAATTCTTATCCTTCCAAGTCTTCACGCCTTTTTTGGAGGGTATGGAGGATCTGACAATGGAATGATCAGGTTCATTTACCCTGATCAATCAGACTCAACCTGGGGTTGTCACATTGATGGCCCAAGGACGGCATTCCATTGTCCCATTCAGGTCCAACTTCATGTAGGTGTTACAGGGTCCGTAGCTGTCAAGTTTGTTGGCATTTGTAGGGAGATGCAGCCTGATGGATTCTGTAATATGTGGATTACCACAGAGACTTTTGTCAAGGCTGAGTTCTACTTCCCAGCATGCTTTAATCATTGTTCATTTTTGTAACTCCATGGTAAATTAATTATTGTCCATCGTAAGATTATTATTTCAGGTGGTCCATCTGGTCAGAAAGGCAAATACAGTGATAGCATTTATTTTCAGAGGGCTTGAATATTAAAGCAGCATGGAGTATTGTCTACCGTTTTGGGCCCCATAACTCAGGAAGGATGTACTGCCCCGGACAGTGTTCTGAGGAGCTTCATAAGAATGGTCTTAGGAATGAAAAACTTAACATATGAGGTCTCTGTGTCTATACTCGCTGGAGTTTAGAAGGATGAAGGTGGATCTAATTGAAACTTACAGAATACTGGTTGCCTGGTCAGAGTAGATGTTGGGAAGATGCTTCCATTGTTAGGAGAGAAGCGACTCAAGGACATAGCCTGAGAGTCAAGAGAAGATCTTTTAGAACAGAGATAAGGAGAAATACCTTCAGCCTGACAGTGGTAGAATGGCAGTTTCATTCCCTAAAGGACATCAGTGAACCAGGTGAGTTTTTCTTGACAATCGATTCATAACCACCATCAGTCTCTTAATTCCAGATTTGAAATCAAGCTCCGTGACTTGCTGTGGCAGCATTTGAAGCCAGGTCACTCGAACATTATCTGGGTTTATCACATACGAATTCAGTGTTAACACCACAAGGCCACTAATTTGCCCAATCCTCCACAGTGTGACTAACATGCGCAGTATGACATGTCCTGTGATTTGCCTTCATGTTAACTTTGACTTCCTTATCAAGATATGGATGATTTTTCCCCATTATGCAATTCCTCTTCGGTCTTTAGTATCTCCCTAGTTATTTGCCAAATTTCTTCATCTGTTCTGCCTTTGACTGTTCTTTTCTCCCCCAGTCCACCCAGGACAAATACTTCCTTAGCCTAGTATAATTATCATTGCCTAACACTAAAACTCTCATGTATGACTCAGTCTTCACTCTTTCAATCTGAATGTGAAACTCCAGCAAGTTGTGGTTCCTCTTTCCAAGGCAAAGCTCATCCACCAATCCTTCCTTGTAACATAATATCAAATCTAAATTAGCCCATTCTCTGGTTGGTCCCATGACGTTCTGCTCTTAGAAATAATCTCTCATACACTCTATGAATCTTTATTCGAGGCTATCACTGTTAAGTTGATTAATTGAGTCAATTTGCATGTTGAAACCACCCATAGTTACTGTTGTGCCCTTGTTACAAACCCTCACTCTTTTCAACCTCAGAAGTACTTTCGGGCAGAGAGGCTGAAAATTACCCTTCCCAAGAAGTTTGTTCCCATGTTTTTTTATTTGCACTGAGACGGATTTCAAACATGTTTTGACACAAAACAGTTTGAAAAGGTCTGAGTTCCCACTTGCACAAACAAATGTTTATTTTCTTTACACTAACCACATTTCACAGTAAATATTGAGGAATTAACAGAGCTAAAAGTGGTCATGAGATATCTTTAGCAAACAGGGTTGAGGAAAATCCCAAAGCCTTTGTTTTCATATATAAGGAGCAAAAGTGTAACTAGAGAAATGTTTGACCAACACAAGGACAAAGGAAAAAGTTATGCATGGAGTCAGAGAAAATGGGTGAGATTCTTAACGAGTACTTTGCATCTGTATTCACCAAGGAGAGGGACATGACGGATGTTGAGGTTAGGGATAGATCTTTGCGTATTCTGGGTCAAGTCGACATAAAGAGGGAGGAGGTTTGGATAATCTAAGAGGTATTAATGTAGACAAGCCCCCAGATCTGGATGGGATCTACCACACGTTACGAAGGGAATTGAGAGAAGAAATAAGTGGGGCTTTAACTTATATCTTTGCAGGATCCTTGAAAATTGGTGAGGTCCTGGAGAATTGCTAATGACGCCCCTTTGTTTAAGAAGGGGAACGGGGATAATCCAGGTAATTATAGACCGGCGAGCCTAACATCAGTGGCAGGGAAACTGCTGGAGAAGATACTGAGGGACTTGAGTAAGGTGTTTTATTCGGGTCCCCATAATAGGCTGATGGAGTAGGTGAAGTCGCATGGGCCTCAGGGTGTTCTACCTAGATGGAAAGAGAACTGGCTGGGCAACATGAGGCAGAGAGTAGTAATAGAAGAGGATTCTCAAAATGGTGCTGGGACCACTGTTGTTTGTGATATAAAATAATGATTTGGAAGAAGGTATCGTTTGCCTGATTAGCAAGTTTGCAGATGATAAAAAATATGTTGCTGGAAAAGCGAAGCAGATCAGGCAGCATCAAAGGAGCAGGAGAATCTACGTTTCAGGCATAAGCGTCGATTCTCCTGCTCCTTTGATGCTGCCCTTTTCCAGCAACACATTTTTAAGCTCTGATCCCCAACATCTGCAGTCCTCACTTTCTCCCAGTTTGCAGATGATACCAAGATTGTTGGAGTAGGTGATAATGAAGAGGACTGCCAGAGAATGCAGCAGAATATAAATAGATTGGAGAAATTTGGCATAGATATGGCAGATGGAGTTCGATCTGTGCAAATGCATGGTGATGCATTTTGGAGGATCCAATTCTACAGCGAACTGTGCATTAAATGGAAAAAACCTGGGGAAAATTGACATACAGAGAGATATGGGTGTTCTGTTCATTGTTTCCTGAATCTGGCAATGCAGGTCAGTAAAGTGGTCAATAAGGCATACGGCATGCTTTCCTAAATTGGATCAGTTGTTGAGTACAAGCGCTGGCAGGTCATTTTATGGTTGCTTAGGACATTGGTTTGGCCGCATTTGGAATACTACATATAGTTCTGGTTACTACATTACCAGAAGGATGTGGATGATTGAATAGAGTGCAGAGTAGGTTCACCAGGGTGTTGCCTGGGATGGAGGGTGCTGATAATGGAAAGAGGTTTGGTAGATTAGGATTATTTTAATTATAAGGACAAAGGTTGAGGGGGGAACCTGATAGAGGTCTACAAAATCAAGAGAGAGATAGACAAGGTAGATACCAAGAAGCTTTACCACTAATTGCAAACTCATGACCCCTAGTAATTAAGTTCAAAAGTGAGAGGGAAAGATTTAAGGCCTGAGGGATATATGTGGGAAGCTCGGAGGTGGTAGGGGCAGGAACGATAGTGTCATCTAAGATGTATCTGCCAGATACATGAATGGGTGGGGAGCAGAGGGATAAATAGCCCTTAGAAAATAGGTGGCAGGTTTAGAAAATAGGGGATCTGGATCAGTGCAGGCTTGGAGGGCCGAAGGGTCTGTTCCTGTGTTGGAATGCTCTTTGTTCTTTATCATTCATTCTAAAAACAGCAAGTTTTCAACTTACTGTATGCTACAATTTAATAATACAAACCATTTATTTATTTGGCAGCGCATGTCAAATTATTGTCATTGCTAAATTTCAGACACAGAGTCATACAGATGTACAGCATGGAAACAGACCCTTCCATCCAATTCGTCCATGCTGACCATATATCCCAACCCAATCTCGTCGCACCTGCCAGCATTCAGCCCATATCCCTCGAAACACCTTCTATTCATATACCCATCCAGACGCCATCTAAATGTTGCAATTGTACCAACCATCACTACTTCCTCTGGCAGTTCATTCCATACTCATACCACCCTGTGTGTGAAAATGTTGTCCTTTACGTCACTTTTACATTTTTCCATCCCAGCCTAAACCTATGCCCTCTAGTTCTGTACTCCCCCACACCAGGGAAAATAGCTTGCCTATTTCCCCATTCATGCCCCTCATGGTTTTATAGACCCCTATAAGGTCACCCCTCAGCCTCCAAAGTTCCAGGGAAAATATCCCTAGCCTCTTTCACCTCCACCTGTCGCTCAAATCCTCCAACCTTGGCAACATTCTTGTAAATATTTTCAGAACCGTTTCAAGTTTCACAACATCCTACCGATAGGATGGAGACCAGAATTGCACATAATATTCCAAAAGTGGCCTAACTAACCTCCTGTACAGCTGCAACACAACCTTCCAACCACTGTACTCAATGCTCTGACCAATTAAGAAAAGCATACCAAATGTCTTCTTCACTGTCTTATCTATCTGTGACTCTACTTTCAAGGAACAATGAACCTGCACTCCAAGTTCTCTTTGTTCAGCAGCACTCCCTTGGACCTCACCATTTAGAGTATAACTCCTGCTAAGATTTGCTTTCCCAAAAAGCAGTGTCTCGCATTTATCTAAATTAAACTCCATCTACCACTCCTCAGCCAATTTGCCCATCTGATTAAAATCCCATCTTAATGTGAGGTAACCTTCTTCGCTGTCCACTACACCTCCAATTTGGGTGTCATCAGCAAATTTACTAACTATACCATTTATACTCACATGCAAATCATTTATATGAATGACTAGAAGTAGTGGACCCAGCACCGATCCTTGTAACACTCCACTGGCCACATGACAACAATCTGAAAAACAACTCTGCACCACCACCATCTGCGTTCTACCTTAAGTCAGTTCTGTATCAAAATGGCTAGTTCTCCCTGTATTCCACGAGATCTACCCTTGCAAGTCTCAAATGCCTTACTGAAGTCCTTATTGATCACGTCCACTGCTCTGCCCTTATTCCTTTTTGTTACTTCTGTAAAAAACTCAATCAGGTTTGTGAGACATGATTTCCCACGCACAAAGCCATGTTGACTCTCCCTAATCAGTCCTTGCCTTCCCAAGTAAATATACAACCTGTCCCTCAGGATTCCCTCCAACAACTTGCACTCCACTGACGTCAGGATCAATGGTCTATAGTTCCCTGGCTTGTCCTTACCGCCTTTCTTAAACAGTGACACCACGTTCGCCAACCTCCAGTCTTCTGACACCTCACCTGTGACTATCAATGGTACAAGTATCTCAGTAAGAGGCCTAGCAATTACTTCCCTAGCTTCGCACAGAGTTGTAGGGTAAACTTGATCGATCAGATCTTGGGGATTTATCCACTTTTATGCATTTCAAGACATCAGCACTTCTTTCTCTGTAATAAGGACATTTTTCAAGATGTTACCATCTATTTCTCTGTATATCTACATCTCCCATGTCTTCTCCTGAGTAAACACTGATACAAAATACTCGTTTCGTATCTACCCCATCTCCTGCAGCTCCACACAAAGGCACCTTGCTGATCTTTGAGGGCTCTATTCTCTCCCTATTTACCCTTTTGTCCTCAAAGTTTTTGTAAAATCCTTTTGGATTCTTCTTAACTCAATTTGCCAAAGATATCTCATGTTACCTTTTTGCCTTCCTGATTTCCCTCTTTAGTATGCTCCTACTGCCTTTATACTCTTCTAAGGATTCACTCGATCTATCCTGCCTGTACCTGACATATGCTTCCTTTTTTTTCTTAACTAGACCCTCAATTTCTTTAGTCATTCAGCACTCTCTATACCTACCAGCCTTTCCTTTCGCCCTAATAAGAATATACAGTCTCTGGACTCTCGTTATTTCATTTCTGTACGCTTTCCATTTTTTAGCCATCCCTTTCCCTGCGAACATCTGCCGCCATCAGCTTTTAAACGTTCTTGCCTAATAACGTTGAAATTGTCCTTTCTCCAATTTAGAATTCAACTTTAAGTTCTTGTCTGTCCTTTTCCATTGTTATTTTAAAACTAGTAGAATTATTGGCAAATAGCTTGAGGTCACACATTTCAGTGAGAAATTAAATCTTAATGTGATTATATTTAAATGTGTAAGAATGATAAGTCGATTTGATTGTTCAATCATTTGCTCACTCTGAATATGCAATCAGTCAGAGGTCAACCACTTTGCAAATAATGGAGCAACAATGTATGCATTTGAATACTGAGATTCAATGTGTAATTGCGATCACTGAAATAGTCAGACAACATGTTCATTTTCGATACAAAACAAAATGTGCATTCTTTACTTTTGTATCATAAAAGGTTGTTTGGTGTTTATAGTTTAATTCCATCAATGTAGAATCAACTTCATTGTTTTCAGAGATGGTGCAGTTATTGTGCAGTTGAATAGTTGTAGCTCATACCTTATTGTTTCCCAATTCACAAACATGGCAAACTCTTGATCATTGTTCAGGTCAGTAAACACATCATTTTACGTCATGACCGACATTAAAAGTGGATTCCAAAAGGCCTGAATTCGGGTACAGTTCTACTGGACCTCAGAGCTGCCTGTGCACTGAGTGAGACACTGACCTGCTCCTGAATCTGTCCAGAGAGTTTCCAACCTAAGTCAGGGCAATCATTCAAATATTCCCTCACAGAGAATCATTTGGAATCCACCTTCAGCAACAGGAAACTAGCCAACAGCTTATCACTGCTCTCAGTGTAGGTACAAATGCTGTCTAAATTAGATACCAACGACTGACCAGGAACCAGGTCTTACAAATTTATCCTCAGTCAGAGCCTGGCCCATGGTGCAGATGTATGGACATGGAGACTCAGCATCACACCACGCAAGTTACTTATGGTGATGACATCTGGCATGTTCCCCAGACTACATACATTTGTCCCGTGGACCAGACACTGGGTGAAAATGTTCACAACTGGCAGTCTATTGCAGCATTTTGTGTCTCACAGTGAACCCTCTGAAACTGTATCCAATAAATACACCTTCATATTCAACAGTATCAAAATAAAATTGTACATGTCTGTGGATGGTCAGATACTAATTCATAGGTCATCCAACAGAATGTATCTTAAGAAACCACGAGTTAACAGCAAGCCAAGAATCGTTTTAATAACTGAACTTGTTGGATTTTTTCTGGTCTAGGTAACCATGCATATTGTACTGGCATTCAGGTGAATGTAACAATGCACATCAAAACTGGAAGTCTTGGTCTAACGTCCCACCCCAGCTCCCTGACCTCACACACCTCACTCCCTCGCACACCTCTCTCCCTCGCACACCTCACTCCCTCAAACAATTACCAATTAATGATAATCCACAAACTGAGTGAAACTTGGAACACACAACAGTACAGCACATTAAGAGCCCTTCAGCCCTCAATGTTTTGCTGGCCTTTTATCCTACTCTTAGATCAGACTAACCTACATGACTTTCAATGTACTAACTCCCATGTGACTATCCAAGAGTCTTCTTAACTATCCCTAATGTATCTGACTCTACTACCAGCGCTGGCGGTGCATTCTGCCCACCCACCAGTCTTTGAATAAAGAACCTACCTCTTTGAATAAAGAATCTCCTCTAAACCTTCATCCAATCACCTTAAAGTTATGCCCTTTGATGATAGCCAATTCAGCCCTGGGAAAAGGCTCTGGCTATCCACTCTGTCTATTTTCTCAACACCTTGAACACCTCTATTATGTCACCTGTCATCCTTCTTTGCTCCAATGAGAAAAAGCCCTAGCACTCTCAACCTTTTTTCCTAAGACATGTCCTCCAACCAGGCAGCATCCTGGTAGATCTGCTGTGCACACTCTCTGAGGCTTCGACATATTTCCTATAATGAGGCAACCAGAACTGAACCCAAAATTCCAAGTGTAGCTGAACCACAGCTTTATAGAGCTAAGCATTAACCTCGCCGCTCTTAACCTCAATCCCCCTGGTAATGAAAGCCAACACATCATACACCTTCTGAACAACCCTGCCAACTTGGGTGGCAACTTTGTGGGATCTATGGACATTTTGCCAAAGATTCCCCTGTCACTCCACGCTGCCAAGAATTTTGCCTTTATCTCTGTGTGGTGTATGCAAATACGACCTTCCAAAATAAACCGCTTCACAATTTTAAGGTTCAACTGCATCTGCCACTTATCAGCCCAGCTCTGCATCCTGTCAATGTCCTCTTGTAACCTATACCAACCCTCCACACTATCCACAACTCCACCAACCTTCATGTCATCGGCAAACTTATTAACCCACCATTCCACTTACTCATCAATGTCATCTATAAAAATCATAAATATCACAGGTCCCAGAGCGGATCCCTGTGGATCATCATTGGTCACTGATGTCTGGGCTGAATTCTTTCCATCTCCTACTATTCATCTTCTGGAATGTTGCACTTGATGAATATTTTTTTTTAGAAAAGATATTACAGTTCAATAAATGTTCATTCAGTGCCAGAGTTATAATTTTGGTTCATGGTTTGAACAGCCTGATAAGAAATAGTGAATGACTGAAGAACTCCGAGGTCCAGAGTATTCCAGGTGTTATATTCCAGCTTACATTAATGCTGGGAATATTATCAGACAGACTGATGTGGTAAGGGAATGAATTGACATGCGGAGGTGTGACATTTTAGCCATCACAGAGACGTGTTTGAGGGAGGTCAGGGCCAACAACTCAATATTCTGTTATACTGTAAAATATGGGCAGGACATGAGAGGGGGTTGAATAGAAGGTGGTGTTGTATTATTAATTAAGGAGTCAGTTACAGCAGTAAGGAGGGACAATATCTTGGAAGTGTCTTCAAATGAGGGTTTATGGGCCGAGGTTAGGATCAAAACGATGACAGAACACACTGCTGGGGATATTTTATAGAGCCCCATAAAGATGAAAATACAGGAGAAGATATATAACCAATTCACTGAGGTGTGTAGGAAAGCAAGGCTGGAGATGTTACAGAGATAGGAAAGCAAGGCTGAAGATGTTACAGAGATAGGAAGGGAAGGCCGGAGATGTTACAGAGATAGGAAAGCAAGTTTGCAGATGTTACAGAGAGAGGAAAGCAAGGCCGGAGATGTTACAGTGATAGGAAAGCAAGGCCAGAGATTTAACAGAGATAGGAAAGCAAGGTTGGAGATGTTACAGACATAGGAAAGCAAGGCTGGAGATGTTGCAGAGATAGGACGGCAAGGCCGGAGATGTTACAGTGATAGGAAAGCAAGCTGCAGATGTTTCAGAGATAGGAAAATATGGCTAGAGATGGCCGAGAGATAGTGTGGCCTGTGCATGCTAGAACAGGTTAGTGAGGTATTTTTAAGTTCAGTCACAGGATACAGGGAGAGGTGTATCAGCTGGAAGTTGTAGAGATAGGGAGAGATGAAGGGACTGGCAGAATTTACAGTGATAGATGGGTCTGGAGTTTGAGATAAAGATTGTGGAGATATGGAAGGTTACTGAGATACAGATGGATGCAGCGGCTGGAGGAGATTACAGGGAAAGATACAGACATACACATAGGTAGTTTAAAAATGGAACTGAGCGATGTCTTAATAGAGAAAATATTATAGAAAACTTTGGAATAGACAAGGCACTGGGAGAAACTGAAGAAGTGAGACCTTGGATTATCCAATCACGAGAGAAATAGAGTCAGTGTCATACAGCACAGGACAGGCCCTTCAGTTGACAGTGATACAAATAAAAAGCCTTGCAGAACCTGGAAACCCCTCCTTCCTAACGTCTGTGGGCAAGGGCTAGATTTGGGAGAGGTGTCCTATAGACTGTTCAATGAACAATGTGACATAACAACACCTCACGGGGTCAGATCGAACACTGACACAGAAAGCTCCTGCTGATTCCCCTCCCTCAGCCTCACGGTGTCAGATCAAACACTGACATGGAAACCTCCTGCTGATTCCCCTCCCTCAGCCTCACGGTGTCAGATCAAACACTGACACGGAAACCTCCTGCTGACTCCCCTCCCTCAGCCTCACCGTGTCAGATCAAACACTGACACAGAAACCTCCTTCTGACTCCCCTCCCTCAGCTGATGGATCAGTGTCCCTCCACATTGAACAACACGCGGACGACGCACTGAGAGGGTGACAGAGCTGGAGAATGTATACTGATGGGTGGGCCATTTCAAACCTCACCAAGAGTGGATCAGCAGCAGCATTGCTGATCGAGATGGTCGTGTCCAAAAGGACATAGCTTCGAGACTGAGTCTGCACCGGGGCAGGGGGGAACGACGGAGAGGGAGAAACACACTTGACCTCATCTTCACCAACCTACTGCTGCAGACACACTGATGATGACCATATTGGGAACGGTGACTACCACACACAGTATTCCGGGAGACAAAGTCACACATACATGTACGCACATGTAAGAGATACTAACTATCACCATGCTAAACGGGACAGATTTCGAATACATCTAGAACTCAGAACTGGCCTATGTGAGGTGATTCGGATCATTGCCAACAGCAGCAGAATTGTACTCTAGAACAATTTCCACCGTCACTACCTAGCATATGCTCCACTTTACCCTGCCCATCAGGCCAGGGGATAAACCCTTGTTCAATGGAGAATACATGAGGGCCTGACAAGAGCAGCACCAGCTACACCTCACAATGAGGTGACGTTACCAATCAAGACCACTTACTGACCAAATAGCATAAACAGCCAGTGACAGACAGATCTAACCAACAAATCAGATCTAATCTCTGCAATCCTGTCACATGAAATCAGGGCGAATTGTGTGGTCAATCAAACAACTCACTGGAAGAGGAGGATTCACAAATATCACCTTCCTCAGTGATGGAAGAGCCCAATACAACAATAGTAAAGATAAGGCTGAAACATTCACAACAATGTTCAGACAGAAGTATTGATGGGATGATCTATTTTAGTCTCCTCCAGATGGCAGTCATCAGCTAATTCAATTCATTTTTGTATGGTATCTCCAAGTGGCTGGAGGGATGGGATAATGCAAAAGCTGTGGGTCCTGAGAACATTCCATTCAAGCTGTTCCTGCAGGGGTATTGCACTGGGACCTACCTGACAATGTGGGAAACTATCCAGGCGGGTCCAATACACACACAGTCAAAACATCAGACAATCAATGATTGCCCCATTGCTCTAATCCATATCACTAATAAAGTGTTGCAATGTTATTGGAATCTACAGTGGGATCAAGTAGCACTTCCTCAGCACCAACCTGCTCACTGAAACTCAGTTTAGGCTCTGCCAGGGCCACTCATCCCTTGGGCACATTGACGCCTTGGTTTAACGATGTACAACAAGAAAACACACAACTGAATTCTACAGGTGAGGCGACAGTGACTGCATTTTTAACATTATTATAACTGCATTTGACCAAATGTCGTATCCAGGATTAACGGCAAAACTAGAGCAAATAAGTCTCGTCTGCACTGGCTGAAGTTATATCTGGCACAAATGACGGTAGTTGGGGTTTGTGGAGAGCAGCCATCTCAGCAGCAGTTCCCCAGGGGTGGGTTTTCTGGGTAAGCCTGTAAATCAGAAATGGAAAGGTAAGGCATCATCTTATGGGATGATGGGGTGCTCTCTCGTTAGACAGAGACGACTGGCGGTAGTTTAACTGGACAGTTATCATGCCTCAAGTAAGGGAGAGGTTGAGTAGGACAGTCCTTTAGTCACCCCAGTCAGTGCAGGAATTGAACCGATATTGTTGGCATTAATATCTAGCTGTCCAACTGATTGAGCTAACCAAGTCCTCACTCAGCTCCTTGTGGTAGATATTGTAATATTATTCCATTCAGATATGTTGTTAAACACCTCTGGAGCAGGTGGAACTAGAAGCAAACTTCCTAAATCAGAGAGAGGGACAGCATCAGTGAGATATAAGAGTGATCTCTGCCCTAGGCCCAATCATAAATGACCATCCCAACAGTGTAAATTCACAAGTGGGGATGTTTGCCATTGATGTTTGCCAATGTTCAACACCATTCGTGATTTACTCAGATACTGAAGCAGACCTTGTGTAAATGCAACAAGGACCTGGAAATATGCAGGTGTGTACTTAACAGTGACAAAACCATTCCCATTACACATGTGCCAGACAACGATTACCTCTAACGATAGAAAGTTGAACCGTATGCTCGTAACGTTCAATGCCACCACCATCACTGAACACCCAACTAGCAATATCCTGGGGATTACCGTTAACCTGAACTGGACTGACCATATGATTCCATGACCCATTCCTGTGAAGGTTTTATGCTAAAACATCGACTCTCCTGTACCTCAGATGTGGCCTGACCTGTTATGCTTTACCAGCGCCACACTTTGACGTATGTAAATTAATTGGCCACAAGAATACGCCAGGGGCTAGGAATCCTGCAGAAATAACTCACTTCATGATCTCCGAAAGCCTGTCCCCCATCGATAAGACACATGTTGAATATGGGTGTGATGAAATACCCCCCATTTCCTTGGGTGAGTGCAGCTTCACCCTTCATCCACTGATACTCAGTAGTAGCAACACCTGCCCTGCAGAAATTCTGCTCTGCAGAAATTTACCAAGGCTCCTTACAACGTATTTCTGAAGCCCGACCATCAAGAAGGACAAGGGTAGCCGATACATGGGACCCCCAACATGTTCGCGTTCTGTTCCAAGCCATTCACCATTATGATTGGGAAGTATATTGCTGTTCCTTCAGTGTTACTGTTTCAAGGTCCCTCCCGAATGGTAATGGAAGTCTAACTACAACACACGGACTCCAGTGGTTCAGTGCGGCAGTTCACCACCACCTTCTCAAGGGCAATAAGAGATGGACAATAAATACTGGCCCAATCATATTCTATGAATAAATTAAAATGAAAAATATTGTCCAAACATGCCCAATGCTGGACACTGTGCTTTGGGTTTTGTGAGCGCAGGCTGCTTGGGTTCAGTCCGTAACTTGCTTGTTGTGAACAGCTGAAGGGTTAATCTGTCAGTCTCTCAGAGGCATGGCCTACATACCGAGCATCACACAGACATTGACATTCACACCCAACATCACTGAGCTCTGAGATAGACAGAAGCAAATCAAAATGTATTCATATCTGACTAACATGTTTAAATACACAGTGAAATTGTTACCACAAAAATGATTATGAGTGAATATTACCAGGGAGAAAGTGAGGACTGCAAATGCTGAAGATCAGAGTAAAAAAAATGTGGTTCTGAAAAAGCACAGCCGTTCAGGCAGCATCAGAGGAGCAGGAGAGTTGACTATTAGTTCACAACATTAATACAAAGGAAAATAATTGCATATTTTCAAAGTTATTGCACTTAATAATAATGTGATCTTGGGTGTGGGAATGATATTCATCATTTCAAATGCTTCTTACTGTGAGTTGGGCACTGTTTTCATCATATTGTTATTATAAAAGTGAACAGAATAAATGGGTGGATTTTAAGCATATTGGACAATCTAAAAGTTGGTATTATGAAAGGATGTCGGAACTTCAGTAAAGAGACTTTGCTGTTAATGGTTCAAACAATGCTGTAAACATTTACACAGAGATTTCCAGCTCAAGTCACACACAAGGTCGTTGGGCTGGGATGATACTGGCCATCAATGGAGCTACACAATTCTGGATACAAACATTGTGGGGCTAACATACACAGGATATGGTTTATGAGGGATTCAATGTAAGATGCCATATGCTGCAGGAGACCATCACCTTTACAACACCGTCATTCAGGATCAGGTCCAAGGTTCAGAATTACAGAGTTTAGGGACACACCAGAAGAAATATACTTGCAAGACATGGCTGTTTGCAGGTCATTGTTATAAATATTGAACTGCGTCTGGACCAGGGCCGTGTGCGAGTCCATTGAACAGTCTGCCCCCCACACAACTCCCTGTTGTTCAGGTATGTCTGTAACCAGTCTATTGTGAGGGATTGTGTGAGTTACTGCCCAGCTCCAGTTTGAAAGCTCTCTGGACAGATTTTGGAGTTGGTCAGTGTTTTGGAGGTCATGGTGAGGGCCAGTAACACTGTGTCTGAATTCAGACTTTTCCTCAAAGTCATTTTCAACAGCTTTGCTGCCTGCAAGATGGTGTGTTCACTGATCTGAACACGAATCGGCTGTTTACTACAGTCACTGAATTGTGTAATAGTTAGCTGTGCGCTCTGGTATTTCAATTACTGTTCACTTCAATTGTTTTCAAATATTGATGTTTGGTTTATTTTAAAATATGTAAGGAATAAAGTGATATTAACTCTTCACTATACAAAATGTAAAATTGACCTGCTGCATATTTCCCTCAGACTAATCAAGCAACAATTAGTATTATCTGGAAAGCAAGATTATGTGAACAGGACTATTTCTCAGGCAACATCACCATCCTCTCTCGTAGGTTCTGTCCCACTGACAGGACACAGCCAGGCAGAAGAGGGCAGGTCCTTGGCATATAGGGCAGCATGGTGGCTCAGTGGTTAGCACTGCTGCCTTACAGCACCAGGGATCCAGGTTCGATTCCAGCCTTGGGCAACTGGCTGTGTGGAGTTTACACATTCACCCCGTGTCTGTGTGGGTTTCCTCCCACAGTCAAACTATGAGCAGCTCAGGTGAATTGGCCAGGTGGGTTGCTCTCTGGGGGGTTAGTCCGGACTGGTTGGGCCGAAGGGTCTGTTCCCACACTGTAGGGAATCTATTCTAATCATAGTGCTCAGCATTGATGCTGGATCCTGTGACTGCTCTGCAGCAGGTGTTGCGGGAATCGACCACATTGTCACCTTTCTGCCTGCTGAGGATACACCTCTCCATTTCATACATCTGTAAGAATGGTCACTACACAGTCCTTATAGGGAGTAAGGGCTATCTTCACATTTTGCAGACCCTCCACACAATGACATGTACTGAATGGTACTGACTTTAAACAGGCTAAACAACTAATGATGATGCATCCATGAGGTACAATGGCACATCGGCGGCGGCAGCAGCATCATATTCTGTACAACTCATACAGTCTGCAACTTCCTGGAGCAACATACCTCCCACTGTACAGTAACCATCACAGCCCGACATACCTCTCACTGTACAGTAACTGTCACGGCCCAATATACCTCCCAGTCTACAGGTACCATCAAGAGCGGTGGGGTGGCTCAGTGTTTAGCACTGCTCCCTCACAGCGCCAACGTCCTCGGTTCGAATCTGGCCTTGGGTAACTAACTGTGTGGAGTGTGCACATTCCCTCCATGTCTGCATGGGTTTCCACCACAGTCCACAGATGTGCAGGTCAGGTGAATTGGCCACATTAAATTGCAAACTGTTTTAGTCATAGGGAAATGGGTGTGGATGGGTTACTCTCCGGAGGGTTGACGTGGACTGGTTAGGCTGAAGGACCTGTTTCCACACTGTAAGGAATCTAATCTACTCTCCAAGGTTCAAGTCAGTAATATTATAGAATAATCACTTGTCTGAATGAGTGCAGCTCCAACAGCACTCTAGTATGGACTTACTAGCAACAGGCAACACAGTTGCATGGGGAAGATCATGTCTCACAAACTTGATTGAATGTTTCGAGGAAATGGCAAAATTGATTGATGAAGGCATGGGGCTGGATGTTGGCCGTTTGGACCTTAGCAAGGCCTTGGATATGGTTCCTTATGGCAGGCTCATACAGAAGGTGAAGTGAAATGAGATCAGCGGTCAGTTAGTAAGATGGATAGAGAACTGCTTGGTCATAGAAGACAGAGTAGTGGTGGAACAGTGTTTTTGTGACTGGAGATCTGTAAATAGATTAGGGGAGTTGCAGATTGTGAGGATGATTGCCAGAGAATACAGCAGGATATAGGTCAGCTACAGATTTGGACAGAGAAACACAGATGTAACTTTATTTGAACAGTTGTGACGTGATTCATTTTAGAAGGTCTAATGCGGGAGAGAAGAATAAAGTGGATGGAAAAATACTGATTGCATCAACATTCAAAGGGATCAAGGTGGACAGCTCCACAGTTCCCTGAAAGTGGTAACACGGGTGAATAGTGTGATCAAGAAGACTGACGGCAAACTTGCAGACAGGCATCGGAGCATGCAGTATGAAAATTAGCAGGTCATATTGCAGCTGTAGAGAAACTTAGTTCGGGCATATTTAGAATATTGTGGACTGTACTGGTTGCCAAACCTGCAGAATGATGTGGAAGTGTTGGAGGGGGTATGGAAACGTTTTACCAGAATGTTGTCTGGTTTGGCGGGTATTAGCCAGAAGGAGAAGTTGAACACTGATGGTTTGTGTGCACCTGGGCATCATTGGCTATGGGGCTACCTGATAGATATTTACACAATTATCAGAGGCATAGATAGAAGGACAGTTAGAGGCTACCCCGCCCCTCCCACCCCACCACCACCCCCCCCCCGCCCCCCCCCCCCCCACACCCCACACCCAGAGTAGAAATATCAATTACTCCGGACTGTAGGTTTTAGGTAAAAGGGAGAAAGTTCAGGAGATGTGATAGGTAAGGTTTTTTTTTGCTTTTGGACAGAATGTGAAAGTGCCTGGGATGCACTGATAGAGGGGAAGAAGCCAATATAGCAAGGTTAAATATGTATCTTGGCACAAATTTGAGTAAGTAGGGAACAGAATGACATAGAGGGTGTCAGAGCAAAAACTTTTGTTTTAACTTTAGAAAGGCATCATGTGTCAGTGTGGACTTGCTGGACTGAAGGGCCTGTTCCTGTACTGGACTGTTCTTTAAGACAAGATTTGAGCGCGGGAGAGGCAAGATGCTGACTGAATGATTACTGATGATCAACAGCCATATTATTGTGGATCACCCACCCCCCCCACCCCATCAACTTGCAGCTTCATATCCTCCCCCACTGTGGGGAAACTCATTATGGAGAATTTGACATGAAAGTCAGACCTGGTACCTGGTGACTCCATCTCGCCGCTCGCTCCTGCAGACTTCTATCCTGGACACCAATGCCCCGGGGGAAACTGCATGAACAGAAGCTGCATGTACTCCGCACCCACCAATGCTGACATCTGACACATGCCAGCCTCACCATGCCATCCCAGCACATCTCCGACCCACTGACAGTACACTTCTGTACTTCAATGCTGCAGCTTAGGGTCACTGACAACTCACATTGCAATATTGCTGAAAGGACACTGTGCTCATGGACACACACCCAGCTCATGGGCTGACCCTCTGGGCTAATCACTCAGTGTTTGTACACACTCACTTTGAGCTGACCTGAATGCTCACAGAATTATTGCCTTGCCTTACCCTGTCTTTAGCAGTGTTTCCCCTCAGCCAGAGCTACCAGGCTCACACGCCTGCTGTATTGTCTTGGTGTTTAGCGCAGACACAAACCCAGGAAGCTTGATATCAGTGTCCACAGTCAGTCACGGTGCCCAGCACAGTGAGTTAAGGGGAGTCTCAGATCCCAGTCCGGGAGCTTGGACATGGTCAGTCACGGTGCCCAGCACAGAGAGTCAGGGGGAGTCTCAGATCCCAGTCTGGGAGCTTGGACACAGTCAGACAACCTCTCGTGGTTGTTAGGGTCAGGATCCTTCCCCAGTTAGGGGGCGAGAAGCAGAACGTTGGGAGCTCCCTATCCCTCTTGGCTGTTTCTCCTCTCGTGTGGGGTGGTTCCTTCCAAAATGTGACAATTACCAAGCGGTATTAAGGGAGGTAGAATTGTTTGTTACAGCTTGTACAGACCGAGAGAAGGTGCTGCATTCAGTGTGAGTGGGAGAACATGAGCCTTTGTGGGAGATGGGTGCAGTAACAGAGAGACAGTGATGGTGGTTCTTACCATGGTGGAGTAGAGAAGGTCACTGACCTCCTTCCAACACTGCTGGGCATTCACCCAGCAGGCTGGCACCTCACTAACACAGGGGTCAACCACCAACCAAGCTGGTAGGGTATCGTATCATGGCCTCCCCTGCCAGTCCTGGAGGAAGATAATGTCCCTCTCGTGCACCTTGGAATCAACCAGAACTTCAGCGGCTTGGTCTCAAAGTGAAGCCCCAGTTTTACCCCCAATGCCATGTCTTGGGCAGGTTCGGATTGACAATCTAAGAGTGTAATGACTTTTTTACTAATGGCACCTGGAACAGGGAGGCCGGTGCATTCTGGGATATCCAGGCAGTGAGCAGTTGTTATGGCGAAGGGGAAAATCATCGTGTTAGTGTCAGATGAGAAGATAACCATGTGTGCAGGGAGGGTAGTTAATGAGGCAGATTGGGGATAGTGTCATGAGAAAATGCACTTCACCTTGTGGAGAGAAACCCTCCATAAAACCTGACTAAAATGAGACTTGACTAAATCATAAGATGGGTTAGGCCTCTGTTTGTCTGAATCAAAGTATGGATGCAGTGTGAAACATTGGGAGCAACAAACTTGGAGTGGAGAATTACAAAGGAGATTCAAATCCTTAAAAATGGGTAACGCAACGTTCCAGACTGTTAAAAGGAGCCGGGGGAAATCCCTGCCTTATAGTTACCTACATTATCCAATCCTCTTTGGATGAAGGAATGGTGCTGGAGACCTGGAGAATGGTTAATACCGCAACTTTGTTTAATGTGGACTGACTGAATAGGTCGAGGCTGGAATTCTGAGACAGTAGATAAATGGTCACTTAGGAAGTCCCAGGGACTCCAGGACAGTCGGTCTGGATTTGTGCAAGGAAGATCGTGTGTAATTAATCTGACTGTATAGGTCTGAGGCAGTAACTTGGAACTGCATGTGACTTATTTGGATTTGACGAGAGATCCCATGGCAGATTGTTTAAAAAAAGAAACTATGGGGTCCAGGTGAATGGAGCAAACAACCCAGAGAAGTGCAAGGCAAGGCATTTGGGGACATCAACAATAGAGAGGAATGGACAATAAATGAGAGCATAGTCTGTGTGGGCGGATAAATGACGGTAGCTGGAAACATCAATAATCGCGTTAATGTAGCAAATGGCATCATTTCCTCTATCAGCCAATGTGCAGAACTTCAGAGCAGGAAGCTTATGCTGGAAATGCATAAATAATGAGTTCAGTCACAGCTTAGGGATGGTGTGCAGTTCTGGTCACCCCATCACATGGAAAGATGGAATTGGACTGGAGAGAGTACAGAGGAGATTCTTCACCCTGTGAAAGTGGAAGTGCAGTTCTGAGGAAAGATATCAATGGAGGATGCTGAGAGGAGATTTGATTGGGGTGCACATGCTGTCAGAGGCCTGGGTACAGAGGGAATTAACATCTTGTTCCTGTTGGTAAACTGCTTTACCAGTGGTGAATATTTAATATAATTGACTGAAATATCAGAAAAGTGGTGAGGAAAGTTGTTATTTCACCCAGAGTATGGTCGGGATCTGGGAGGCACACATGGAAGCGGAGTAGAGGCAGAAACTCTCAAACCATTTTATAAAGGTGCCGGGATCTGCAGCTGAAGTCCTATAGTATCCGGGGAGACAGAACGAGGACTTTAAAAAACAACATTATCTCTTGTCCAATGCAGACAGTGGACAGATTGATCTTGTCTATACTGTGCTATTTTCTGAAGTTTTCAAAGGTAACCAATATCTGATAGAATCAATACGCAGAGATGACAGTGAGGGCAAGGAGGAGCAGTGTGTAAATTGATTAGCATCACACTATTACTGATCCCATCCTTTATACACAATGCTCCTTCACTGTGTTGGCCTATTTACCCTTCCTGTGGAAATGGGGAAAACCTTTAATTATCCAGTTCCCAGTCATGGCCACACTGCAACCCCATCTCCATAATCCCAGCTACATCTGAGCTGGTTCACACTGTTTAAACCTAACATTTCACTGGCTTCGTTGAAAAGTTCCCAGCTGCATTCTTGCCCCATTGAAGGCTGCTCTCAGTCAACTAATTCTCACTCTCAATTATTGGATAGCATTCTCTATCATCATCCTGAACGTTACAATAAAATGATCGCTGCCCCCCAAAACGATCCCCTACTGACACTGGATCCACTTGCCCCACTTCTTCCCCAAGGACCAGGTCCAACAGTACATGCTCTCTTGGGCTGGACACATACTCCTGAAGTGAGCTCTCCTCCATGTTATCCAGGAACACTCGCCCCCTCAGGACACTGCACCACCAGTAACCGAGTCATTATCTGAATAATTAAGTTTCTCATTATGACTAATCTGTAATACTGTCATCGCTCTCAAATGCGCCTGCATATTTATTCTCTCCATCATTTCTTTGGTTGCTGGCTGACAGACTTTACCTCACAGTGTAATTGTATACTTTTTGTTCTGTAGCTCCAGACAAATTCATTCTGTCCTTGGACATCCTCTTTCTCTTGGACTCCTTAACTAACGCTAATCTAAACCAATACTTCTACCTTAATACTTTCCCTTCCCTTCTATTATTTTGGAATATTTTATACCCAGCAATATTTAACATGCCGTCCTGCCATTCCTTGAGCCAGCTCTCAGTGATCAGTACATCAGATTTTCACACACCGAACTGCATCTGTAACTCCGCACACTCCCAGTATTCAGGTCCATGCAGATTACCTCAGATTAAGGCTTTCTTTCTCAATCCGTCTTCCACTGTTTATCGTGTTGTTGTAAATTATTACCAACTGTATCTCCCATTATTTTGAGAATCCTGGTACTCTCCTCTACTATTTCTTTTTGGATCCTAAGCACACACCAAGTTATTTACAATCCCTCCAAAAAAAACCCATGAGAAATTCAGTCCCAGCTCTGTCACGTTAACACATCCAGCTTGTACAGTGGCTGCCTTCCCCAGAACCAGTTCCAATATCCCAGGAATCTGAAGCCCTTCCTGCTGACCCATCGTTCCAGTCACACTCTCATCTACCTAAAACTCCGAGTCCTGTTCTCACTTGGACATGGCACTGGGAGTATTCCAGGGATTGCTACATTTGCGGACCGGCTTGCTACCCATCCACCTAGCTCCCTAAATTCTGACTCCCAGACAACTTCACCCTTCCTACCCAGGTCATTCCTACCAACACTGATATGATCTTTGACTGCTCACTGTCCCCCAGACAAATGTTCTGCAGACACAGCGACATTCTTAACCCCACTATCCTGGAATTACAGACACACTGACACCTTCTTCACTTTCCTGTCTCTCCTGTGACTATTGCCCCTCCTTCCTTCTCCCTCCCCTCCTGTACAGTCAGGCTGCTTGTGGAGCCACAGACATGGCTCTGACTACACTCCCTTGAGCAGCTAACACCTTCATCAGCTTCCAAACTGGGAAATTGAATTGGGAGGGAAACACCAGGATATGCTTGTATTCCCTGACTGTTTCTCTTCGATTGGCAAACCCCCCAGACCCTTCCTTCCTCCAGGCCGTCATGTCTGCAGAATGATCTGCTCTGTGTGTGTGCTTTCCACTTATTGTCAGCATCACAGATGTCCCATAGTGTCTCTAGTCACTGTCTGAGCTCCATGACCCAGTGTCCATCTAGGACACGAGCAGGGGCTATGACTTCAAAATTAACAGAACACGTTTTCCATGTCCTAAAATGCATTTTGTCGCGAGTTACTTAATTAGCTACTTAGAATGAAGTTAACATCCAGGAAATAACAATATGCTTAAATCCCTTATTCAACTGTGGCTTACTGAGGGTAATTTATTATATTGGCTCACAATTTTATTTCTCCCTCTTATTTCTGTGTTCAACCCTTATTTCAGATGTTGAAAAAAAAATTGCCAACTTATAGCAATTAACTGACAGTCGCTAATAACAGAGAATGTATCAGCCAATGAACTTACAGCCTTTTCTTTGATGGCACTTGCACTTATTTCAAACTCAGTGCAGGCAGGTCCCAGCAGCAGAAAGTTATCTCTGTAACTCCCAGGTCCTCCAGCTCCCACTCCACTCTGCTCCCTCACAGCGTCACCATCTCTGTCACTCCCAGGTATGTATAATCCTCCAGCTCATACTCCACTCTGTTCCCTCACAAGGTCACCATCTCTGTGACTCCCAGGTATGTGTAATGCTCCAGCTCCCACTCCATTCTGCTCCTTCACAGGGTCACTGTCTCTGTGATTTCCAGGTTTGACTAGGCCTCGATCCTCAGTGCTGATTTATATCCTCTCACTTTGGTGCTTCTAAACTCCCAGGCGTGAGTGAACCTCATGTTCCTGCTTCAAGTTATTCCCTCACATGGACACTCCCTCTGTGACTTGGTGCTGATTTTGCGCCTCCTGCTCTGCTGTTTTTCCAACTCCAAGTCCCAGTCGGCCTCAATCCTCGCTGCTGATTAATATTCTCCAGCTCTGTGGTGCTCTCTCTCAGGTTGTCTCCCTTTGTGACTCCCAGGTAATGGTAGGCCTCGAGCCTCAGCTGAGATGTATAACATCCCATTGCACACTGGTCCCTCACAGGATCGCGCTGTGCCTGGAAGACAGTGGAAAAGAGAAGGATTAGACAGAGCAGACGGTGTTACAGTGATTGAGGGAGCTGTTGGGGATGGAACAGGTTATCTGGAGAGGTAGGCAGACCTGCAGTGTCTAAAGCAGGTTACTGGAAGATACAGGGAGTGTTGTAGGCACTGAGGGAAGCAAAAGAAGTAGAGGGATGGCGGCTTGTTGGTGATGGAGACTTGTAGAGTCTAAAGGGATTTTTGTGAGCTGCTTACTGAGATGTGAAGACTTCAACAAATTCAAATTGATTGCCAGGGAGTGTTGTGTGGCACTGGAGACTGTTGGATGTTACAGAGTTAGAAGACTCGCAGCAACTGGGGGGTTACAGATGTTTGAAGCACTCATGGTGTTCAAGGACACTCAGAACATAAGGAGGTACAGGGATGGGAGCATTCTAAATAGTGGGATTGTAGGGGCTGGAAGAGCTAAGATGGATGAGGAAGATGAAAAGTACCAATTTAGCACAACCAGCCTCTGTAATTCACAGAGATTTCAGGAAGGGAACCTGTGCTGTCATTGAATACAGTTATATGGCGAGTTACAGGTACTGAGGAGTTACAAATTTAGAAAGGAAGAGATTATAGGTGATCAGAAGTTTAAACAAGAATAAGGAAATTTGAGAGATCACTAGCACAGATGGCAATGGAGGTGGTGAGACATTCTGATGAACAATAAGAGTTGTCGGCAGAGGAGGATGTCACATATACAGGAAGAGCTGCATTATCTGTATGCAGTTACAGATGTGAGGAGTATTGCAGCGCCTGCTGGAGGGTACACAGATAACAACAGTTCCAACGACTGGTGCAGTGGTTCAGGAAGGCAACTCACCACCACCTTCTCAGGGACAACTCCAAATCAACAATACATCCAGCAATGTTCATAACCACGAGTGAATAAATAAATAAATAAATAAAGTATCTACAAGCAGCACTGAGGTCACTCAGGAAGGCCCTTTCAGCAGCACTTCACAAACCTGGAACCACTATTCCCTGGAAGGACAGGAGCTCCAGGTGCACGGTAACTTCAGCATTTCCAAGGTGCTCTCCGAGCCACGCTCCATCCTGCCAGCACTGTGTCTGTCCCTACACCTAAAGGATTGCACTGGATGAGGAAGGTAGCTCCCCACCACCTTCTCCAAGGAATTACAAATGGAAAGGTAATGATGGCCAAGCAAGTGATTGCCACATCACATCAATGAATTTGTACAAATGAAACTCATGGACTGTCCATGTCCCCTTTGTTGCATCCACACAACCCACATTCCCATCTCGTTCTGTGTCAGCAACAAACATGGAAGCAGTAGATTTTGTCCATCAAATGTATCAAATCCCTTTGTGAATAGTTAGGGGTCAAGCACTAATCCATTTATTCCCACTTAGTTTTCTGTTAAAGAATTCCCAATCCATGCCAGTACATTCCCTCCAATCCCACATTTGCCAATTTTGCGTATCCACATCTTCAGTGGGACCTTGTTGAAAGGTTTCTGAAAATCCCGACAAACCATTCCTCCCTTTTATCTACTCTGCTTATTCACAGCCAGACAGGAAAACAAATCCAGCAGGGTTTGTGAAATAAAATTTCAGTTTCAGAACAACATGCTTGGCATGGGTAGAGGATTGGCTGATTAGCAGAAGACAGAGAAGGTATAAAGGGGTCGTTTTCACGATGGGAACTGGTGACGAGGGGAACTCCGCAGAGATCAGTGTTGGGACCACGCTGTACATGTTAAACATTAACAGTCTGGTCAAAGGATGTGAGTGGATACAAGAACTAGTTTTACAAGAAAGAGCCCAGGCTGAAATGTTTGTCATATGAGAAGCTGGTGAAGTCTCTGAGTCTGTACTTGATGCATTTTCAGAAGCAGCGGTGGCAGGATCTCATTCAAACTTACAGAATACTGAGGGGCCTAGATGGAGTGGACGGGGGTGGGGAGATGTTTTCACTGCTGGAGAGACCAGGGATCAAGAGCACGGCTTCAGAGTGAAGGAACAACCCTTTAGAATGGAGATCTGGAGGAATTTATTCAGCCAGAGGGTGATGAATCTGTGGAACGGTTCCTACCGTAGGGAGGGTTATAGATGAGGGTGGCATTTACTAGATAGGGTACAAGAGCTGGAGAAGGTTATGGAGATGATTAGATGGATGGAGATACTAGAGGAGCTTACATTGACAAGGTGGGTGATAGTGACGGTGGAATGTTACACAGATAGTGAGTCTTGCAGGAACTGGATTGGGAGAGTCACAGGCATTGGATTGGGTTCTACAGATCGGGAGTAATGCCGGAACCTGTTGGATTACACAGATAGGGAGGATTGTGGGGTCTCCACATGTTGAGAGGTTTTCAGGAAGAGGTTACACCAATAAGGATGGATGTTGGAGCTGTCGTAGTTTTCAGAGTTTGGGATGCTTGGAGCTGTTTAATTGTTAGAGGGATATTTTTAGGGTCATTAAGATAGAACGCAGATGGAGAGTTTAGATTTTATTAGATTCCCTACAATATGGAAATGGCACTTCGGCCCAACTCTCCAAAGAGTAATCCAGCCAGACCCATTTCCCTCTGAATGATGCACCTAAAGCTCGGTCAGTTTAGAATGGTCAATTTATCTGACCTGCACATCTTTGGACTGTGGGAGGAAACCCATGAAGACATGGAGACAATGTGCCGATCCATACAGACAGTCACCGAGGCTGGAATTGAACCTGCGTCTCTGGCACTGTGAAGCAGCAGTCGCTCACTCGTGAACCACCCCAAACTGCAGAGCCACACAAAGAGAGAGTATTTGAGGGGTAGGGAGGAGCACAGAGAGATGGGAAGTGTTGTTGCAGCTGAAAAAGGGTCTGGAGGTTTTTTGACAGATAAGGAGTCCGGTCGGGATGGGAGATGGTTACAGAGGTCATGTGGTGCTATAGGCCAGGAGGCAGGAATGTGATCTGGCCTGCAGAAAGTTACAGTGATATCATGTTCTCTTGGGGCTTGGGGTAAGTACACAGGTGAGTATTTTTGTCCAGGCTGGAGGATTTCACAGAAACAGGGTGGACTGTAGTTATTGTGGAAAACTACAGAAATAGAGATTATTGTACTGAGTGCAGGATGAGGTTACTGATATTGGGCATGTTACCGAGTTTGGAGCAAATTACACATAGGGAGCGTCGTCAGCATTGGAGTAGGTTTCAAATAAACAGCAGGATTATGGAAGGGGTGGAGGTTACAGAAATTGGAACTTTTCTGTGAATTACAAGCATTCAAGACACTGCCACAGATGCATTGGACCAAAAGGATTGTCTCCTTGCTGTGTGACTCTATCACACGACAAGAGACAGTGTGAGTGGGGGAATATAGAACAGAAAGACCCCAGGTTTTAATACCACTTTCTTGAGAGGCCTGCTTTCCCCTCTGTTGTCCTGATCCTCACTAAGACAGCACAGGCCTGGATTGATAACTGTCAACTTCCTATATTGACATAGGAAGGCTCAGTACAGCAGTGATGAAAATAAACAAGAGAGTGTGGATTGAGTCTGTGCCCATCATGCTCTGTGTTTACCCATCAACACGATATCTGTGTCATGTCTTCCGGACTAAACTTCGTTCCCTTAAATTCACTCTGCTCTGTTCACTGTGAGTGATCTTACCTGGCTGCAGGATTTCTTGAAGAAACCAGATCTCCCTGCCCTCTGGCAGACCAATTGTGTTCAATGAGATGATGAATGACACACCCAGCAATTGGGAGGTTTATTGAGTCAGGAACATCCTGAGTACCTGCAGGAGACAGAGAAATAGACAGAATGGGAAATTAGACTGATGTAGTGAGGGTTGCACAGGGAGAATGGCGCTGAGTACCACAGAGATCTGGAATATCCCAGTCTCTATCCCTGGCCTATGCTGCTGCGTCTCTCTGGAGTGGAGAGTTCTGTTGGCTCAGGATCTGGAGTAACTACAAAAGCTGCAGTCACCGGCAGCAATTAGACTCTCACAGTGACAGATACCACATGGAGTGAGACTGAATGATAGCATCAAATTGCAGGAAGGTGTCAGGATCAAACCATGGTCAAGAAGAAGGGTTTTGATTCATGGTGCACTGGGATCAGTACTCAGGGATGAGGGAGCTATCAGTGGGACAGGCGATGGCCTAGGGTTACTCTCACTAGACTGTTCGTCCAGAATTTAATGACAGTGGCAGGGATACCCATCTGAATGCTCGATATCCTTTCAGGAACGAAATCTGCGATAGGCAGCTGGTCTGACCTATGTATGAATCCAGACCCAGAGCAATGGGGTTGACTCTAAACTGCCTTCTCTAATAGTCTCACAAGGCACTCGGCTCAATGGCAGTTCGAGGGTGGGCATGAAATGCTGGCTAGCCAGATACAGCAACATCCCATGGAGTGAATTAAAAACAACACTGTTGGGACCAGTGTCCTGGCAAATTATGTCAGTGGGTTTATGGACAGGGCTTTAAGTGACAGAGAAGATGCAGGGACAGGGTTCAGGTGAAAGGAGCTTTCCAAATCCAAAGAGAAAAGAGGACACATTGGAACAGCATGGGAATGTGGCTGAAGACAAGCAAAAAGGAACAGGAAGGGACAGAGTTTAACTAAAACTGTACATCAGTGAATTAGTGTGACAGGACATTCTGGGAAAGAGTCAATTACAATGTTCTTTTTTTGGAATGGACAAAGTATCTGCAATAAGGTAATAGACTTGTGACACAGAGATAAATAAGATTTAGTCACCAGGAAGATGTGGTGAGAGGAGAAGCAAAAGGTGGAACATAAATATTCAATTGTGCCCATCCTTGAGCGGTCTCAGGAAGTGCAGGATGGGTAACCCAGACAGTAATGGGTAACAAAGACATTACAGAGAAAGCATTTGGCATCTGATTATGCAGCTGAATCAACCTGAATGCAGATTATGAGTAACACATGTCAAAAACAGTTTTTAGGCTGCCTAACAGCATTTCATTGCTCAACACTGTTACACTTTCCAATGAATTCCTGTCTAATGTAAAGGCAATGTGATCATTTTGGGAGACTTCAATCTTTGTCAAAAATGATATTCTCCGAACTCCTCTTCAAGTGTTTGTGTCAGTGTTTCTTTGAATAACACGTTGTGTAAATGGCCAGGGACGTGACTATCTCAGATTGACCATTGGGTGCAGAAGCTGAGTGAACGAGTAATGTCACACTGAGATATCCTCTGGGAAATTGTAGTGTAGTGGAATTCTGTGAGATGATAGATTTTTAAAGTGACCAAAAAGCATACCCTACTATCACAACCAAAGCCATTTACATGTGTTTGAGAGGAGAATTGACCAAGGTAAACAGGGGAATCAGTGAAGCGTGTGGCTGGAAACGGACAAAACATTTAGTCATAGAGATGTACAGCACAGAAATAGACTCTTCAGTCCATCTCGTTCACGCTGCCCACATACACTAACATATTTTTGTCTCATTTGCCAGCACTTGGCCCAAATCCTCCTCAACCCTTCCTGTTCGTATACACATCCAGATGCCTTTTAGATGCAGTAATTGTACCAGTCTCCACCACTTCATCTAGCAGTTCATTCCATTCAGGCATCACCCTCTGCCTGAAAAGGTTGTCCCTTCGGTTCCTTTTATATATTTCCCTTCTCACCCCGAACCTAGGCCGTCTGGTTCTGGACTCCACTACCTCAGGGAAAAGACCTTGTCTGTTAAACCTATCCATGCCTCTCATGATTGTCTAAATCTCTATATGGTCACCCCTCAGCCTCAAGTAGCCCCAACCCATTCAACCTCTCCCTTTAGCTCAAATCTTCCAATCCTGGCAACATCCTTGTAAATCTTTACTGAAACCTTGCAATTTATACAGCATCCTTCTGATAGGGAGACGACAAGAACTGCATGCAATATTACAAAAGTGGCTTATCCAATGCCCTGTACAGCCACAACATGACCTCCCAACTCCTCTACTCAGTGCTCTGATCAGTAAACGCAAGCAGAATAAACACCTTCTTCACTATCCTATTTACCTGGGATTATACTTTC
Organism: Chiloscyllium punctatum; assembly: GCF_047496795.1. Lineage (NCBI taxonomy): Eukaryota > Metazoa > Chordata > Chondrichthyes > Orectolobiformes > Hemiscylliidae > Chiloscyllium > Chiloscyllium punctatum. The sequence continues at coordinate 16,105,212 of NC_092786.1, forward strand.
AAGGAACTATGAACCTGGACTCCAAGGTCTCTTTGTTCAGTAACACTCCCTAGGACCTTACCACTCAGTGCACCAACATCCTTCTGTATATCAATGTCCCTCAGTATCCTAACTTTCTTCTTGAATTTCACATGACCTCACACTTGTACAGATTAAACTTAATTTGCCATTTCTTTGCACATCTTTCCAACTGATCAGTAACCTCCTGCAACCTTGGATCTCCTTGCCCATTCACCCCAACTCCACCAATTTTCATATCATCTGCAATAATTACCTTTGTCACTTCCTTTCGTTTCAATTGTGTGAGAATATGTAACCAGACAGCAGAAAATCACAGCAAGGGCTCACCCAATTAAGATGGAGATGAGGAGGAATGTCTTCACTCAGAGGGTAGGGAATCTGTGGGTTTTCCTGACTGCAGGGGGCTGTTGAGGCTGGGTCATTAAGGATATTGACAGCAGAGATTGTCAGATGTTAATGGAACAGGGAAACAAGGGTTTTGTGGAAAATGCAGGAATGTAGAGTTGGAGAGTATCAGATCAGCCATGATCTGATTGATGGGCAGAGCATCCTCAATGGGCCAAATGGCCTCATTCTGCTCCGGCATCTTATGGTCTTAACTCAAACTCAATATCTGCATTATAACACTATTGATCTTTCCTCACAAAACTCCTCTAAAATGGGACTATTGGATGTTTATTATTACACAGCATTTGAACTCCAATGGACAAATTTGTTGCTGGTTCCTTGATATGATGTTATAGAAAACCATCTCGTATCCAATCCAGGATTCCATCCATTACAGCCTGATACTCATTAGTTATCCAGTTGGGATAGAGACCACTATCACACACAGTTACTGTACTGCCCTTGCGACAAGTACATTCAGTGTTCTGACTGTAACCATATTGACATTCCCATCACTGGTTGGTTCCTTTAAAAGAATTCCAGCCAATGATTGCTGCTGCTGCTTGTTCATTCCCAGCTCCATCCAAATAGACTCCAACTTTTGAACTTCAGTTCCACATGGCTCTCTCATTAATGCATTAACCTCATCCTTTCTTCACAACTTGGTTGCCTTTTTGCCTGTCCTGCCTAGATCCCAACAACCCTTCAATATTCCCTTCCCAGCAATGGTCATTCTGCACCTACATCTCCGGAATGACAGTTCCACTATATCTGTTCACTGTCATTCCATCTGCCTTATGGCGAATGCAGGGTGTCACTCCTCAGTAGTGGGAGGATGAACGGATGGATAGAGGTTGCAGAGATAGGGAGGCTGACTCGAGGTTTTTCGAGTTAAATCTGGGCAATAATTTTCATGGGACAAAGGGGTTTGCGGATTGGAGGAATTTAAAGAGGTAGAGGGAGCTGGATTAGATTCTGGAGATAGGGATAGGGATGGATATAAAGAGAGGCAGGCAGACTGAGGCGCACAGACAGGGAGTGTTTCAGTAGGAGATTATTGTGTATATTGACAGAGATATGGAAGGTTGTAGTGACTGCAGATGTTTACAGATATAAGAAGACTTCTAGGTTCTGGAGGCTGCATAGGTAGGAAGGCAGTGGAGAATGCCAGGTTACTGGGTTGGAGACAGTTACACAAATGGGGAGAGTTGAACAAAATGAATAAGGTTCCTGTGGTCGGGAGGGTTGGTGGGGAGAGGGTGAAGTTTAAATAGATTAAGATCGAAGATTAGTAGAACAATAAGGAGGTTATGATTTTTTTCACAGGTAAGGAAGGGCTGTAAGAGCTGGAGAAGTTTGCCCAGATAGGGATGGATGGAGAGGTTAGAGACAAAACACATTTACATGGAGGGTGGCATTGGTAGGAGAAGCTTACAGGGATAGACAGGGCTCGGCAATTACAGGGATGAAGGAATTTAGTATCTACTGGAGAGGTTTAGGGATTAGGGTGTCAGGGATTGGAGAACCTGACAGAGACAGACAGCATTGTGTGTACTAGAGGAGATTCCAAATAGAGGAAGGATTATCGAGACTGTAGTATATTACTGAGATCAATAATAGAGTATGTGCCAAGACTGATGCCTGGGACCTCCTGTGCAGTCTCAGGGAGTTCCAGTACAGCAGAGGTGACAGCAGGACCCTCACAAGATGGTGGGAATGAAGCCTAGAATGTTGCTGTTCCTTGCCCAGCATTGTAACTATGTCCTATGTTTCAGGTCTGAATAAAGATGGCCACTAACTCCACCCTGTACTGTTTACTATGATTGATCTTACCGGCTGCAGGATTTACTGAAGGCTCCAGATCTTCCTCTCCATCTCTCTCTGGCTGACCAAGCGTCTTCAATGAGGTGATGGATGAGACAGGAGTTAGAAACATCCTGATTACCTGCATGAGACATAAATAGACAGAATGGGAAATTAGACTGATGCAGTGAGGATAACTCATGTAGAGTAGCACTGAGTCCAGCAGAGATCACAAAAATCCCAGTCTCCATCCCTGGTCTGTACTGTTGCGGATCGGAGGATTCTTTTGGCTCCGGATCCGGAGTAGCTGTAAGAGTGAGAGACGCTGACAGAAGCAGCAATTAGACCCACACAGTGAGGGATACCAAATGGAGAGAGACTGAGTGATATTACCAGAGTGCTGGAAGATTTCAGGATCAAACCATGGTGTCAGAAGAAGTGGGTCTGATGCAGTGGGCACTGCTACCAGTACTCAGGGAGGAGTCAGCTATTTTATTGAGATGGTTCAGTGCTGTGACCAGTGTGTGTCCTGGTCAATCATATGACCAGGACAATGCAGAGTGATTTAAACTGACACAGACAAGAAGGGACAGGGCTCAGCTGAAAGGAAATGCCCAATTCCATACAGAAATGTTCAAATATTGAAACATTGTGGCGGAGGAAATACAGGAAGAAACAGGAAGAGACTAAGTTTATCTAAAACTATACATCAGCAGATAGGTTTGTGACAGGAATTTGTGATTTCAAAAGTAAATTACTGTTTCATAATTTGAATGCACGAAGCATTTGTAATAAGGGATATGCTCGTGTGACTGTGATTTCTATCTAATCACCATCAGAGAGACGTGGTCACAGGGTGAACAAAAGGTGGGGCTTTAATATTCACGGCTACACAACATTGTGGAAAGTCAGGCAGAGTGGGAAGGAGAATGGGAAACTCTCATCGTTAGGGATAACCATGGGATTAAATGTGGCCTCTGATTATCAATCATTAGGAAACCAAATTCTGGGTAATAAGAGTCAGAACACAGAAGGTGAAGGGCAGTGTTAAGGCCCCACTACAGCATTACATTGTGAGGCATGGCATTGGACAGGGAATTATTGGAATTTGTAACAAAGACAGTAGGACAACTGAAAGGGGATTCAACTTCCCTATCTCACCATCTCATTAGCGGTGGGTCACAAACTAGGCTGACTCTCTCCCACTCTCAGGGGAGTCTGTGGGTGGCTGTACAGACCGATGTGGCCTTGCACACTTGGGGCAGAAGGTGGCCGTGTGATGGAGATGGTTGGGATGTTGGTGTGGCAGCGTGCTCCTTGTGCTGTTTTCTCCTGGATTCCCCTTTTTCCCCACGTCAAGTGTCCAACTCCACGACGCCATCCCAATGCTCCTCCCCCACTTTGGACGGTCTTGGCTCAGTAATTTCCAGGATTTAACAGACTTCATTAAGCGATGCGCAGAAGACAAAAAAACTTAACAATTCTGAATAAGCCAATGCTTTAGAAATATGGAAGTATTTGTTAAAGGGATTGCTATGGGTCTACTAGCAGGAGGAGTGCAGTAGGAAGGGGAAACATTGTCAGGGTTTAATCAGATGATAGGAACAGGGAGAGGTGAAGGTGCTGGAGGTGGTGAGAGTGTTGCAGAGAGGGGCAAGGGCCTGAACGGTGTTACAAAGCCAGTACAGATTGCTGCGCTGGAGGGGATTGCAGTGGTAGGGAGGGACACGTATCTTTTATGTACTCATTCATTCGATAAGGATGTCACTGAATGAGTCAGCATTCTTTGCCCCACAGCTAATTTCCCAGAGGGCAGCTCAGAGTCAGCCATATTGCTACGGGTCTGGAGTCACATGTGAGCCATGGTGTCAGATGTCAGGTAACAATGTCAGATGCCCTTCCCTAAAGGACCGACGTGAACCAGTTAAGTTTTTCCAGGTAACCAATACTATTTTTATGGTGGCCTCACTAATGTCCTGTACAGATATAACATGACATGACGTCCCAACTTCTAATCTCAATGCACTGACCAATGAAGTTAAGTATCCCAAACATCTGCTTCACCAACCTGTCTACCTGTGACACCACTTTCAAAGAACCTTTTACCTGCATCTCTGGGTCTCTGACAGCACAAATCCATTTCTGGTCAGCTTTACCAGAGTGCAACATTGTGTATTTCTCCACTTGCTATTCCTAAATTCACTGGCCCACTCTCAGATAATCCTCTTCACTGTCCACTTTACCACCACTTCCAGTCTCACTTACAAACTTGCTAACCATGACTCCTGTATTATCATCCAAACCGTTTATATAAATGATGCACAACAGTTACCCAGCACCAAACCCCATGGCACACTGTTGGTCACAGGCCTTCAGTTTGAGCAGCAAATCTCTATGAGCATGCTCCGTCTCTTCCCGTCAATCCAATTTTGTTTCCAGTTGGTGAGTGATCCTGGTTATGAGTGATCTAAATTTATTAACCAGACTGCCATGCAAACCTTGTCAAAGATCTTGCTAATGTTAATGTGGACATCATCCACTGCTCTGCCTTGATCTATCACTTTTCTACCTCCACAAACACTCAATCAGTTTGTGAGACATGATTTCCTGTGCATAAAGCCATGCTGACTATCGCTGATCCATCCTTGCCTTTCCAAATGCATGATGATCTTTTCTCTCAGAATCTCCTCCAACAACTTACCCACCTCTTCCATCAGTCTCACTGGTCTGTAGTGGCTGTTGGTGATGCAAATATTTCTGTGAGGTGCCCTGTAAATTCCTCCCTAGCTTCTCACAGAGCGCTGGGATACATCTGATCATGTCCCAAGGTTTTATCAACCTTTTTTCATTTTAAACCATCCTGTTATCCAATGTGAACTCTGTTCAATACATCACATCATTGACCTTTCAAGGTCCCTATTCTCTCCCGAGCTAATATTTAGCCCCTGTTGAAACTTATCAAAACGCTTCCTAAATTTCAAATATACTTCGACTGCTACTAGCCTCCCCCACCCTTATATATTCTGCCTATTATGGTCACACCAAAATATAGAATCCAACAGATTTTTTTTGAATTCCCCATTTATAAAACCATGCATCGCCCATTGCACAGACTGGGAGTGTTGTACGCAGTGGAGGAGATCACACTGATAGGGATGGTTTTAAAGACGAAGCAATGTTGAGTAATAATGGGGGTTGCAATGGTGATAGCAGGTTTCAGCAAGTTGGAGGATATAGACCTGAAGGAGGTTACACAGATAGCATGGCTTTAGGGTCTGATAGGGGCTACACAGTAAAGAGTCTGTAGTAACTGGAGGCAGTTACACAGATAGGGACAGTAATAGTGATAGGCAGAATTCACAAAAACGGGGAGGATTGTAGGGTCTGCAGGGCACTACAGACATGAGACAAGTTGTATCAACTTGATGATGAACACACGCAGGGAAGGTTGAGAGGTTTGGAGCAGTTCACCATGATCGGCAGGAGCACGGAGACTGGAGATGTTATTGAATTGCAGAAGTTTCAAATCACTGTAGGCAGTCAGAGATCATAAGGGAGTGACAATGTCTGCTGGAGTTTCCTCAGATCTGGAGGATTGCAAGAACTTGATGATGTTGTATATGGAAGTAGGGTTGTCGGGACTGAAGCTGGAAACAGAGATAGAGGGATCAGCAGGGGATTAGAAATATGGTGGGTAGTGGTCTCTGGTGGAAGTTCCACATAGAGGGATGTTTTGTAGAACTGCAGGATCCTGCAGAGATGTGGAGAGCTGGAGGGGTTTCACTGAGCAAAGAAGATTGGGAGGGGTGGAGCACTTTACAGGGATAAGGATGTTGTTAGGTTGGGGAGGTTTACACAGACAGGGATGGTTTAGGGACCGGAGCAGATGACAGAGGTAAAGACGGTTGTACAGATGGGAAGAACATACAGACTTATGGAGGGTAGTCGTGACAGTAGATGTTTATAGATACAGGAAGGTTTAGGTTGTGCAGGTTATTTAGACATGGAGGATGTGGAATCGGACAGATTTTCCAGGAGATAACAAGGGCAATTTTGGTTGGAGACAGTTTCACAGATAAGGGACCATTAGTAATCTCTTACAGTTGGTCAAAGTGGGAAGTGTTGTAAGGGACGGTGATGTTTACACAGATAGGGGTGTAAGAGCTGGAGAAGGTTATAGAGATGGGCGGATAGATAGAGAGACTGGAGAAACTTGCATTGACAGGGTGTGTGCTGGCCACGGTTGGATGTCACACAGATAGGGAATCTTATAGGAGCTGGACTGGGAGAGTCACAGGCATTGGAGCAGGTTCTACAGATTGGAATGCTGCAGGGACCTGCGATGAATGGAGGGTCTTCACAGATTGATTGTGTCAATCAGTCTGGTGAGCTAGGTGAGGTAGATATGGAAAGCTTAAATCCAATGTATACCATCTTCATTTTCCAGACCGGAACTTCAATATCCCCCATAAGCCACGAATCCCTCAACCTGCCAGCTTTTCCCTTCACTCTAACAGGGTCAAATTTGCCATGGATTCTTAATATCACACTTTTAAAAGGCTTCCATTTGCCAGTCATTCCTTTTCCTTCAAACAGACTCACCCAATTGACGGTTGCATGATGTGGAGGAGCCGGTGGTGACTGGAATGGGCAAACTTCAAAATCACACAACACCAGCTTCCAGTCCAGCGGTTTATTTGGAGGCACTAGGTTTCAGAGAACTGCTTCATCAGGTGGTTGTGCAGTACAATCATAAGGCACAGAATTTATAGCAACGGGATAGCAGTGTCATGGAATGTAATACCAAACAAAATTAGTTTAAGTTTTCATCTTTTAGGATGATCAAGTGCGCTTTGAAAGCTGGTGCTTTGAGATAAACCTGTTGTAGCATAACCTGGTATTGTGTTATTTTTAATTCACCTGATCGACCTCTGCTAGATCCTGCCTCATGGCCCCAAACCTGGCCCTGCTCCAGTTTCGCACCTTAATCAGTGGATCTGTCTGATCTTTTTCTGTAACTATGTTAAAACTAAGACAGTTGTGGTCACTGGACCCAAAGTGCTCTCCGACTGACACGTCAGTCACTTGCCCGACCACATTTTCTGAGGGGAGGTCCAGTGTTGCACCCGCCTGAGTAGAGTTGGACCTTGTTAGAGTTGAAACTTGATTTAGCAAACATTCTTGGACACATTTGACAAATTGCACTCAGTACAGGCCTTTTACCCTGTGGGTGACCCAGTCAATGCTGGGAAAATTAAAATCTCCAACCAATACTACTCTATTATTCCGACAGGTATTTCCAATCTCTCTACACATCAGCTCCTATAGTACCTGCCGGCTATTTGGGGGTCTATAATACAGTCCCAACAGAGTGACCACCCCTGGTTTGTTTGTATGTTCTAAACATGTGGCCTCATTTGATGACTCTTTAAGCGTATCCTGTCTAAGCACTGGTGTTATGTCCTCCCTTATCAAAAAGACAACTCCCCTCCTCACTTACTTGTCCTTCTGTCCCGCCTGTAGCTTCTGTATCCTGGAACACAAAGCTGCCAGTCCGGCCCTTCTCTCAGCCATGTTTCAGTTATAGCAATAATATCCCAGTCCCCAGAGCTAATCCATGCTCTCAGCTCATCTGCCTTACCAGTCAGGCCTCATGCATTGAAATAAATGAACTTTAAACCAGAAGTCTTTTCCCTCCCTGGCACATGCCCCTGGATATCCTGAATAGGAAACTTGCTCTCGATGGCTAATGTATTTTCTCCTCAGTTTTCGATGGTCCCACTCTTAATCAGAATCCCAATTTCCTGCCAAACTAGTTTAAACCTCCCAGGGTAACACGAGCAAATCTCCCCACAGTGATACTGGTGCCCCTCTGGTTCAAGTCTAACCCATTCCCCCCCCCCCACCCCACCTTATACAGGTCACCTCTATCCCAGAAGAGATCCCAATGATCCAAGAACTGAAAACCCTGCCCCCTCCAACAGCTCCTCAGGCATACATCATACATCCACCCCCCGGCCTATCTTTCTACGTCTACCCTCACTGAGGCAGGTGGCACCAGGAGTAATCTAGAGATCACTGCCCTTGGGGTCCTGCTTTATAACTTCTTACCTAACGCCTGATACCCATTTCACATTGTGTTCATGAAGAGGGAGTAGTAAAGGCAGCAAGACCAGCAAATACAAATCAGGCAATATCGTGAGTTTGATGAAGAAAACACAGTGCAATAAAACCAGATGAAGCCATTCAGAATGATAGGGAGTGCAACGGGGTCCTTAGAAATGGCTGTGAAATATTCTTGTCAGATCCTATGAAGGAATAGCCACAAGGTACTTTGTCAGTATAGTTAGAATAAAAGGGTAACTGAGGAAAAGGTGAGGCCTATTAGAAACCAAAGAAACAATCTGTACATGGAGCCAGAGGAAATAGGTGAGGTCTTCAATGAAGTATTCATTGAGGTCTTCAATGAATACTTCCCAGTGGGCGGCACGGTGGCACAGTGGTTAGCACTGCTGCCTCACAGCGCCAGAGACCCGGGTTCAATTCCCGACTCAGGCGACTGACTGTGTGGAGTTTGCACGTTCTCCCCGTGTCTGCGCGGGTTTCCTCCGGGTGCTCCGGTTTCCTCCCACAGTCCAAAGATGTGCGGGTTAGGTGAATTGGCCATGCTAAATTGCCCGTAGTGTTAGGTGTAGGGGAATGGGTCTTGGTTGGGTGTGCTTCGGTGGGTCAGTGTGGACTTGTTGGGCTGAAGGGCCTGTTTCCACACTGTAAGTAATCTAATCTATAATCATGCAGGAGAAAGGCATTGTAGCCGGGGATATCAGACAGGATGGTGAGGTTCTAGGAGGAGGTACTAAATATTTTCACAGGCATAAAAAGGGGCAGAAATCCACAGTGCCCAATGAAATGTATCCCAGGCTGCTATGGGAGGTAAGGGAAGAGGTTGCTGGGGCCCTGGTGGATATATTTACTACTTTGCTGGCCACAGGTGAAGTGCCGAATGACTGGAGGATCGCTAATGTGGTTCCTTTGTTCAGGAAGGGCAGCAGGGATAGGCCAGGTAATTACAGAGCAGATAGTCTAACAGCAGGGGGAGGGAAATCATTGGATACCACCCTGAGGATGAATCAAAACTTGCAAATGCAAGGATCAACTCGGATAAGTCATCACGGATTTGGTGGAGGAAGATACTGTAGGAGGAATTCAGTTTAGCTCTTTGAAATGGTGTCTAAAAATACTGAAGAAGGCAGTGCAGATAATGTGGGTTACATGGAGTTCATTAAGGCCTTTGACAAGTTGCCACATGGAAGGCAGATCCAAAAGGAAAGAGCCCATGGGATCCAAGGCAAGTTGGCAAATTGGTAACAAAATTGGTGGATAATCTTTTTTATGTTTGAAATTGTTTCACCAGTGAGATTACCACAGGGATCTGTGCAGGAACGATCGCTGGTTTTTCTGGGGAATAATAACTTTGATGTGAAAGCAGAAGATATCATTAGTCGGTTTGCAGATGACATGAAAGGTGAGGATGTTGTTCAGAGTGAGGGGGATGGTCTCAGGCTACAGTCTGATGACGATCTGACGATAATCTGAGCAGAGTTTAGTTCTGATCAATATGAGGTCATACCCTGTGGGAGGTACGATAAGCGAAGGAGAGACAAAATGAATGCATGGACCTTGCGGACTGCTGCGGAACACAGGGACCTCAGTGGACAACCCAAAGATGACAGAAGGTGTCAGCGCAGGTGGACTGTGTGGGGAAGGCACCTGAACTGGGAGCAGGAGGGGGACCCATATCCTGATGGGGCGAATTGCTAGAGCTGCTTGAGAAGATATAATCTAATCTGGCAGGGTGTTGTATCTTAAACAGTCGAAGGGTCAGAAAGAAGATTGAGGCTGGTACACAAGTTAAACAGAGCCATTTCAAGAGATAAGGCAGGCAAGAACATAGCATGGAATGGGGGAAAACTGATGATTAAACTGCATTTATTTCAATGCAAGGGGCCTGACAGCTAAGGAAGATGAACTCAGGACATGGATTGGAACATAGGACTGGGAGATTATAGTTATTACAGCAACACAGCTGAGGGAGGGGCAGGACTGGCAGCTCATTGTTTCAAGGTAGAGGGACTGCAGGAAGCATCGAAGGGGAGGCAAGACAGGATGTGTGGTGATGTGTTTTGATTGCATGACTCATCCTAGCAGTACTTAGAGAGGATATTCCTGTGAGATCACCCAGCGAAGCTATGTTAGTAGAACTGAGAAATAAGAATGGGTCATCACTTCGATTTGGTTGTCCTACTAATCCCTAATAACAAGTGGCAAACTGAGGAACAAATATGTCGGGAGATCTCAAATGTCAATCATCATAATAGGGCTGTTATGGTAGATGTTTTTTTAACTTTCTATCTTAGACCAGGACTGCCTGTGTTCAGCGTTTGCAAGGGTAAACTTGCAATCAATATATAAATGTCCTGAAAACAGAATTGGGCAAAATCTGACCTCCCTTTGGAAAACATGGTAGGGAAAGGGACTGAGGTGTTAGTGGGAAAGCATTTTGCCAAAGTGACCACAGTTCTATTAGTTTGGAAACAGCTATGGAAAAGGACAGGCCTGGTCCACAAGTTCAAGTTATAAAATGGGGCCAGTCTAATCTTGATCGTATTAGCCAGGACCTTTCAAAAGGTGATTGCAGAGTCTATTTACAGGGAAAGCGAAGTCTGGCAAGTGAGAATATTTTAAAAGTGAGTTAAATTGAGCGATCAGTGCCAGCATGTTCCTGTTTGTGTGCAGGTTAATGCTGACAGCATTTGGAAGCACTGGCTGTCTATTGAGGATCTGGTCAAGGAAAAGGGGGCACTTGTCACGTATAGCCAGCTGGATCAAGGGAATCCCTGAGGATCACAGAGACTGTAGGATGGACATCAGGAATGCAAAAAGGGGACGTGAAATTGCGTCAGCAAAGAAGGATGAGTACAATCCAAAACTGATTTTAGACAATATAGATACAATAAGAGTAAACGACTAACTCGGGACAAAGTAGGGGCCCTTAAAGATCAATGAAGCCATCGATGTGCATGACTTCTGGATATGGCGAAGATCCTAAACAAATTGTTCATTCCAGGACTTACTGTGCATCAAGACTGGGGTACTCAGATTACTACGGAACAACACAATTGGAGTACTCTATGCAATTCTAGTCTCCCTGCTGTCAGAAGGATTTTGTGAAACTCGAAAGGGTTTAGAAAAGATTAATAAGATGTTTCCAGGGTTGTTGCTGAATAGGCTGGGGTTATTTTCCCTGGAGCATCGGAGACTGAGGGGTGAACCTACAGTTTATAAACCTAAACATGTTTATATACATTTACCCCTTCACCTAACACTCTTGGCAATTTAGCATAGCCAATTCACCTAAACGGCACATGTTGGACTGTGGGAGGAAACCCACACAGACAGTTGGCTGAGGAAGGAATTGAAGCCGGGTCTCTGGTGCTCTGAGGCAGCAGTGCTAACCACTGGGCCATCGTGCCACCCCTAGCAGGGGAGTGGAGACGATCCTGGTAGTTATAGACCTGTGAGCCTTACTTTGATTCTGGGTAAAGTGTTGGAAAGGCTTGTAAGGGATAGGATTTATAATCATCTAGAGATGAGTTAGTTGATTAGGGATAGTCGAAACGGTTTTGTGAAGGGTAGGTCGTGCTCTCACAAACCTTGTCGAGCTCTTTAAGAAGGTGAACAAAAAGTTGGATGAGGGTAAAGCAGTTGATGTGGTGTATATGTATTTCAGTAAGGCGTTTGTTAAGGTTCCCCACGGTAGGCTTTTGCCGATAATACGCAGGCATGGGATTGTGGGTGATTTAGCAGTTTGGATCAGAAATTGGCTCACGGAAAGAAGGCAGAGGGTAGTAGTTGATGGGAAATATCGATCCTGGAGTTCAGTTACTGGTGGGTACTGCCAGGATGTGTTTTGGGTCCACTGTTGTTGTCAATTATATAAATGACCTGAATGAGGGCATTGAAGGATGGGATGGTAAATTTGCAGAAGACACTAAGGTCAGTAGAGTTGTGGATATTGACGAAGGATGTTGTAGGTTACAGAAAGGTTTAGATAAGCTGCACAGCTGGACTGAAAGTTCGCAAATGGAGTTTAATGTGGAAAGGTGTGAGGCGATTCACTCTGGAGGGAGTAACGGGAACACAGGATACTGGGATAATGGTAAGATTGTTGGTAGTGTAGATGAACAGAGAGATCTCTATGTCCATGTACAGAGATCCTTGAAAGTTTCCACTCAGGTTTATGGGTGTTTTAAGAAGCCATTCAGTGTGAGAGCTTGTCTTGGTAGAGGGATTGAGTTCCAGAAACATTAGATCATGCTGCAGCTGTACAAAAGTCTGGGTGTGGCCACATTTTTTCAGGTCACTGCATTACAGGATGGATGTGCAAACTTTAGAAATGATTCAGAGCAGATTTACTAGGAAGTTACCCAGTATGAAGGGAAGGTCTTATGAAAGGAAAGGCTGAGGGACTTCAAGCTGTTTTTGTTCAAAAGAATGTGTTTGAGGTCAATTAATTGAGACATATAAGATAATCAGCATGTGAGATGGGTTGGACAGTGAGAGCATTTTCTCTTGGGTGGCGATGCCTACCACGAGATAGCTTTACATTGAGGTAGATATAAATATTAATAAATAGATATGGGACAGATGCCAGAGGTAGGTTTTTTACTCAGAATAGTCGGGGCATGGAATGCATTATCTGCAACAATGGTAGACTCGCCAACTTTAAGGGCATTTAAACGGTCATTGGATGGGCATCTGGACAAGAATTGGAATAGTGTTGGCTACTTGGGCTTCACACGTTGGTGCAAAATCGAAGGCCGAAGGGCCTGTATTGCACTGTCATGTTCTGTGTTCTAGTGGGCATAAATATGGGATGGGAGAGGAAACACTTAAAAGCGATTTTAGGAGAAAAGTTTCTACAGAGAGGATGGTGCAGTTATGGAATGAGCTTCCTGGGGAAGTGGTAGAGAAATGTTCAATTTGGGCAGGTACGTGCCTCATCTCTCTGGAGTGGAGAATTCTGTTGCCTCAGATTCTGGTGTAGCTTCAATAGAGAGAGAGAGAGAGAGAAAGCGTGAGATACTAAGTGATATTATCAGAGTGCTGGAAGATATCAGGATCACACACAACTGTGTTGGAAGAACAGGTTTTGCTTCATCATGCACTGGTATAACCGGTCAGGAATGAGCAACCTGTGAGCAGGTGAAGTGATGGCCGAGTAGTATTAATGCTAGAGCAGGTACCCAAAACCTCAGCTAATGTTCAGGGGAGACAGGTTTGAATCCCACCATCAGAAATGGTGGACTTTGAAATCAATAATTTTAAAAATAGTAATTAACAATCCACAAGTAAGTATGGGACCATTGCTGATGTACAAAAAACCCAAACACTTGTCCTTTCGGGAAAGACATCTGCCTATCCTGATATGGTCTGCACGACATCCCCACAGCAAAGTGTTTGCCTCTCAAAGACCCTCTGAAATGGCCGAGCAAGTTACTCAGCTCAAGGTCAGCGAGGGCTGGGCAAGAAAGGCTGGTCAGCCAGAGACACCCACATCCCATACCTGATTCAATAAATAATCCATTAGGATGGTCACACTGGAACCATGCTGGGAGCAGTGTCCTGGCCAATCATGAAGGTAGGTTTATGGACAGGGCTTTCAAATGACAGACAGGATGCAGGGACAGGCTTCAGGTGAAAGGAGCTTTCCAAATCCAGAGAGAAAACATGGAGCATCGGAACAGTATGCGAGTGCAGCTGAAGACAAGCAGAACGGAGCAGGAAGGGACAGAGTTGAACTAAAATTGTACATCAGCGAATAGATTTGTGACAGAAAATTGTGGGAAAGAGTAAGTTTTTTTTTAATGGACAACGTCGCTGTAACAAGGTAGATGGATTTGAGACACAGAGATAAAAGTGATTTAGACAGCTGGGAGACATGAATACAGGGTGAACAAAAATATTCAGTGGTTCACAATCTTGTGCAAACTCAGGCAAAATGGACAACACAAACAATAATGGCTAACAAAGGCATTACAGAGAAAGCATTTGGTTTCAGATCATGAAGTAGAGTCAATCTGAATGTAAATTCTGGCTCCTACTTGCCAAGGACACAAGCAGCAGAACAGTTTTAGCCACCAAACAGCATTTCATTGCTCATCACTGCATTCAACAGGAACTCATTGGAATTTTCTAAAAAGGGCATTGTGGTAATTTTGGAAAACTTCAATAATTGTATAATCTGGGACAATCACACGGACAACATTGATATTGGAAAAGGAGCTCGGAGATTTTGTTTTCAGTGTTTCTTTGAAAAACACATTGTGCAACTGGCTAGAGACATAACTATCGCAGAGCGACCGTGTAATGAAACTTAGTGAATGAGTAATGTCACCTGCAGAGATCCTTCGGGAAATTGTGATAAAGTGCAGTTTAAATAAATATAAAGTTTTAAAGTGAATCACAGAAAGGACAAGCTACAACTAGAAACAAAAATAGCCAATTACATGCGTGTGAGAGGAGAACTGACCAAGATAAACAGTCTAAACAGACTGAAATATGTGGCTGGAAATGAACAGTGGAAATCATTTGAAGGAACAGTGTAAAACACAACAGAAGGTCATTCGATTGAAACAGTAAAACCCTCAGCAAGAAATTCCCACTGATCCCTCACTCAGGACAAAAGGTATCATACTAGATTATGAGGCTGAGAAGATCACCAAAAAGTACTTAAAATCCTGAAGTGAGAGAGTAGGAGTAAATCCTAATGGATTGCAATGGGTCTGCTCTCAGGAGGAGGGCAGAGGGAAGGGGAATCATGGTCAGGGTTCATTGACACGATAGGAACAGGGAGAGGTGAAGGTGCTGGAGGTGGTGAGAGTGTTACAGAGAGTCGTCAGGGTGTTACAAAGCCAGTACGGATTGCTGCAGCTGGAGAGTTTTGCAGAGGTACGGAGGGACACAGGTATTTTTATATATTCATTCATGGGATGTGGGTGTCACTGCCTGGAACAACGGTCTTTGACCCCTCTGCTAATTACTGAGAGGGTAGCTAAGAGTCAGCCATATTGCTGTGGGTCTGGAGTCACATGTCGGCCAGACCAGGTTCGAATATTTGATGTCCTTCCCCAAAGGAGGTTAGTGAACTAGATGAGTTCTTCCTACTGATCAACAATGTTTTAATGGTGGCCCCACCAATGTCTTTTACAACCACAACATGACATCCCAACTCTTACTCTTAATGCTCTCCCAAACACCTGCTTCACCAGCCTGTCTACCTGTGACACCACATTCAAAGAACTGTGTACCTGGTTCACTGACTGACAACACTACCCAGAGCCCGAACATTAACTGTACAAGTCCCACCCTGGTTTGTTTCACCAAAATGGAACACTTCACATTTATCTAATTAAACTCCATCTGCTATTCTTCAGCCCACTATCCCAGCAGTACTGTCCATTCTGTTGTATCATAGATAACCTTCTTCACAGTCCACTTTCCCACCAATTTCAGTGTCACCCAAAAACCTTACTTACCAGGAAACCTATATTCCTATCTAAACCATTTATCCAAATGACAAACAACAGGGGAATCACTCCACCGCTGGTAACATGCCTCCTGTCAGAAAACATGTCTCCCATCACCTTTTGTCTCCTACCATCAAGCCAATTTTGTTTCCTGTTCTCGAGCTCCTCCGGAATGCCATATCCTTTTACACTGATCTGAGCTTATTACCCAGTTTACCAGACAGAACACAGAACGCAGAACAGTTCAGCCCAAGGCCCTTTGGCCATGATTTCATGCCAACCTTTTATCCAACTGTAAGATCAAACTAACCTACATACCCTTCATTTTACTGTTATCCATGTGTCTATCCAAGAGTCTATTAAATGTTCCAAAAGTATCTAATTTTACTCCCCCCATTGGCAGTGCATTCCAACCACCTACCATTCTCTATCCTCTTATCCATCCTTCAATCACCTTAAAATTATGCCGCTTTGTAATAGCCATTTATTCCATAGGAGGAAAAGTCTCTGACAATTCACTCTCTCTGTGCCTCTCATCATCTTGTTCACCTCTACCAGGTCACCTCGCCCCTTTCTTCACTCCCATGAGAAAAACCTTAGCTCCCTCAAACGTTCTCCATAAGGAATGCCCTCCATTCCAGGCAGCATCCTGGTATATCTCCTGTGTACACTCTCTAAAACTTGCACATCCTTCCTGTAAACAGGGGACCAGAATTGAACACAATATTCCAAGTGTGGTCTCACCAGGACGCCATACAGATGCAGGAAAACCTCACAGCTCTTGAAATCAATCCCCCTTCTAAGGAAGGCCAACACAACACATGCCTTTTTAACAACCCTACCAACGTGCGTGGCGATTTTGAGGGATTTATGGACACAGACCCCATGATCTCTCTGCTTCTCCACACTGCCAAGTATTCTGCCTTTCACCCTGTATTCTGTATTCAAATTCGACCTTCCAGAATGAATCACTTCACACTTTTCCAGATTGGACTCCGGCTGCCACTTCCATCCCAGCTCTGCGTCCTGTCAATGTCCCATTGCAACCTACAACAGCCCTCCACATTCCCCACGACTCCACCAACCTTCAGGTGATTGGCAAACTTACTAACCCACTCTCCAACATACATTTCCAAGCCATTTATAAATATCACAGAGAGCAGAGTCCCGGAGCTGATTGATACAGAACACCACTGGTCACTGAGCTCCAGGCTCAATCCTATCCTTCTGCTGCCACCCTCTGACTTCTCTGGGCCATCCAATCCTGTATCCAGACAGACAGATTTTCCTGTCTTCCAATCATCCTTCTTTTCTGATTGAGCCATCAACGTATTCTGTCATATCCTCAAACAATTCAATAAGGTTTGTGAGACATGACCTGACCCCTCACAAACCCATGCTGACTGTCACTAATTTAACTATGGTTTTCCAAGTAGTCAGAAATCCCGTCTTTAGAGTCCTCGCCAATAATCTGCACACCACAGACATTCGACCAAATCTGTAATTCCCAGAATTCTACCTCCGTAACATGGCCCGGACTTTACAAATCTTCCCTCCTCTGCCTTGTTCCCCAGAAGGGCACTGGAGGGTTGTGGGGGTTACAGAGATAGAGAGGAATATCAGGACAGGAGGACTGCAATGGCAATAGAAGGCTTCAGTAATTGTGAGGTTTCATGGTGATGAAGGCATTTGAGGGGGGAGAGAGGGAGGATTGTAGGGAATTAAGAGGTTTCACAGTTTAGTTGCTTTGTTAGGACTGTAAGAGGTTACTGAGTTGGGGAGGGTGTAAGCACTGGTCGATATTACATAAACATGTGGTTTTGGTTGCAATGGCATGAAGAGGATTCAGGAAACTGGAGAGTATGGGGTCTGAACGAGGTTACACAAAGGGGAAGAGTTGTCAGAGGTGGAGGTGTTTACAGAGACAGCAATGGTCTGATCTGGAGCAGAGGACCCAGATTGGGAGGGTTGTGGGGACTGGAGGTGCTTTGACAGGGAGGGAGGATCATAGACCCACAGGAGGTTACAGAAATGTGGAGAGCTATAGGGCTGATGGGCTCATGGAGATGGGAATGTTGGGAGGGATAGAGAAGTATACAGGCATAGGGATGTTTGTAGGACAGGGCTGGATTACACAGACAGGGACTGTTTTAGGGAGCTGAGCAGATTACAGAGATAAAGAGGTTTGTATCATCTGGCGGAACAAACAGAGATATTGAGGGGTCATTGTGACTGAAGATGTTTATAGATATAGGATGGTATGGGTTCTGGGGGTTATTTAGACAGGCAAGCTGTGGAATCTGGATTCTTTTTTGAGAGAGTGGGGTTGCAAGTTTGGTTGGAGACAGTTTCACAGATAAGGGAGCATTGCACAAACAGGAGGAAGTTCCTGTGATAGGAAAGGTTCGAGTGGAGAGTGATGTTTACACAACTAGGGGTGTAAGAGCTGGAGAAGGTTATGGAGATGGGTAAATGGATGGAGATACAGGAGGAGCTTACATTGACAGGGTGAGTGATAGTGACGGGAGGATGTTACATTGTTAATCAGTCTTGTAGGAACAGGACCGGGAGAGGCACAGGCATTGGAGTGGGATGTACAGATCGGGAGTGTTGCAGGGACCTGAGAGGATAACACAGAGAGGGATGGTGGGACGGTCTCCACAGACTGATGGCATTTTAGGGACTGGAAGAGGTTATGTAGACAGGGAGGGCTGTAAGAGCTGCAGGAGCTTGTGGAGAGTTGAAAAGTTGGAGCAATTCACAGAGGAAGGGTCCACCGACAGGAGTAGATTACAGATAGTGAGGGCTGTGTGGCCTGAGAAAGTTAAAGAGATGGAGAGCGTTCGGGTCCGGATAATATTACACTGATAAGAAAGGTTGAAGAGACTGAAGCAAAAATGCATGGAGAAGGTTACACAGATAGGGAAAGATGTAGGGACTGAAGGTGAATACTCAGACATGGAGGGTTGTATTGTTAGACGGAGCTGAGAGGGACAGGGACTGGTGTAGGGATTTACACAAATAGAGAAGGTTGTGTTTTTTTAGAACGTTACACTGATACAGACAGTGTTCGGGAGTGTTTAATGGACTACAGAAGACCTCAGAGAGAATGAATTATGGGGAGTGGAGGAGATTACAGACACAGAGATGGCTGTCTGTTTGAAAAGAGCTTCTATAGATCCTCAGTGCTGTAAGGCTGGAGGGAGGTTACAATAATAAGCGTTACCGACTCTTAATGACTTTTTTGATATCGAGAAAGTCTCAGAACGGGACTGTCAAGAGGAAGTATAGACAGTCCAGATGGGTTTACAGAGATATAAATGTTTTTGGGGGCTTCAGGATGGAACAGTGATTGGGAGTGATGTAACAAATGGCAACAGTTATAGGGAGGGTTCTAAAAGCAGGAAGAGGTGACAGTCATATCGATCGTAGTAAGGACTAGAGAAGCGTACATCGCCAAGGAATGTTTTAGAGACTGTTGGAGATTACACATAAAAGGAGAGTATTGGAGATGAAGCAAGGTTCAAGAGACAGAGACGGTTTACAGGACTGGACGATAACCTGAACAGAATCGCCACAGTGTGGAAACAGGCCATTCGGCCCAACAAGTCCACACCAACCTTCTAAAGAGCATCCTAACCAGACCCATCCCTCTCCCTGTCCAATAAACCCTGCATTTCTCATGGTGAACTCACCTAAACCACACTTGCCTGAATACTGCAGTCAATTTATGATGGCCCATCCACGTATCGTGCGAATGTTGGGCTATGGCAGGAAACCAGAGCACCCAGAAGAAACCCACACAGTCAGGGGGAGAACATGCAAAGTCCACACAGACAGTCGGCCAAGGCTGGAATTGAATCCAGGTTCCAGGCACAGTGAGGCTGATTATACAGAGCACTGCAGAGATTGGACTAGGTCACAAAGGTTTATTGGAACAGGAGGAAAATATAGTCAGGAACAGGAGAAGTTTACATAGATGGTGTCCATGAGAGGGATTTGAGGAGGTTAACGCAATAGGGAAGGTTGTGGATTCTCTCTACAATTAAAGGTAGGGATAGTTGGGGAGACTGGGTGAAGTTCGTCATACTCAGAGTTGTACACATTGGGTGAGGTTACTGTATTAGCAAGGATTCTACGGACTGGCTGACGTAATGGACAGATGCAGTTGAGAGTTGTTACAACAATTGCGAGGATACTTCAGGCACATGGATGGTTTTAGTGGCTGCAGGATGTTTGAGAGCTCGGAAGGCTAGTAGTGACTGGAGGTGGTCAGAGGTAAGGAATATTGTAGTGATGGGAGTTCGTCACAGAGACAGAGAAGATTGAAGAGAGAGAGAGAAGGGAAGTTTATAGATCTCGGGAGCGTTCAGGTGGCTTCAGAACGTTACACATAGGGAGGGCTGGTAGGAAACGCTGTTGGAACTGGAGGACTCTGTACAGACAGTGAGGTGAAATGGATGGTTGAAGGTTAGAGGTAATAAGGTGCTGTA
Organism: Chiloscyllium punctatum; assembly: GCF_047496795.1. Lineage (NCBI taxonomy): Eukaryota > Metazoa > Chordata > Chondrichthyes > Orectolobiformes > Hemiscylliidae > Chiloscyllium > Chiloscyllium punctatum. The sequence goes on from NC_092786.1 coordinate 16,125,505, forward strand.
GGACAGGATGGAGGAGTGCTGTGGTGACTTGAGACGGCTACAGTGGTATCATGTGCTGGAGAGGCTGGTGGAAGGTACATAGATGGGGAGGTCAGTATGGGCTGGATGTTACAGACAGAGTGGGCTGTCGGTGCCAGACAAGATGACAGACGTAAGGATTTTTATACTGTTTTGGTGATATGGCCATAACACTAGGTTTCAAAGTCGTTTTGGAAAAATATAAGGATAGGGCAGAAGTGAAGAGGCCACATTTGTGGAAGCCCCCTAATCGTTAGAATATCACCATCACTGAGCATTATCACTATCACGGAACAGGATCTGCCAAACACAGACTGGGAGGAACTATTTGCTATTGGGTTCATATTCAGAAAGAGGAAGTATGTTAAAGTGATACAGGGAGAATTCAAGGCCAGTGTGTTCTCCAAAGAGTAAATGACAAAGGCAGTAAATCCAGTGAATACTGGTCAAGTGATATCATGGGTTTGATAATGGAAATACAACGCGATGAAAACAGGCAAAGACCGACCAAGGTATAGAGAGTGCAAGGGGATCTTTAAAATGACGGGTAAATAATGGGCATAAATATCCTTGGCAGATACTGTAAAGGAGATGCCACAAGATATTTTAGGAGTATAGTTGGAGCAAGAGGATTCCCAGGCAAACAGCGAGGCCTGTTAGAAACCAAAGGGATACTGTGTGCATGGAGCCAGAGGAAGTAGGTCAGAACTTCAATGAATAATTCCCGTCTGTATTCAAACAGGAGAAAGGCATTGTAGCTGGGGATTTCAGTTGAGATGGTGAGGTCATGTAAAGATCAATAAGGAGGTATTAACTGTTATCACAGTCATAAAGGTGGAGAAATCCCCAGTGCCCAATGAAATGTATCCCAGGCTGCTATGGGAGGTAAGGGAGGCGATTGCTGGGGCCCTGGTGGATATATTTAATACTTTACTGGCCATAGGTGAAGTGCTGAATGACTGGAGGATCGCTAATGTGGGTCATTTGTTCAAAAAGGGCAACAGGGATAGGCCAGGTAATTACAGAACAGAACAGATAGTCTGTCAGCAGGTGAAGGGAAATTATTGGAAACAATTGTGAGGATGAATCAACACTTCCAAAAGGCAAGGATCACCTCGGCAGCGTCATCACGGATTTGGTAGAGTGAGATACTGTCTGAGGAATTCAGTTCAGTTTTTTTGAAATGGTATGTAAAAATATTGATGCGGTTTACATGGACTTGAATAAGACCTTTGACAGGGTCCCTCATGGAAGGCTGGTCCAAAAGGGAAGAGCCACTGGGATCCAAGGCATTTTGATAATTTGGATACAAAATTAGTGGATAGACTTCTTCGTGTTTGAAATGCTTTCAGCAGTGGGTGTACCACAGGGATCTGTGCAGCAATCATTGTTGGTTATTCTGTGGAATAATAAGCAGATGTGAAAGCAGAAGGAATCATTAGTAGGTGTGCAGATGACATGAAAGGTGAGGAGGATGGTCTCAGGCTGCAGTCAGATATCAATCAGATGATAAACTGAGCAGAGTAATGGCAGATGGAGTTTACTTCTGATCACTGTGAGGTAATGCACTGTGGGAAGTCTCATAAGCGAAGAATGTACATCATGAATGGTAGGTCCTCCTGGAGTACTGAGGAGCACAGGTGGGCAAGTCTCTGGATGTCTGAAGGTGTCAGCACAGGTTGACAGGGTGGGGAAGGCACCTGAACCGGGAGCAGGAGGGGCACCCATATCCTGATGGGGCAAATTATTAGAGCTGTTTGAGAGGATATAATCTAATTTGGCAGGGTGTTGGACCGTAAACAGTCATAAGGCCAGAAAGAAGATTGAGGTTGGTGCACAAGTTAAAGACAGCAATTTCAGCAGACAAGGCAGGCAAGAACATAGCAGGGAATTGGGGGGGGGGGTGGGGGGACTGATAATTAAACTGCATTTATTTCAATACAAGGGGATTGGCAGCTAAGGAAGATGAACTCAGGGCATGGATTGGAACATGGGACTGGGAGATTATAGTTATCACAGAAACACAGCTGAGGGAGGGGCAGGACTGGCAGTTCATTGTTTCAAGGTGGAGATGCTACAGGAAGCATCGAAGGGGAGGCAAGAGAGGACGCGTGGTGGTGGGTTTTGATTGCACGAATCATTACAGCAGTACTCAGAGAGGATATTCCTGTGGGATCGCCCAGTGAAGCTATGTAAGTGGAACAGAGAAATAAGAATAGGTCATCACTCTGACACGATTGTCTTACTGACCCCGAATAATCCGTGACAGACTGAGGAACAAATATGTCGGGAGATCTCAAATATCAACCATAATAAAAGGGCTGTTATGGTTGGGCTTTTCAAAATTTCCAAACCTAGACTGGGACTGCCAGTGTTCAGTGTTTAAGGGAGGAATTTGATAATTGTGTTCCAGAAAATTCCCAATCAATATGTAAATGGCCTGAAAAGAGAAAGGGGCAAAACCTGACCTCCACTTGGGATATAAGGTAGGGAAAGGGACTAAGGTGTGAGTAAAGCATTTTACCAAAGTGACCACAGTTCCATTAGTTTGGAAACAGCAATGGAAAAGGACAGGGCTGGTCCACTGGTTCAAGTTTTAAATGGGGCCAGACCAATCATGACTGTAGGAGCCAGGAACTTTCAAAAGGTGACTTGGGTGTCTATTTGCAAGGAAAGGGAAGTCTGGCAAGTGAGAATATTTTAAAAGTGAGATAAACTGATCGATCAGTGCCAGCATGTTCCTGTTTGTGTGCAGCTCAATGCTGACAGCATTAGGAAACACTGGCTGTCTACTGAGGGTCTGGTCAAGGAAAAGAGGGCACATGTCAGGTATAGCCAGCTGGATCAAGGGAATCCCTGAGGATCACAGAGGCTGTAGAAATCAGGAATACAGAATTGGTACATGAAATAGCCTCAGCAGAAAATGATAAGGAGAATCCAAGAGTGATTGTATAAATATATTGAATAAAAGAGTAACTCGAGACAAAATAGTGTCCCTTAAAGATCAATGAGACCATTGATGTGTGGAAACGCAGGATATGGCTAAGAGCTTAAACACATTTTCTATTACAGAATTTACTGTGGACAAAGACTGGGGAACTCAGGGAACAAGAGTAATACGTTCAACCACATGTGGAGTTCTCTGCAATTCCAGTGTCCCCGCTATAGGAAGGATGTTGTGAAAGTTGAAAGTGCTCAGAAAAGCTTTACAAGATGTTGCCAGGATTGTTGCTGAATAAGCTGGGGTTATTTTCGCTGGAGCATCAGAGATGAGTGGTAACCTGACCGAGGTTTATATAAACATGAGGGGTATGGATTGGGTAAACAGTCAAGGTCTTTTCCCAGGGCTTGGAGACTCCAAAACTAGAGGGCATAGCTTTAAGGTTGAAGGGGAAAGGTTTAAACGGCACTGAAGGGGCAGCTTTTTTATGCACACGACGGTGTGTGTATGGAATGAGCTGAGAGAGAAAGTAGCAGATACTGATACTATGACAACGTTTAAAAGGTATCTGGATGGGTATATGAATAATAAGGGTTTAGACGTACATGGGCCAAATGCTGGTAAATGGGATGGATTTATTTAGATCTTCTGGTCAGCGTAGATGAGTTGGACCAAAGGATCTGTTTCCATACTGCCCATCTCTATGACTTAAAAAGAGGCATGTTATAGAAAAGGTGGTGCTGGAGATTTTACAACACAAAGGAATGGAAAGACCCATGACCTGATTAAGTGAATCACAGGATATTGTGCGATGCTAGGGAAGAAATTTTGGAGCCACGAGCAAAGATATGTGTACCATTAACAGCCATGTGTGATGTGCTGGAAAGGCTGGAGGGTGGCATAGTGGACAGTGAATTAGGTTGTTTGAGACTACAAAGGGATCTTGATGAAATGGGTGAATGAGCTGAAAAACTGTAGATGGTATTCAATCTGAATAAATGCGAGGAAGTGCACTTGGTAAAACAAACAAGAGTAGAGCTTATACAATTAATGTTAAGGCCTCGGTTAGTGTTTTAGAGCAGAGGGACCTCCGGGTTCAGGTACATAATTCTTGAAGTTTGCATCACAGGATGGATAAGGCACTGCTTGACATGCCTGACTATTGCTCAGTCCATTGAGTGGAGGATTTGGGACGTCATGTTGAGATTATGCAGACATTTAGGAGGCCTCTTCTGCACTACTCTGTCGAGTTCTGGTCGCCCAGTTATAGGGAGGATATTATTAAGCTGCAGGGGGTTCAGAAGACATTTACCAAGACGTCGCTGAATATGAAAGACTTGAGTTCTGAAAAATGGCTGGATAGGCTGAGTCGTTTTTCACTGGAGCCTGGAGTTTGAGATGTGATGTTATAAAAGTTTATTTTTTTTAAAAATGAGATATAGATTGATTTAATGGTAGTTGCCTTTTCCGTAGGATGGGGGAGTCTCAAGAGGAGGGACAACATTTTTAATGTTAGAAGAGAGAGACGTTCAAAAAAAAAAGACATGGGGGCAAATTGTTACACAGAGAGTGTTTTGATTGTGGGATGAATTTCCTGAGGAAGAGTGGACGTGGTTACAATTACAACGATTAAAAGACAGAGATACTAAACAAATATTTTGCATCAGTTTTTACTGTGGAAAAGGATATGGAAGATATAGAATGTAGGGAAATAGATGGTGACACCTTGCAAAATGTCCATATTACAGAGGAGCAAGTGCTGTATGTCTTGAAATGCTAAAGGTGGATAAAATCCCAGAACCTGATCAGGTGTACTCTCGCACTCTGTGGGAAGCTAAAAAAATGATTACTGGGTCTTATGTTGAGATATTTGTATCATCGATAGTCACAGGTGAGGTGCCGGAAAACTTGGGTTGGCTAACGTGGTGCCACTGTTTAAGAAGAGTGGTAAGGACAAGCCAGGGAATTATAGAACAGTGAGCCTGACGTCGCTGGTGGGTAAGTTGTTGGAGGGAATCCGGAGGGACAGGATGTACATGTATTTGGAAAAGCAAGGACTGATTAGATTTGTGCGTGGGAGATCATGTCTTACAAACTTGATCGAGTTTTTTGAAGAAGTATCAAAGAGGATTGAAGAGGGCTGAGCGGTAGATGTGATCTATACGGACTTCAGTAAGGCGTTTGACAAGGTTCCCCATGGGAGACCGATTAGCAAGGTTCGATCTCATGGAATACAGTGAGAACCAGCTATTTGGATACAGAACTGGCTCAAAGGTAGAAGACAGAGGGTGGTGTTGGAGGTTTGCTTATCAGTCTGGAGGTCTGTGACCAGTGGAGTGCCACAAGGATTGGGCCTAAGAATGGTGAATAGCCAAAGGTAAGGGAGTCCAAAAGTAGAGAGTACAAACGGGACATGAGAGCGCAAAGATTTAAAGAGGGAGCTGAGGGGCAACATTATCCACAGAGGATGGTGCACAGACTGCCAGGGGAACATGGGAGAAACAAGAACAATGGCAACATGGAAAAGACATTTGGGCAGGAACATGGAGGGGAGAAGGTTTGAAGAGATAAGGTCCAAATGTAGGCAAATGAGACTCATTCATCATACGAAACATGGAGAGCATTGATGAGTTGTACCACAGGTTCTGTTTCCGTGCTGTATCACTCTGTATCCAGTTAAAGAGGATTACAGTACCAATATAAAGCATGTTGTAAACACTGAAGCAATTTACAGTGATAAGGATGGTAGTCTGGAATGCAGTACATTTCAAATATGTGGAGGACTATCGGGAAGGGAGGTAGTTACAGGGACAGGAACTATTATAGGAATTAAAAATTACTGAAGACACTGGTGCACAAGCCATGCCATAGATACAGTGTTGCAGAGTAGTGAGTCTTAGCACAGTGATGGAGGGAGAACACAGAACAGAAAGATTCCAGGCAGCATTCCCAAACCCTCGTCGGAGGCCTGCTTGCCCCTCTGTTGTCCTGATGCTCACTAAGACAGCACAGGCCTGGATTGATAACTTTGAATTCCCCATGCTGTCTCAGTGCAACGTAAATTAAAGTAGAGGTGGTGATTGAGTCTGGGGTGTGTCTGTACTGTACTGTGCTTCCTATCCAGCCCTGTATCTATGTCATGTCCTGTTAGCGATGTTTGGAGCCCTCTCATTGTTCCCTGATCTGTGCACTGAGTGATCGTACCTCACTGCAGGATTTATTCAAGACTCGACATCTCCCTGCCCCTTGTCTCTCTGGCTGACCAACCATCTTCAATGAAGTGTTGGACGAGACCCCCAGCAATTGGGAGGTCTATTGATTCAGGAACTTCCTAAATACCTACAGGAGACAGAGAAATAGACAGAATAGAAACTTAGACTGATGCAGTGAGGGTTACACATGGAGAATGGAAATGAGCCCCACAGATATCTGGAAAATCCCACTCCATCCCTGGGTTGTGCTGTTGTATTTCTCTGGAGTGGAGAATTCTGTTGGCTCAGGATCTGGAGTAACTGGAAGAGCGGGAGGCGCTGACAGAGGCAGCACTTAGACCCACACAGTGAGGGATACCACATGGAGAGAGACTGAGTGATATCACCAGAGTGCTGCAAGACTTCAGGATCACACAGTCATGTTGGAAGAATGGGGTTAGCTTCATGATGCCCTGGTATCAGTGCTCAGGGATGAGCAACCAGTGAGCAGGCGAAGTGATGGCCGAGTGGTACTATTGCGAGAGCATGTATCCAAAACCTCAGCTAATGTTCAGGGGAAGAGGGTTTGAATTCCACCATCAGAAATGGTGGAGTTTGAAATTAATAATTTTAAAAATAGTAATTAATAATCCATAAATAAATATGAAACCATTGCTGATGTACAAAAAAAATCAAATACTTGTCCTTTAGATCAGGACATCTGCTCATCATCACGTGGTCTACACGATATACCCACAGCAAAGTGTTTGCCTCTCAATTACCCTCTGAAATGGCCGAGCAAGTTACTTAGCTCGAAGGCAGCTAGGGCTGGCCAAGAAAGTCTGGTCAGCCAGAGACACCCACATCCCATACCTGATTTAATAAATAATCCATTAGGATGGTCCCATGGAACTGTACTGGAACCAGTGTCCTGGCCAATCATGTCGGTAGGTTTATGGGACAGGGCTTTAAACTGACACAGAGGATACAGGGACAGGGTTCAGGTGAAACAAGCTTTCCAAATGCAAAGAGAAAAGGTGAAGTATGGGAGCAGCGTGGGAATGTGACTGAAGACAAGCAGAAAGGAACAGGATGGGACAGAGTTTAACTACATCAGGGAATGTACATCACGGAATAGGTCTGTGACAGGAAATTGTAGGAAAGAGTAAATTATGTTTTTTTGGAATGGATAATGTCTCTTCAACAAGGTAGATTGATTTGTGACACAGAGATAAAAGAGATTTAGACACCAGAGAGACATGCGTACAGGGCGAACAAAACGCGGGCATAAACATTCAATGGTTCACCACCTTGTGCAAACTCAGGCAAAATGGGCAACGCTATCAGGAATGGATAACAAAGGCATTACAGAGAAATCATTTGACCTCAGATCATGAAGTAGAGTCAGTCTGAATTTAAATTCTGGCTACTACTTGCAAAGGACACAAGCAGCAGAACAGTTTTAAGCCACCGAACTGCATTCCATTGCTCATAATTGCATTAAACAGGAACTCATTGGAATTTTTTAACAAACACATTGTGATAATTTTGGGAAACTTCAATATTCCCATAATCTGGGACAGTCACACTGACAACAGTGATATTGGAAGAGGAGTTCAGTAAAACTTTTTTTCGGTGTTCCTTTTGAATAACACATTGTGCAACTGGCTAGGGACATAACTATCTCAGAGAGACCATTGTGTTATGAAACTTAGTGAATGAGTAATGTCACCTGGAGAGATCCTCAGAGAAATTGTGATAAAGTGCAGTTTAAAGAAATATGAAGTTTTAAAGTGAACCACAGAATGGATAAGCCACAACTAGAAACAAAAACAGCCAATTACATGGGTTTGAGATGAGAACTGACCATGGCAAAGAGGCGAAACAGACTGAAATATGTGCCTGTATAAGAACAGTTTGAAGGAAGTGTAAATCACTCAACAAAAGAACATTCCATTGAAACAGACAAAATCTCAGCAAGAAATTCCCACCGGCCTGTCTCTCAGGACAAAATGGACCATATTAGATTATGAGGCTTAGAAGATCACCAAAAAGTACTTAAAATCCTGAAGTGGCAGAATATTCTAGGAGTAAGTGTTAAAGGGATAGCAAAGGGTCTGTTCGCAGGAGTTGGGCAGTGGGAAGAGGAATCAGTGTCAGGGTTTAATGTCACAAAAGGAACAGGGAGGGGTGAAGGTGCTGGAGGTGGTGAGAATGTTACAGAGAGTTGTCAGGACCTGAACGGTGTTACAAAGCCAGTCTGAATTGCTGCAGCTGGAGGTGTTTGCAGAGGTAGGGAGGGACATATGCATTTTTATTTATTCATTCATGAGATGTGGTGTCACTGCTAATTACACAGAGGACAGCTCAGAGTCAGCCATGTTGTAGTGGGTCAGGAGTCACATGTTAGCCAGGCCAAGTTAGAATGTCAGATGTTCGACACAAAAGGAGGTCAGTAAACCAGATGAGTTCTTCCCACTGATCAACAATGCTTTTATGGTGGCCTGACCAATGTCTTGGACAGATACAACATGACTTCACAACTCCTACTTTTAATGCTCTGCCCAGTGAAGGAAACCATCCCAAACACCTTCTTCACCAGCCTGTCTATTTGTGACACCACTTTTAAAGAACTGTGTACCTGGATCACTGATTGACAACACGACCCAGGGCTCTAACATTAACTGGACAAGTCCCACCCTGGTTTGTTTCACCAAAATGACACAATTCACATTTATCTAATTAAACTCCATCTGCTATTCTTCAGCCCAATATCCCAGCGTACTGTCCATCCTGTTATCACAGATAACCTTCATCACTGTCCAGTTTACTACCAATTTCAGTGTCACCCAAAAAACTTACTTAACTTACTTAACAATATTCCCATCCAAACCATTTATCCAAATGACAAACAACAGTGGACCCACTCCACCGCTGGTCACATGCCTCCAGTCAGAAAAACAATATGTCTCCCATCGCCCTCAGTCTCCTACCATCAAGCTCAATTTTCTGTCCAGTTGACTAGCTCCTCCTGAATGCCATAACCTTTTACACTGATCTGAAGTTATTACCCAGCTTACCATACGACACATAGAACACAGAACAGTACAGAACAAGACCCTTCGGCCGGGATGATATGCCAATCTTTTATCCGACTGTAAGAGAAAAAAAAGTGGCAGATAGAGTTTAATTCAGGTAAATGCGAGGTGCTGCATTTTGGGAAAGCAAATCTTAGCAGGATTGACACACTTAATGGTAAGGTCCTAGGGAGTGTTGCTGAACCAAGAGACCTTGGGGTTCAGGTTCATAGCACCTTGAAATTGGAGTTGCAGGCAGATAGGATAGGTAAGGCGGTGTTTGGTATGCTTTCCTTTATGGGTCAGAGTATTGAGTACAGGAGTTGGGAGGTCATGTTGCGACTGTACAGCACATTGGTTAGGCCACTGTTGTAATATTGCGTGCAATTCTTGTCTCCTTACTATTGGAAAAATGTTGGGAAACTTGAAAGCGTTCAGAAAAGATTTACAAGTATGTTGCGAGGGTTGGAGGATTTGAGCTACAAGGAGAGGCTGAACTGGCTGGGGCTTTTTTCATTGGAGTGTCGGAGGCTGAAGGGTGACCTTATAGAGGTTTACAAAATTATGAAGGGCATGGATAGGGTAAATTGACAAAGAATTTTCCCTGGGGTTGGGAAGTCCATAGGTTTAGGATAAGAGGGGAAAGATATAAAAGAGATCTAAGGGGCAACTTTTTCACACATAGGGTGGTACGTGTATGGAAAGAGCTGCCAGAAGAAGTGGTGGAGGCTGGTACAATTGCAACATTTAAGAGGTATTTGATTGGGTATATGAATATGAAGGGTTTGGAGGGATATGAACCAGGAGCTGGCAGGTGGGACTAGATTGGGTTGGGATATCTGGTCAGCATGGACGGGTTGAACTGAAGTGTCTGTTTCCATGCTGTACATCTCTACGACTCTAACTTCCATACCCTTCATCTTATTATCATCCATGTGCATATCCAGAAGTATATTAAATGTCCCTAATGGATCTAATTTTACTGCCACCGCTGGCAGTGCATTCCACATACACCACTCTATATGTAACGAACCTACCTCTGAGATCTCCCCTTAACCATCTGCTAATCACCAGAAATTTTTAACCCCTTGTAATAGCTATTTATGTCAGGGTAAAAAAAAATCTCTCTCTATTCACTCTATCTATGACTTTCATCACCTTGTTCACCTCTGCCATGTCACCCCTCGTCCTTCTTCACTCCAATGAGAAAAGCCTTAGCTCCCTCAACCTTTCTTCATAAGACATGCTCTCCAGTACAGGCAGCATCCTGGTAAGTCTCCTCTTTATCCTCTCTAAAACTTCCACATCCTTCCTGTAATGAAGGGACCAGAACTGAAAACAATATTCCAACTGGGGTCTAACCAGGGCTCTATAGAGCTGCAACATAACCTCACAGCTTTAAAACTCAATCCCCAAACTAATGAAATCCTACACAATATATTTCTTCTTAACATGCCGATCAGCTTGGGTGGCAACTTTGAGGGATCTATGGATCTGTTCCTCCACACTGCCAAGGATCCTACCATTAACCAGGAATTCTGCATTCAAATTCAATCTTCTAAAATGAATGACCTCACGCTTTTCCAGATTGAACTCCATCTGCTACTTCTCAGCGTCTTGTCAATGTCCCGTTACAACCTACAACAGCTCCCCACACTATCCACCACTCCACCAACCTTCATGTCATTGGGAAACTTACTAACCAACTCTTCCACTCACACTTCCAACTTATTCATAAAATCACAAAGAGCAGAGGTAACCACTCCCGGCAGAAAACCACTGGTCACTGAGCTCCAGGACGAATAGTTTCTATCTATCATCGCCCTCTGTCTTCTGTGGGCCAGTAATCCCATATCCAGACAGACAGGTTTCCCTGTATCCCATGCTTCCATACTTTCTGAATGAGCCATAAAGGTGTTTCGTCACATTCTCAAAAGATTCAACAAGACTTGTAAGGCATGACCTGCCCCTGACAAAACCATGCTGACTATCTCTGATCAAACTATGGTTTCCCAAGGAATAATAATAAATCCTGTCTCTCAGAGTCCTCTCCAATAATCTGCACACCACAGACATAAGACTGACAGATGTGCAATTCCCAGGATTATCCCTATTCCCTTTTCTGAACAAGGGAATAATATCTTCCTGCCTCCAATCATCTGGTCCGACTCCAGTGGACAGTGAGGGTGCAAATGTCATCACCCGGGTGCGCAGCAATCCATTCCCTCGCTTTGTATAGTAACTTTGGACGCATCCATCCATTACAAAATTCTCAGCACATCCTCCTTCTTAACATGCACCTGTTCACATACATCAGCCTGTTTCACGCTGTCCTCACAAACGACAAGGTCCCTCTCAGCAGTGAATACTGAGGCATAGTATTTATTAAGTACCTCCGCTACCTCCTGTGACTCCAGGCACAAGTTCCTTCCACTATCCCTGACCTGCCCTATCCTCACTCTAGCCATGCTCTTGTTGCTCCCATAAGTGGAGAATACCTTACGGTTTTCCTTCATCCTTCCCAACAATGCTTTTTCACGTCCCCTTCTAATTGCCCTAAGTCCATTCCACAGTTCTTTCCTGGTACCTTCAGAGAATTCCTACTGTGTGGAAATGGGCCATTTGGCCCAACACTTCCATACCAACTTTCCAAACAGTATCCAAACCCAGCCCCATTCCCCACCCTTTTACTCTCCATTTGCCTTGACCTATGCGCCACACCTACATATCCGTGAACACTATGGTTAATTTAGCATGGCTGAGTCACATCATCTGCATATCTTTGGGCTGTGGTTGGAAACCAGAGCACCTGGAGGAAAACCACGCAGACATGGGAAGAATGTGCAAACTCCCCACAGACAGTTGCCTGGGGCTGGAATCGAAATGGAGTCCGTGGCGCTATGAGGTCACAGTGCTAACCACAGAGACACCGTGCCACCCAATGTAACTCTCTGGAGCCCTGTCTGATCCTTGCTTCCTCAACCTTAAGTAAACTTCCTCCTTCCTCTTGGCTACGTGGACAATGTTGACTACTCTGCCTTCATCTATCTTTGGCAACCTCCTTGAAGAGTCAATCCGGTTTGTGAAACATGGTTTTCCAGTCACAAAGCCACACTGACCATCTCGAATCAGCCATTGCCTTTGTAAATGTAAGGAGCTCCTTTCTCTCAGAATCTCCTCCAACAACTTCCCCATCACTGGGCTCATGGGGCTTTAATTTCCTGTTTTTTCCCTGCAATCCTTTAGTGATGGAACAGCATTAGCCGCCCTCCAGTCTTCCAGTGCCTCACTGTGTCTGTTGATAATATTAGTATCTCTGTTAGAGACACTGAAATCTTTTCCCTAGCTTCCATTAATATTCTAGGATCGACCCAATGAACTACTGAGGATTGATCTACCTTTATTTGTTTTTAGATTCCAGCACTTTTTCTTCTCTGGTGAGGATTCCTTCCAAGACATCACTATTTATTTCCCCAAGTTCCCGAGCTTCCGTGTCTTTCACCACAGTAAATACTGACAAGATTATTTTGTCTAATATCTCACTCGTCTCCTCTGGTTCCACACATGGGTGACCTTATTGATCTTTAAGGGGCCCTATTCTCTGCCAAATTACTCTTTAGCCCTTATTGAAACTTGCTTAAAGGCTTCTGATCATTGAAATACACCATATCCCCCGTACCACCACTCCCTCCTACACCATTACAATTCTGCCACTTACATTCACACCAACAAATTAAATTCAACAGGCTTAAAAACAAATTCTCTTCTAATCAATTGGCGTTTTAAGTGGCCAGTTATTGTATATTGACATATCCTTTCTAACAATTTCCGTATGCTCCTGACTTACTGTTAGGCTAACAATATTTGGTTTCAGACTGACAGCAGAAAGGGTTGAGGGAGTTCTTGCTTATCAATCTGAAAAAGGTAGCTCACAGGGTCAGCAGTTAATAGAGAAGGCAAATCAAATGCTGACATTTATTACAGAGGGAATGGAGTCTAAAAATAGGCAGGTCTAGCTAAAACTATGCAAGGTACAAGTCAGACCACACCTCGAAAATTATGAACAGCGTGAGTGCCCGCAGGAAAGATAATGTCGCATTGGAGGCAGTCCAGAAAAGGTTCACTCGGCTGATCCTGGGAATGCAGGGATTTATTAATGAGAAGAGGTGGAAGACGTGGAGGTTGAATCCATTGAAGTTTAGATAATGAGAGAGAAATGGAAATGAAACATCAAAGATTCTGAGAGGCTCTGATCGGGCAGATGCTGGGAAGTTAGTAAATAGAACAGTAGAGCACAGCAACAGGCCCTTCGGCCCACCACGTCTATGCTGTCCAAGATAATATTCTAACTCATACCATCTGCCTGCACATGGTCCATATCCCTCTGTTCTCTGCCTGTTCATGTTTATGTCTAAATCCCACTTCAAAACTTTACTCACATTTCTTCTTCCACGACCTCAGTCAGTAACATCCACTCCACGTAAAAAAAACTTGCTTCACACATCTCGTTTAAACTTCCTCTTTCTCACCTTAAACCTATGCGCTCCAGTATTTGAAATGTACACATTGGAAAAGAGATTCTGACTATCTACATTATTTATCCCTTTTGCAAATGTTATATTCCTGTACCTGGTCACCTGTCAGCCTCTGATACTCCCACAAAACAATCCAACTTTGTTTAATTTCCTCTTACACCTAACACACCCTTATAAACTCTAACACAGGCAACATGCTGATAAACCCGTTTTGCACCCCCTCCAAAGCCTCCCCATCCTCCCTATTGTGTGGAGATGAGACCTGCACACAGTACTCCAAATGTGGCCAAACAGACGTTTTATAGAATCACAGCATCAGATGCAAACCACTATACTCAACATTGTGACTGATGAAGGCTAGTACTCCACTTGCTTTCTTTCCCATCTGAAACACTTCTGTTGCCATTTTCTGGGAGTTACTGACTTGCACCAAGATCCTTCTGTATATCAATATCCCTCAGTATGCTAACGTTCTTATTGAGTTTGACATCATCTCACACTTGTCCAGATTAAACCAATTTGCCATTTCTGTCTATCTCTCCAACTGTTCTGTAACCTCCTGCAGATGTTAATGAATCAGGGAAACAAGGGTTTTGTGGAAAAGGCAGGCAAGTAGAGTTGAACAGTAACAGATCAGCCATGATCTGATTGAAGGACAGAGCATACTCAATGGGCCAAATGGCCTCATTCCCCTCCTACATCTCATGGTCTGAGCACAAACTCAAGAAATCCTGCAGAATATTATGGGTCTCTGCTTACAAAACTCCTTTATAAGGGGATTATTGGATATTTATTTGTACACAGCATTTGATCTACAAATATGATATGATGTTATAGAAAACTCTCACATACAATCCAGGATTCTATCAGTTACAGCACTGATACCCATTGCTGTATGAGTCGGCATGGAGACCACTGTTACACACAGTTACTGTACTGCCCTTGCTACAAGTACATTCAGTGTCCTGACTGTAACCATATTGACATTACCATCACTGTCTGGTGCCTACAAAAGAATTCCTGCTAACGGTTGCTGCTGTTTGCTTATTCTCAGCTCCACGTTTGATATTCAGATCCACATGACTGTCTCATTAATACATTAACCTCATCCTTCCTTCACAGGTTGTTGGCTTTTTTCCTAGTCTGCCTATTGGGACTAGATTGGGTTGGGATATCTGCTCAGCATGGATGGGTTGGACCGAAGGGTCGGTTTCTGTGCTGCACATCTCTCTGACTCTATAACTCTATTCCAACAACCCTTCAGTATTCACCTCCCAGTGATGGTCATTCTGCAGCTAAATTTCCGAATATCAGTTCCATCATATCTGTTCCCTGTCATTCGATCTGCCTTATGGCGAATACAGGGAGTCATTCCTCAGTAGTGGGGGGTTGAACAGATGGGTAGAGGTTACAGAGATACGGAGGCTTACAGGGACTCGAGGATGTTAGAGCTAAACAAAGTTAAATCAGGTCAAGAATGTCAGAGGGACAAAGGGGTTTGGGGATTGGAGGAATTTACAGAGATAGTGGAAGCTGGATTAGCATCTGGAGATAGGGATAGGGATGGATGTAGGGAGAGGCATGCACTCTGAGAGGCACAGACGGGGAGTGTTTCCGGGAGAAGTGTATTGTGAATATTAACAGACATTTGGAAGATTGTAGTGACTGAAGAAGTTCACAGTTATAAGAAGGCTTCTCGGTTCTGAAGGTTACAGAGATCAGAAGGCAATGGAGAATGCCAGGTTGCTGGGATGGAGACAGTTACACAAATGGGGAGGGTTGCACAAACTGAAAGAGGTTCCTGTGGTCGCGAGGGATATGGTGTCGGGAATGAGGGTGAAATTTAACAAGATAAAGATCAAAGAATTGGAGAAGGATTAGGGAGATTACAAATTTTTCACAGCCAAGGAAGGGTGGTAGGAGCTGGAGATAATTACATAGATAGGGACCGATGGAGAGGTTAAAGACAAATACATTGATATGGAGGGTGGTATTGGTGGGAGGTACGGGGATAGACAGGACTGTCAGGGTTTACCGGGATGAAGGAATTTATTATCTACTGCAGAAGTTTAGGAATTAGGGTGTTAGGGATTGGAGAACCTGAGAGAGACAGAGAGAATGGTGTGGACTAGAGGAGATTCCTAACAGAGGTAGGATTATCGGGACTGGAGGATATTACAGAGATCACGAACACAGCATGGGCCAGAATTGATGCCTGTGATCCCCTGTGCTGTCGCATTGAGGACCAGTACAGCAGAGGTGAAAGCAGGACCCTCACAAGATGATGTGAATGAAGCCTAGAATGTTGCTGTTCCTTACCCAGCTCTGTGTCTATGTCCTGTCTTCCAGGTCTAAATATAGAAGTCTACTACCTCCACCCTGTGCTGTTTACTGTGAGTGATCTTACCGGCTGCAGGATTTACTGAAGGTTCCAGATCTCCCTCTCCATCTCTCTCTGACTGACCAACCAGCTTCAATGAGGTGATGGATGAGACATGAGTTAGGAAGATCCTGATTACCTGTATGAGACAGAAATAGACAGAATGAGAAATTAGACTGATGCAATGAGGATAACTCATGCAGAGTGGCAAAGAGACCAGCAGAGATCTCGAAAATCCCAGTCTCCATCGCTTGCCTGTGCTGCTGCGTCTCTCTGTTGTGGACAATTCTGTTGACTCAGGATCTCAGACCATCTGTAAGAGGGAGAAATGCTGACAGACGCAGCAAATAGACCGACACAGCGAGGGATACCACATGGAGAGATACTGAGTGATATCACAGTATTAGACACTGCATTAACAGGGAATTGTTTGAATTTGTAACAAAGGCACTGGGATAATTGTGAGGGGATTCAACTTTCCTATCTCATCATCTCTGGCGGTGGTTCACGACGAGGCTGACTCTCTCCAACTCGGGGCGGTGCGGGTCCTGAGTTGGCTGTACAGACCGATGTTGCCTTTCACAGATTCTGTTCCACTTGGGGCAGAAGGTAGCCATGGGAAGAGGGTGGGTGGGGCATTGGTGTGGCAGCACGCTCCGTGTGCTGTTTTCTCATGGATTCCTATTTTTCCCCACAGCAAGTCTCGATGTGATCAGCACCTTCCCAATGCTCCTTCCCCACTTCGGACGGCCTTGGCCCAGGACTTAACGGATTTGATTAAGAGATGAAAAAAAAACTATCAATTCTGAAGAAGCCAACATTTAGAAATGTGGACACATTTGTTAAAGAGATCACTAGGGAGTCTCCGAGCAGGAGGAGTGCAGTAGGAAGAGGAAACATTGTCAGTGTTTAATCAGATGATCAGAACAGGGAGAATTGAAGGTGCTGGAGGTGGTGAGGGTGTTACAGAGAGGGGCAAAGGCCTGAACAATGTTACAAAGCCACTACGAATTGCTGCAGCTAGAGCTGTTTGCAGAGGTAGGGATGGACATCTGTATTTTCATTGATTCATTCATGGCCTGAGGATGTCACCGAATGGACCAGCATACATTACCCCACTGCTAATTGCCCAGAGGCTGCTCAGAGTCAGCCATATTGCTGTGGGACTGAAGTCACATGTGAGCCAGACCAGGTAAGAATGCCAGATATCCCTCTCTAATGGACATATGTGAACAAGTTGATTTTTTCCAGATAATCAACAATGCTTATACGGTGGCCTCACTAATATCCTGTACAGATACACCTTGACATCCCAACTCCTACTCTCAATGCTCTGCCCAATGAAGGATAACCATCTCAAACACCTGCTTCACCAGCCTGTCTACCTGTGATGCTACTTTCAAAAAACTGTGTACCTACGTCCCTGGTCACTGATTGACAACAGTACAGGGCCCGAACATTAATTGCACAAGTCCAGCCTGGTCTGCTTTACCACAATAAAACATCTTGCATTTCTCCACCTGTTATTCCTAACCTCACTGGTCCAGCAGTCGTGTTGATTCCATTGTACTCTTCGATAACCCTCTTCACTGTCCACATTATCACCAATTTCATTCTCACTCACAAACTTGCTAACCATGGTTCCTGTATTATCATCCAAACTGTTTATATAAATAATGCACAGCAGTGACCCAGCACCGAACCCCATGGCGCACCGTTAGTCACCGGCCTTCAGTTTGAGCAGCAACTCTCTATGAACATGCTCTGTCTCCTACCGTCAATCTGTTTTGTATCCAGTTGGTGAGCGCTCCCTGGTTATGTGTGATCTAAACTTACGATCCAGTCTGCCATGCAGAACCTGATCAAAGGCCTTGATAAAGTTCACGTGGACATCGTGTACTGCTCTGCTTTGATCTCTCACTTGTCTATCTCCACACTCACATTTGAGGCATGATTTCCCATGCACAAAGGCATGCTGACGATCGTTAATCTGTCCTTACCTTTCCAAAGGCATGATGATCGTTTCCCTCAGAATCTCCTCCAACAACTTACCACCCTGCCGTCAGTCTCATTGGTCTGTAGTGGCTGTTGATGATACAAATATCTCTGGGAGGGGCCCTGCAATTTTCTCCCTCGCTTCTCACAAGGCGCTGGGATATATCTGATCATGTCCCAAGGTTTTATCTAACTTTTTGCATTTTAAGACATCCAGCACCTCCTGTTCTCCAATGTGAACCTTTTCAAGACATCCCTATGTATTTTCCTAAGTTCCCGAGCTTCCATGTCTTTCTCCGTAGTAAATCCGAACACAAAATATTTGTTCAGTATCTCCCCCATCAGCAGTGATTCCACACAGACAGACTCATTGACCTTTCAGGGGCCCTATTCTCTCACAAGCTAAGTTTTAGCCTTGGTTGAAACTTGTCAAAATGCTTCTGAAATTTCAAATATCCCTCTACCGCAACTAGCCTCCCCCACCCTTATCTATTCTGCATTTATGGTCACACCAAAATATAGAATCCAACAGATTTAAAAATATTCCGCTTTTATAAAATCATACATCTCCCATTGTTTCTAAGTATCTAGTGATCATTTATTGTCATATTCTTTATAACACATTCCAGCACGTTCCCGACTTACTGTCAGGCTAACACCGTTTGGTTCCAGACTGACTGCACAAAGGGTTTTGGGAATCCTTGTGAATCAATCTGAAACAGGTAGCTTACAGGATCAGCAGGTCATAGAGAAGACATATCAAATGTTGTCATTTATTACAAAGGGAATGGAGTCTAAAAATAGGGAGGCCTTGCTAAAACGATACAAGGTACAAGTCAGACCACACCTAGATTATAATGTATAGTATGCGTGCCCTAAGGAAAGATATTCTTGTATTGGAGGCAGGCCAGGGAATGTTCACTCGGCTGATCCTGGAGTTGGCGGGATTTTCCAATGAGAAGATGTGGAGTAGATTGCCCTTGAACCTGTTGGGGTTTTGAAGAATGGGAAAGAAAATGAATGAAACATCCAGGATTCGGAGGGGCTTTGACAGGTTAGATGTCGTTAAGTTAGAGAGTCGAACAGTACAGCAGAGTAATAGGCCCTTCGGCCCACCATGGCTGTGCTGACCATGATGCTATTCTAAACTAATCCCATCTGCCTGCACATGGGCGATTTCCCTCTATTCACTGCCTGTTCATGTTTCTGTTTAAATGCCCTTCAAATGTTTGCTCTCGTTGCCACCTCTCCCACCTCCTGAGCAGCTTCTACCCTCTCGGTAAAGACAATTGGCCTCATTCATCTCACTTAAAACTTCTCACTCTCACCTTAAACCGAGGTGCCCTAGTATTTGATATTTCGACATTGGAAGAAGGATTCCAACTATCCACACTATTCACGCCTTTCCTAATGCTGTACCCAGTCACCCCTCAGTCTCTGATACTCACGCAAAACAATCCAACTGCGTCCAACCTCCTTACAGTAAACACATTCACATCCAGGCAATATTCTGCCAACCCTCTGTTGCAACCTTCCCAAAACCTCCACATCCTTCCTGTGGTGTGTCAATGAGAACGACACGGAACCTTCCAAACATGGCCGAATGAAGCTTCATTCAGTCACAACATGACATGCAAACGTCTGTACTCAATACTGTGCCCAATAAAGGTAAGCATACCATACTCCCCCTCTACCACCACATCCTGTTGCGTTGTTATTTTTAGGGAGCTATGGATTTGCTTCCAATGTCTCTCTGTTTATCAATGTTTCCAACTAGTCAATTAGTGTACTTCTCTCTTCCATTTGACTTCATAAATGCATCACTTCACACCTGTCCCGATGAAATTCAATTTGCCACATCTCTGCCCAATGTTCCAGCTGATCTACATACTGCTGCAACCTTTAACACTCTTCCTCACTATCCACAATTCCCCTAACTATCCCTAATCATGACATGCCTTTCCAAATGTCGTCTGCAAAATTACCACTCAAACCGCTGACCTTTTCATCTGAATTACAGATATAAATTACACACAGGCATCACAGCACTGATCCCTGTGAAACAGCATTGGCCACAGATGTCCAATCAGAAATTGACCACTGCACATGCCTCTGTCTACTATCACCAAGAAAATATTGTATCCAACTTACCAATGAGCATGGATTGTGATTTGATCTTCCAGATCTCCCTTGCTATTTGGAAGCTGTCCGTTCAAAATGACTCTATATTTTGATTCATAAATTAAATTGTCTATCTCACCAATGCGCTGACTGCGTCCTGTCTTCACAACAAAACGGCACCTTGTTTGGTTTTTTTGCTGATCCTGCCTAAATCCCTACAACCCCTCAATAATCACATTGCTGTCATGATCGTTCTGCAGCCGCACCTCCACAATAACAGTTCGATCATATCTGTTCTCTTCAGTTAATGCTGTCATTCCATCTGCCTTGTTGCAAATGCATGGCGTGTGTCACCGAGAGAGGGCCTTTGAGGGATGGATAGAGGTCACAGAGTGGGAGAGATGTTTGGTGGCACAACAATGTTGCAGTGTTAAACATAGTTACAGTTTCTACAGAATGTTCGCAGGAGAAAGCATTTTATTGTTTGGAGGAAGATAGAGACATAAAGCGTCTTTGATTAGATTCCAGAGATAGGGATGTGTGTAGGGTTGTGGATCGTTACATGGACTATGTTGATCAGGGCGTAGAAACATTCACATGATTCCAGGATGTCGTACATTTAACAGCAATTGTGGGATCTGGAGAATATCACAGTGATAGGGAGGATGGTATGGACAGGAGAATATGACAGGGAAAGGGTGGGTAGTATGGACTGGAGAATGTTGCAAGCACATGGATGATGATATAAGCTGGAGACTTCTGCAGCAATAGAGAGGAGTATATAGACTGGAGGATGTTGCACGGACAGGGATGAAGTTGTAGACTGCATACAGTTAGAAGGAGAGATGAATTTTTGCACTGGAAGGTATGTCAGAGAAGGTGAGTGGTGTACATGCTGCAAGATACGACAGGGATAGGGAAGCTTGGAGAGACTGGAGGAGAGAGTGATAGAAAGTCTTGTGAGAGACCAGATTCACTTATGAGCATAGGATGTGGTACAGTCAGTAGAGCCTTTTGCAGATATAAATGAGGATACAATGGCCACAAAGCAGTCACATCTATACATAGGTATGTAGGAACTGAAGGAATTGAAGAGATTACACATGCTAGGAGTGTGTATGCAGTGGAGGAGATTAACCTGATAGGGAAGCTTTTAGAGACTCAACAATGTTAGGAAATAATGGGAGTTGCATTGGTGAGAGCAGGTTTCAACAATTCGGAGGATATAGACCTGAAGGAGCTTTGACAGATAGCGATGGTACAGTAAAGGGAATTGTAGTGGCTTCCCTTTCATAAGCAATCCGTAAGCACTTAAAATAGCCTGTTTGACATGTGCATTATCTCTCGACCACTCATCAGACAGCGCTGCAAATACTTCACTGGCTCTGCCTACCAGCTTAGATGGAACTAGCATTACCCAGAAGACCTCGGGCCACTCTACCTGTCTATGCAATTTTTCAAATGAAATACAGAGTTCCTTGACAGTAGAGTCACAGGTAGTTAGGATAGCGAAGAAGGCGCTTGGTATACATTCCTTTATTGGTCAGACTATTGAGTACAGGAGTTGGGAGGTCATGTTGCGGCTGTACAAGACAGTGGTTAGGCCACTTTTGGAATGCTGCATGCAACTCTGTTCTACTTCCAATCGGAAGGATTTTGTGAAACTTGAAAGGGTCCAGAAAAGATTTACAACAACGTTGCCAGGGATGAGCTATAGAGAGTTTGAACAGGTGATGGTTGATTTTCCTGGAGAGTCAGAGGCTGAGGGTGACCTCATAGAGGTTTATAAAATCAAGAGGGGCATGGATAGGGTAAATAGACAAAGTCTTTCTCCTGGGGTGTGCGAGTCCAGAATTATAGGGTGAGGTTTAGGGTGAGAGGAGAAAGATATAAAAGATAAAAAGGGGCAACTTTTTCACGCAGAGGATAGTACATACATGAAATGAGCTGTCAGAGGAAGTGGTGGAGGCTTGTACAACTACAACAGTTAAAAGGCATCTGGATGGGTATATGAATAGGAAGGGTTTAGAGGGAGATGGGCCAGGTGCTAGCAGGTGGGACTACATTGGGTTGGGATATCTGATCTGCAGGATGGGACCATGAATGGGTTGTGGAAACTGGAGGGTGTTATGATTTGAAACACAGGTAATGTTTGATTGGATCTTTCAGCCAATCTTACAGATGGTACAATTGCAACATTTAAGAAGCATTTGGATGGATATATGAATAGAAAGGGTTTGGAGGGAGATAGGCCAGGTACTGGCAGGTGGGACTAGATTGGGTTGGAATATCCTGTCGGCATGGCTGGGTTGGAATGAAGGGTCTGTTTCCATGCTGTACATCTCTATGACTGTAAGATCGGCTGAATGGTCCAAACAAAAATTACCTGTAGTTCAAATCATAATATCCTCCAGGTTCCACAAGCCATCCCCTGTCCAATCCCGCAGGTTCAATGAATCCCGGAACCTCTAACCTTCTGCAAGTCCCACGTCCCTTCCTACATTTGTACCATCCTCCAGGTTCTGCAGCCCTACATACCTCGTAACATGGCCCAGACTCTCCAACTCCTCCTTCCTCTGCAATGTTCCCCAGAAGAGCACTGGAGGATGGTGGGGGTTACAGAGATATGGAGGGACATCAGGACGGGAGGATTTTGCAGACATTAGGAATATATGGACTTGAGGAGGTTTCACAGTTCATGAGTGTTGTAGGGACTGGAGGAACTTACAAAGTAGGGATAGTTTTAGATTGGAGGATTCTGCAGAAAACCTTTATGTGTTTAAAGGCAGGATTCTTAGCAGCGTGCAGGAACAAAGGGATTCTGTGTCCCTCAGGTTACCACCCAAGTTGACAGGCTGTTAAGAGGTCGGATGGTGTGTTGGCTTTCATTAGCAGGGGGAGTGAATTTAAGAGATGTGAGATTTTGCTGCAGCTCTACAGAACCCCAGTTAGACCACACTTCGAATATTGTGAACAGTTCTGTTCGCTTCATTATAGGGAGGACGTGGAAGCTTTAAAGACAGTGCAAAGGAGATTTAGCAGGATGCTGTCTGGACTGCAGGGCATGCCCACAGAAGGTAGGTTGTGGAAGCTAGGGCTTTTCTGATCACAGCGAAGGAGGAAGAATGGTGACTTGATAGAGGTGTACAAGGGAATGAGAGGCATAGATAGAGTGGATAACCAGAGACTATTTCCCATGGCGAAATGGCTATCACAAGGGGACACAAATTTAAGGTAATTGGCAAAAGTTTTAGCATAGATATCAGAGCATTCAGAAAAGACCACTCCCTCCGTGACTCCCTCGTCAGGTCCACACCCCCTCACCAACCCAACCTCCACTCCCGGCACCTTCCCCTGCAACCGCAAGAAATGCAAAACTTGCGCCCACACCTCCCCCCTTACTTCCCTCCAAGGCCCCATGGGATACTTCCATATCCACCACAAGTTCACCTGCACTTCCACACACATCATTTATTGCATCCGCTGCACCCGATGTGGCCTCCTCTATATTGGGGAGACAGGCTGCCTACTTGCGGAATGTTTCAGAGAACACCTCTGGGACACCCGGACCAACCAACCCAACCACCCCGTGGCTCAACACTTCAACTTCCCCTCTCACTCCACCAAGAACATGCAGGTCCTTGGATTCCTCCATCGCCAGACCATTGCAACACGACGGTTGGAGGAAGAGCGCCTCATCTTCCGCCTAGGAACCCACCAACCACAAGGGATGAACTCAGATTTCTCCAGTTTCCCCATTTCCCCTCCCCCCACCTTGTCTCCGTCAAATCCCTCGAACTCAGCTCTACCTTCCTAACCTGCAAACTCCTTCCTGACCTCTCTGCTCCCACCCCACTCTGGCCTATCACCCTAACCTTGACCTCCTTCCGCCTATCGCATTTCCAACGCCCCTCCCCCAAGTCCCTCCTCCCTACCTTTTATCGTAGCCTGCTGGACACACTGTCCTCATTCCTGAAGAAGGGCTTATGCCGGAAAAGTCGATTCTCCTGTTCCTTTGATGCTGCCTGACCTGCTGCGCTTTTCCAGTAACACATTTTCAGCTCTGATCTCCAGCATCTGCAGTCCTCACTTTCTCCTCGATGGTGATGTTTACACATGTAAGAGCTGGAGAAGATTAGGAAAATGAGTGGATGGATGGAGACACTGGAGGAGCTTACATTGACAGGGTGGGTGCTGGCAATGAAAATATATCACATAGATAGTGGATCTTGTAGGAACTGTATTGAAAGAGTCACAGGCATTGGAATGACTTCTGCAGATTGGGAGTATTACAGGGACTGAGAGGGTCTCCACAGATAGATCGTGTCTTTAAGAATATGTAGATACGGAAATCTTAAACCCAATGCACGCAGCCTTCATTTCAAGACCAGAGCCTTATTATCCATCATCAGCCAAGGATCCCTAACCCTGCCTGCTCTTCCCTTTACCCCAATGGGGCATACTGGCCCTGGATTCTTCAGATCACACTTTGAAAAGCCTCCCATTTGCCGGTTGTTCCTTTTCCTTCAAACAGACTCACCCAATCGATTATAATCATAATATGGAGGTGCCGGTGTCGGACTGGGGATGTACAAAGTTAAAAATAACCTGACACTCGGTTCCAGTCCAACCGGTTTATTTGAAAGCACAAGCTTTCAGAGCACTGTTTCTTCATCAGGTGGTTGTGGAGCACAATCCTAAGGTACAGTATTTATAGCAACAGGATGGCAGTGTCATGGAATATAATATCTAACAAATTTAGTTTAAACCTTTCATCTGTTAGAATAGTCACCAGCGCTTCCAAAGCGAGTTGGATTATAACTGGGCATTGTGCAATTTTAAATTCATAGCACTGATGCTGGCCAGATCCTGCAGAATAGCCCCAAACCTGGCCCTGTTCCAGTTTCCTCTTCAATCTGTGGACCTGCTGATCTTTTTTCCATAACTATGTTAAAATGAAGACAGTTATGGGCACTGGACCCAAAGTGTTCTCTGAATGACAGTTCAGTCACTTGCCCGACCTCGTTTTCTGAGGGGAGGTCCAGTGCTGCACCTGTCTGAGTAGAGTAGGGCCCTCTGCATATTGATTTAGAAACCTTCCTTGGACACATTTGAAAAATTGCCCTCCGTCCAGGTCTTTTTATTCTCGAGGTGGCCCAGTCAGTACAGGGAATATTAAAATCTCCAGCCTGCACTCCGCTATTATTCCTATAGTTATCTGCAATCTCTCTACACAGCTGCTCCTCTGGTATCTGTTGGGTCTACAACAGTCTACAATACAGTCCCAACAAAGTGACCAACCCCTTCTTCTTTCTAACTTCTAACCATGTGGAATTTTAAATGAATATATGTTTTAAAAATTGGAATTATCAATCCATAAATAAGTATTGATAAAAATCCAAACACTTGACCTTCAGAGAAAGACAATAGTTCAGTCTCATGTGGTCTGCATGACATACCCACAGCAAAGTCTTTGCCTCTCAATTACCCTGTGAAATGGGCGAGCCAGCTGCTTAGCTCAAGGGCAGCAAGGGATGGGCAATAAATGCTAGTCAGCCAGAGACACCCATATCCCATACCTGATTTTAAAAACAACCATTCAGATTGGTCCCAGCACAGATCCAGTGGAACAATGTCCTGGCCAATCACGTTGGTAGATTTATGGACAGGGCTTTAAACTGACAGAGAGGATGCAGGGACAGGCTTCAGGTGAAAGGAGCTCTCCAAATCCAAAGAGAAAACGTGAAGCATCAGAGCAGCATGGGAATGTGACTGAAGACAACAGAAAGGAACAGGATGGGATAAAGTTTAACTAAAACTGTAGATCAGCAAATCCATTTGTGACAGGAAATTGTGGAAACGAGTAAATTATGTTTTTTATTAATGGACAAAGTCTCTGCAACAAGGTAGATGGATTCGTGACACATAGATAAAAGAGATTCAGACACCAGAGAGAATGTGGTTACAGGGCGAACAAAAGGTGAAACATAAATATTCAATGGTTCACAACCTTGTGCAAATTCAGGCAAAATGGACGACGTTAACAATAATGGGTAAGAAAGGCATTACAGAGAAAACATTTAGCATCAGATCATGAAGTAGAGTCAGTCTGAATGTAAATTCTGGCTCCTACTTGCCAAGGACACAAGCAGCAGAACAGTTTTAGACCACCCACCAAACAGCATTTCATGACTCGTTACTGCAATAAATAGGAATTCATTGGAATTTTTAATACAGGCATGGTGAACATTTAGTGAAACGTCAATATTCGCAAAGTCTTGGACAATCACACCGACAACAGTGATATTGGAAGAGGAGTTCAAGAATTTATTTCAGTGTTTCTTGGAATAACACATTGTGCAACTGGCGAGGGATGTAACTGTCTCAGAGCGACTGTTGTGTGATAAAACTTAGTAAATGAGTAATGTCACCTGGAGAGATCCTCTGGGAAATTGTGATAAAGTGCAGTTTTAAGAAATATAAAGTTTTAAAGTGAATCACAGAAAGGACAACTAGAAATAAAAGTAGCCAATTACATGTGTGTCAGAGGAGAACTGACCAAGGTAAATAGGCTAAACAGACTGAAACATGTGTCTGGAAATGAACAGTGGAAAACATTTGAAGGAACAGTGTAAAACACTCAACAAAAGGGCATTCCACTGAAACAGACAAAAACTCAGCAAGAAATCCCCACCGGTCCCTCACTCAGGACAAAATGGATCATATTAGATTACGAGGCTGAGAAGATCACCACAAAGTACTTAAAATCCTGAAGTGAGAGAGAGTTTTAGAGTAAGTTTTAAAGGGATTGCAATGGGTCTGCTAGCAGGGGAGGGCAATGGGAAGGGGAATCGTTGTCAGGGTTTATTGACACGATAGGAACAGGGAGAGATGAAGGTGCGGGAGGTAGTGAGTGTTACAGAGAGTGGTCAGGGCCTGAACGGTGTTACAAAGCCAGTACGAATTGCTCGAGCTGGAGGGGTTTTCAGAGGTAGGGAGGGACATATGTATTTTTATTTATTCATTCATGGGATGTGGGTATCACTGCCTGGATCAGCATTCTTTGACCCTCTGCTAATTACCCAGAGATTGTTGGGGCCCTGGTGGATATATATAATACTTTGCTGGCCACAGGTGAAGTGCCGAATGACTGGAGGATCGTTAATGTGGTTCCTTTGTTCAAGAAGGGCAGCAGGGATAGGCCAGGTAATTACAGAGCAGATAGTCTAACAGCAGGGAAAGGGAAATTATTGGAAACAATTGTGAGGATGAATCGACACTTGCAAAGGTAAGGATCAACTCGGTTTAGTCATCACAGATTTGGCAGAGGGAGATACTGTCTGAGGAATTCAGTTAAGTTTTTTTGAAATCGTGCTTAAGTATATTGATGAAGGCAGTGCAGATGATGTGGTTTACATGGACTTGAATGAGTCCTTAAAGAAGATCCAACATGGAAGGCTGGTCCAAAAGGACTGGGTTCCAAGGCAAGTTAGCAAATTGGATACAAAATTGGTGGATAGCATATTTTCACCACCAGGTGTACCACAGGGATCTGTGCAGGAACCATTGAACATTAATAACTTGATGTGAAAGCAGAAGGTATCATTAGTCGGTTTGCAGATGACATGAAAGGTGAGGGTGTTGTTTACAGTGAGGAGGATGGTCTCCGTCTGCAGTCCGATGTTGATCGGATGATAATCTAAACAGAGTTTAGTTCTGATCGAAGTGAGGTAATACTCTGTGAGAGGAATGATAAGGGAAGAACAGACATAATGAACGGTAGGTCCTTGCGGAGTACTGAGGAATACAGGGACCTTGGTGGACAAGTCCATAGAGCCCTGAAAGTATCAGCACAGGGAGACAGGGTGGGAAAGGCACATCAACTGGGAGAGGGAGAGGGACACATATCCTGGTGGGTGAATTGCTAGAGCTGCTTGAGAGGATATAACCCAGTCTGGCAGGGTATTGGACCTTAAATAAACGTAAGGCCAGAAAGAAGATTGAGGCTGGTACACGAGTTAAAGACAGCAATTTCAGCAGACAAGGCAGGCAAGAACATAGCAGGGAATGGGGGAAAACTGGTTATTAAACTACATTTGTTTCAATGCAAGGGGGCAGACAGCAAAGGAAGATGAACTCAAGGCATGGATTGGAACTTGGGACTGGGATATTATAGTTATTACAGAAACACAGCTGAGGAAGGGGCAGGACTGGCAGCTCATTGTTTCAAGGTAGAGATGCTACAGGAAGGGGAGGCAAGAGAGGACATGTGGTGGTGAGTTTTGATTGCATGAATCATCCCAGCAGTACTTAGAGAGGATATTTCTGTGGGATCGCCCAGTGAAGCTATGTTAGTGGAACTGAGAAATAAGAATGGGTCATCACTTTGATACGATTGGACTGCTGACCCCGAATAATCTGTGGCAGACTGAGGAACAAACATGTCGGGACATCTTAAATATCAACCATAATAATAGGGCTGTTATGGTAGGTTTTTTGAACTTTCCAAACCTAGACTGGGAGTGCCAGTGTTCAGTGTTTGCAAGGGAGGAATTTGGTAATTGTGTTCCAGAAAACTCGCAATCAATAAGTAAATGGCCTGAAAATAGAAAGGGGCAAAACCTGACCTCCCCTTGGGAATTAAGGTAAGGAAAGTGACTAAGATGTGAATGGGAAAACAATTTGCCAAAGTGATCACAGTTCTAGTAGTTTGAAGACAGCTTTGGAAAAAGACAGGCCTAGTCCACAAGTGCAAGTTATAAAATGGAACCTGACCAATCTTGATCGTATTAGCCAGGAACTTTCAACATGTGATTGGGGAAGGGAATTATTTACAGGGAAAGGGAAGGGTATTATTTACAGGGAAAGGGAAGTTTGGCAAGTGAGAATATTTTAAAAGTGAGATAAACTGATCGATCAGCGCCAGCATTTTCCTGTTTGTGTGTAGGTCAATGCTGACAGCATTCAGAAACACTGGCTGTATATCAAGGGTCTGGTCAAGGAAAAGGGGGCACATGTCAGGTATAGCCAGCTGGATCAAGGGAATCCCTGAGGATATACAGGGGCTGTAGGAATACACTTTGAGTAGAAAACAGGAATTCAGAAAGGCTAAATGAAATAGCCTGAGCAAAGAAGGAAAGGGGAATCCAAAAGTGACTGTATCAGTATAATAAGAGTGCACAAGTAACTCAGGACAAAATAGTGTCCATTAAAGATCAATGAAGCCATCGATGTGTCGAACTGCAGGATATTTGCTAAGATCCTAAACTATTTTTTCACTGCAGAACTTAATGTGGAGACAGACTGGGGAACTCAGGGAACAAGAGTAATACGTTAGACCACAATTGGAGTTCTCTGCAATTCCAGTCTCTCTGCTACAGGAAGGATGTTGCGAAACTTGAAAGTGCTCAGAAAAGATTAACAAGATATTGCCCTGGTTGTTGCTGAACAAGCTGGGGTTACTGTCACTGGAGAATCGGAGACTGAGGGGTGACCTGACAGAGGTTTTTATGAACATGAGCGGCATGGATAGGGTCAGCATTCAAGGCCTTTTCCCAGAAGTTGGGGAGTCCAAAACTAGAAGGCATAGGTTTAAGGTTAGAGGTGAACGGTTGACAGAGGGACTGAAGGGACAGCTTCTTCACAGACATGGTGCTGTGTGTATGGAATGAGCTGAGAGAGAAAGCAATGGAGACTGATACAATTACAACATTTAAAAGGTATCTGGATGGGCATCTGAATACTAAGGGTGTATATGGGCCAAATGCTGGAAAAGGGAATGGATTTATTTAGATCTTGTGGTAAGCCTGGATGAGTTGGGGACAGAAGGGTCTGTTTCTTTGCTGTATATCTCTATGACTTGAAAAGAGTGTATGTTATAAAAGAGGTGGTGCTGGGGGTTTTAAAACACAAAGCTATGACAAGTCCCAGAACCTGATTAAGTGTATCACAGGACACTGTGGGATGCTAGGGAAGAAATTGTGGAGCCCCGAGCAAAGGTGTGTGTACTACTGACAGCCATGTGTGATGAGCTGGCAGGCTGGAGGGTGGCATCATGGACAGTGAAGGAGGTTTTCTGAGATTACAAAGGGATCTTGATGAAGGGAGTGAATGGGCTGAAAAACTAGAGATGGAAATCAATCTGAATAAATACGAGGTAGTGCACTTGGTAAAACAAACAAGGGTAGAGCGTATACAATTAATGTTAAGGCCTCGGTTAGTGTTTTAGAGCAGAGGGACCTCCAGGTTCAGGTACATAATTCTTGAAGCTTGCATCACAGGATGGATAAGACAGTGCTTGGTATGCCTTACTATTGCTCAGTCCATTGAGTGTAGGATTTGGGACGTCATGTTGCGATTGCACAGACATTTGTGAGGCCTGTTCTGCAATACTCTCTCCAGTTCTGGTCACCCAGTTAACAGGGAGGATATTATTAAGCTGCAGGGCATTCAGAAGAGATTTACCAGGATATTGCTGGGTATGGAAGGCTTGAGTTCTGAAAAATAGCTGGATAGGCTGAGTCTTTTTTCACTGGAGCCTGGAGGTTGCGACATGATGCTTTAGAGGTTTATGAAAAAAAAATGAGGTACATAAATCAGTTTAATGGTAGTTGCTTTTTTCCTCAGGATGGGGGAGTCTCAAGAGGAGGGGCCACATTTTTAAGGTTAGAGGAGAGAGATGTTCAAAAAAAAGATATGGGGCAATTTGCTACACAGAGGGTGGTTTGAGTGTGGAATGAACATCCTGACTAAGAGATTGATGTGGGTACAATTACAACATTTAAAAGATATTTGGATAAACAGGTGAATAGGGAAGGATTGGAGTGATATGGGCCAGCAACAGGCAGCTGGGAAGTGTTTAGTTTTAGATTATAGTGGGTATCAACTGAAGGGTCAGTTTCCATGCTGTATGGCTCTGTGACAAGAATATGGTTTTATTCCATTATTGAAGAAAGGATCAGGGCTGGGTCCACTGATGTGCCTCATCTACATAAACGATTTGGTTGAAAATACAGGATTGATTGTGCGAAAGTTTGTTGATGATCAAATGAATGGTGTAGTGGGCAGTAAATACGGTTATCAAAGGGGATACTGACCAACTGGGCCAGTGGATCCAGGAATGAAAGATGGAGTTTAATTCAGGTGTGGGATTTTGTTAAGACAAACCAGGGAGGACTAACACAGTTAATGGAAGGGCTCTGGCCAGGGTTGTTGAACAGAGAGAGAGAGAGAGAGAGAGAGACCAGGGGGTGCAAGTTACATTGTTCCTCGGAAGTGGCATCACAGGTGGACAGGGTGGGGAAAGTGACATTTGGCACATTTGCCGACATTGGCCAGCACTTTGTTACATACGTTGGAGATATTTGTAACATTGTCCTAAATATTTCACTTGGGCAGAGGAGGCCACGGGGTGACCCTAAGAATGGTGAATAACCAAGGGTAGGTGAGTCCAAAACGAGAGGGTATAAACAGGAGGGGAGAGAGCAAGGATTTAAAGAGGGAGCTAAGGGGGAACATTATTCACAGAGGATGGTGCAGAGACGGAACAGACTGCCTCAGGCACATGGGAGAAACAAGAACAATTACAGCATGGAAAAGACATTTGGGCAGGTACATGGAGAGAAGAAGGTTTGAAGAGATAAGGGCCAAATGCAGGCAAATGAGACTCATTCAGTTTAGGTAACATGGGCAGCATTGAGGGGTTGGACCACAGGTTCTGTTTCCGTGCTGTATCACTCTGTATGCAGTTAAAGAGGATTAGTGTACCAATATAAGGCATTTTGTAGACACTAAAGCAAGTTACAACGATGGGGATGGTAGTCTGTAATGCAGTACATTTCAAATATGTGGAGGGACTATCTGGAAGGGAGGAGGTTACAGGGACAGGGACTATTGTAGGAGTTAAAAATGACTGAAGACACTGGTGCACATGCCATGCCATAGATACAGTGTTGCAGAGTAGTGAGTCTTAGCACAGTGATGGAGGGAGAACACAGAACAGAAAGATTCCAGGCAGCATTCCCAAACCCTCGTCGGAGGCCTGCTTGCCCCTCTGTTGTCCTGATGCTCACTAAGACAGCACAGGCCTGGATTGATAACTATGAACTCCCCATGCTGTCTCTGTGCAACGTAAGTTAATGTAGAGGTGGTGATTGAGTCTGGGGTGTGTCTATACTGTGTTCCCCCTCCAGCACTGTATCTATGTCATGTCTTGTTAACGATGCTTGGAGCCCTCTCATTGCTCTCTGCTCTGTGCACTATGAGTGATCATACCTCACTGCAGGATTTATTGAAGGCTCCAGATCTCCCTTCCCTTTGTCTCTCTGGCTGACCAACCATCTTCAATGAAGTGATGGATGAGACACAAAGCAGTTGGGAAGTCTATTGAGTCAGCAACTTTCTGAGTACCTACAGGAGACAGAGAAATAGACAGAATGGGAAATTAGACTGATACAGTGAGAGTTACACAAAGAGAATGGAAATGAGCCCCACAGATATCTAGAAAATCCCAAACTCCATCCCTGGCCTATGCTGTTGCGTCTCTCTGGAGTGGAGAATTCTGTTTGCTCAGGATCTAGAGTAGCTGCAAGAGTAAGAGACGCTGACAGAGGCAGCAATTAGACCCACACAGTGAGGGATACCACATGGAGAGAGACTGAGTGATATCACCGGCGTGCTGGAAGACGTCAGCATCACATAATCATGTTGGAAGAATGGGTTTAGCTTCATGTGTCAGTGCTCAGGGATGAGCAACCAGTGAGCAGGTCAAGTAATGGCCTAGTAACATTATTGTTAGGGCATTTGTTCTAAACCTCAGCTAATGTTCAGGGGAGGCAGGTCTGAATCCCATCATAAGATATGGTGGAATTTAAAATCAATGATTTTAAAAATAGCAATTAACAATCCATAAATAAATATGAAACCATTGCTGATGTACAAAAACCACAATCCCTTAGATTAGATTCCATACAGTGTGGAAACAGGCCTTTCGACCCAACCAGTCCACGCCATCCCTCCGAAGAGTAACCCACTTCCCTCGACCTAATACACCTAACATTATGGACAATTTAGCATGGCCAATTCACCTGACCTGCACGCCTTTGGACTGTGGGTGGAAACCGGAGCATCCGGAGGCAATTTACGCAGACACAGGGAGAATGTGCAAACTCCACACAGTCGCCCGGGGCTGCAATCGAACCTTCGACCCTGGTGTTAATCACTGAGCCACCATGCCGCCCAATTGCCCTTTCGCCAATGACATCTGATCATCCTCACGTGGTCTGCACGACATACCCACAGCAAAGTGTTTGCCTCTCAATTACCCTCGGAAATGGCCAAGCAAGCTACTCAGCTCTCGGGCAGCGAGGGCTGGGCAATAAAGGCTGGTCAGCCAGAGACACGCACATCCCCTACCTGATTTATAAAATAATCCAATAGGATGGTCCCACTGGAACCGTACTGGGACCAGTTTCCTGGCCAATCATGTCAGTAGGTTTATGGACAGGGCTTTAAACTGACAGAGAGGATGCAGGGACAGGGTCCAGGTGAAAGGAGCTTTCCAATTCCAAAGAGAAAAGGTGAAGCATCGGAACAGTATGGGGATTTGGCTGAATGCAATCAGAAAGGAACAGGAAGGGACAGTGATTAACTAAAACTGTACATTAGTGAATAGGTTTGTGACAGGAAATTGTGGGAAAGAGTAAATTATGTTTTTTTTAATGGACGACGTCTTATCAATAAGGCAGATGGATTTGTGACACTGAGATAAAAGAGTTTTAGACAACAGAGAGACATGGTTACAGGGTGAAAAAAAGGTGGATATAAATATTCAATGGATCACAACCTTGCAGAAACTCAGGCAAAATGGGTAACACGAACAATAATGGATAACAAAGGCATCACAGAGAAAGCATTTGGTCTCAGATCATGAAGTAGAGTCAGTCTGAATGTAAATTCTGCCTACTACTTGTCAAGGACACATGCAGCAGAATAGTTTTAGCCACCGAACAGCATTCCGCTGCTCATTACTGCATTACACAGGAACTTATTGGAATTTTTTTAACAAACACATTTTTATAATTTTGGGAAACATCAATATTCAAAATGTGGGACAGTCACACTGGCAAGAGTGATATTGGAAGTGGAGTTCAGAGAATTAGTTTTCAGTGTTTCTTTGAATAACAAATTGTGCAACTGGCTAGGGACACAACTATCACAGAGCGACCGTGTGATGAAACTTCGTGAATGAGTAATGTCACCTGGAGAGATCCTCTGCGAAATTGTGATAAAGTGCAGTTTAAAGAAATATAAAGTTTTAAAGTGAATCACAGAAAGGACAAACGACAACTGGAAACAAAAATAACCAATAACATGAGTTTGAGAGGAGAACTGACCAAGGTAAACAGGCTAAACAGACTGAAATATATGCCTGTCAATGAACAGTGGAAAACACTCAACAAAAGGACATTCCATTGAAACAGAGAAATCCTCAGCAACAAATCTCCATCGGTCCCACACTCAAGTAAAAAGGATCATATTAGATTATCGGGCTTAGAGGATCACCAAAACGTACTTAAAATCCTGAAGTGAGAGAATGTTTTAGGAGTAAGTTTTAAAGGGATTGCAAAGGGTCTGCTCGCAGGAGGAGGTCAGATGGAAGAGGGAATAATTGTCAAGGTTTTATGTCACAAAAGGAACCGGGAGAGCTGAAGGTGCTGGAGGTGGTGAGAGTGTTACAGAGAGTGGTCAGGGTCTGAATGGTGTTACAAAGCCAGTACAGATTGCTGCAGCTGGAGGGGTTTGCTGAGGTAGGGAGGGATATATGTATGTTTATTTATTCATTCATGGGATGAGGATGTCACTGATTGGACAAACATTCTTTGCCCCACAGCTAATTACCCAGAGTATAGCACAGAGTCAGCCATATTGCTGTGGGTCTGGTGTCACGTGCAGGCCAGACCAGGTTAGAATGTCAGACGTTGTTCTCTAAAGGACGGAAGTGAACCAGATGAGTACTTCCTACTGGTCAACAATGCTTTTATGGTGGCCTCACCAATGTCCTGTACAGCCACAACATGACATCCCAACTTCTACTCTCAATGCTCTACCCAAAGAAGGTAACCACCCCAAACGCCTGCTTCACCAGCCTGTCTACATGTGACACCACTTACAAAGAACTTTCTACCGGCATCCCTGGGTCTCTGACTGACAACACTACCCAGGGCCCGAACAGTAACTGTACAAGTCCCACCCTGGTTTGTTTCACCACATTTATCGAATTAAACTCCATCTGCTATTCTTCAGCCCACTATCCCAGTGTACTATTCATCCTGTTGTATCATAGATAACTTTTTTCACTGTCCACTTTACCAACAATTTCATTGTCACTCAAAAAACTTACCACAAAACCAATATTTCTATCCAAACCATTTATCCAAATGACAAACAACAGGGGACCCACTTCACCGCTGGTCACATGTCTCTAAGTCAGAAAGGCAACATGTCTACCATCACCCTCTGTCTCCTACCATCAAGCCCAATTTTGTATCCAGCTGACTAGCTCCTCCTGAATGTCATATCCATTTACATTGATCTGAGCTTATTACCCAGTTTACCATACAGAACGTAGAACACAGAACAGTACAGCACAAGAACCTTCGGCCATGATGCCATGCCCATCTTTTACCCGACTGTAAGATCAAACTAACTTACATACCCTTCATTTTGCTCATCCAAGAGTCTGTTAAAATGTCCCGTTACACCCACCAACCACTCTCTGTGTAAAGAACCTACATTAGAAATCTCCCCTTACCCATCCTCCAATCACCTTACAATTATGCTCCCTTGTACCATGTATGTCATGGGATAAAGAGGTCTCGCACTGTTCACTCTATCTTTGCTTCACACCATCTTGTTCACCTCTACCAAGTCACACCACACTCTTCTTCACTCCAATGAGAAAAGCCTTAGCTCCTTCAACCTTTCTTCATAAGACATGCCCTCCAGTCCAGGTAGCATCCTGGTAAATCTTCTCTTTACCCTCTCTAAAGCTTCCACATCCTTCCTGTAATGAAGGGACCAAAACTGAACACAGTATTCTAATTGGGATCTAAACAGGACTGTATAGAGCTGCAGCATAACCTCATGGCTTTAAAACTCAATCCCCCAGCTAATGAAAGCCAATACAACATATTCTTTCTGAACAATACTATCAGCTTGGTGGCAAATTTGATGGATCTCTGGTCATGAAATCCAAGATTAATCTGTTCCTCCACACTATTCAGTATTCTGCCTTTACCCCTGTATTCTGCATTCAAGTCTCACCTTCCAAAATGCAGCACTTCACACTTTTCCAGATTTGATTTCATCTGCCACTTCTCAGCCCAGCTCTACATCCTGTCAATGTCCCATTGCAACCTCCAACAGACATCCACACTATTCACCACTCCATCAACCTTCGTGTCATTGGCAAACTTACTAACCCACTCTTCCACTCACACATCCAAGTCATTCATAAAATCACAAAGAGCAGAGATTTTTTGACCTCTCCCTGCAGGAAACCACTGGTCACTGAGCTCTAGGCTGAATGACTTCCATCTTTCATCACCCTCTGTCTTCTATGGGCGAGGAATTCTGTATCCAGACAGGTAGGTTTCCCTGTATCCCATGCTCTGTACTTTCTCAATGAGCCATGAATGTGTTTTGTCACATTCTCAAAGGATTTAATAAGATTTGTGAGGCATGACCTGTCCCTTACAAAGGCCATGATGACTTTTTCTAATCACACGATGGTTTTCCAAGGAATCATAAATCCTGTATCTCAGAGTACTCTCCAATTATCTGCACATCACAGGCAGAAGACTGACAGGTCTGTGATTCCCAGGATTATCTCTTTTCCCTTTCTTGAACAACGCATGGCTGATTCACCTAACCTGCACATCGTTGGGCTGTGGGTGGAAACCGGCGCACCTGTCGGAAACCCACGCAGACACGGAGAGAATGTGCAAACTCCACGCAGACAGTCGCCTGGGGTTGGAATTGAAATCGCGTCCCTAGTGCTGTGAGGCAGCAGTGCTAACCACTGAGCCTTCGTGCTGCCCCATGTAACTCTCTCGAGCCCTGCTTCTGATCCTTGGTTCCTCAAACTTAAGTTAGCTTCCTTCTTCCTCTTGACAAGATGTTCTACATCCCTTGGAACCTTGTCAACTGCTTTGCTGAAGTTCATGTAGACAACGCTGACTGTTCTGCATTCATCTATTGCTTGGTCAACTCCTCGAAGAGTCAATCCGGTTTGTGAAACACGGTTTCCCACTCACAAAGCCATGCTGACCATCTCTAATCAGCCCATGCCTTTCCAAATATATGTAAGCTCCTTCCGCTCAGAATCTCCTCCAACAACTTCCCCATCACTGGGCTCACAGGGCTGTGATTTCCTGGCTGCTCCCTGCAGATATTAAGTGATGGAATAGCATTAGCCACCCTCCAGTCTTCCGGTAACTCATTGTGTCTGTTGAAAATATAAATATCTCTGCAATCTCTTCCCCAGATTCCCACAATATTCTAGGATCGACCTAATAAGCGACTGAGGATTGATCTACCTTTATTTGTTTTAAGATTCCAGCACTATTTCTTCTCTGGTGAGGATTCTTTCCAAGACACCAGTATTTATTTCCCCAAGTTCCCGAGCTTCCATGTCTTTCTCCACAGTAAATACTGACAACACTATTTTGTCTAATATCTCACCCACCTCCTGACAGTTAAGGTGCCCTATTATCTACCAAGTTACTCTTTAGCCCTTATTGAAACTTGTGTAAAGTTTCTGAAAATTCAAGTAAACTGTATCCTCGGTACAACCACTCCTATACCCGTATCTACTCTGCCATTTATATTCTCACCAATAAAAATAAAATCCAACAGATTCAAAAACACATTTTCTTTTTCTTAAAAGCGTTTCTAAGGGTCCAGTTATTGTCCATTGACATATCCTTTCAAACATATTTCAGCTCCCGACCTACTGTCAGGCTAACACTGTTTGGTTTCAGACTGGCAGCAGAAAGGGTTATGTGAGTTCGTGTTTATCAATCTGAAAAATATAGCGTACAGGTTCAACAGGTAATATATGTTTTGGAAATAAGGAGGGTCGTGGGGACTGTAAGACATTATGGAGATAGGGAGTGATGTAGGGACTGTATGAGATTATGGACACAGAGAGTGCAGTGGTGAATGAAGAACATTATGGAGATCGGGAGTGCTGTGTGGCCTGAAAGGGGCCAAAGAGATCTGCAGGGCTGTTGGGCCTGAAGGAGGTAGCACAGATCAGGAGGATCATGGGGATTGAAGGAGGTTACTCTGAACGGGAGGGTCGTTGGGTCAGGATGAGATTATGGAGATGGGGGTGGTCTTGGGGCCTTTTGGAGGTTATGGAGTTAGGGAAATTTGTGGGGAATGATTCAGGTTACATGGATAGGAAGAGTCGTGGGGACTGAGGAGTTTATGGAGATAAGGAGGGTTGTGGGCACTGAAGGAGGTTACATAGAGAGTAAGCTTATAGAGAAGCACAGGAAAGAAGAGCAGGTATCGACCATTTGACCACAGAGTCGGTCCCACCATTCAATATGATCACGACTGATCATTTAACCCAGTTCAGTATTCCTGCTTTCACTCCTTACTCTGATATTATAGTGACTACTGGCCTTTAGTGATACAGCGGGCTGTAGTAACTGGGACGGGGGTGTGGGGGACGAGGGTGTCTTACAGAGATAGGGAGGATTTTTCAAGCTGGGAATGCAGGGCGGGTTTTAGGAATAGGAGGACTTTACAGGGATTTGGAGGAATGCAGGGATGGGACGTGATAACAATCACAGGGAGGATGTTGTGAGCTCGATCTGAGACGGGTACAGCTGAGAACAGAAGTGAATCAAACAGTCCGGACAGGCAGGGACAAGGTAGGTCTAATAAATTAAACTGCATTGATTTCAATGCAAGGGGCCTAACAGGGAAGGCAGATTAACTCAGGGCATGGTTACGAACATGGGACTGGGATCTCATAACAATTAAAGAAACATGGCTCAGGGATGGGAGGATTGTCAGCTTAATGTTACAGGATACAAATGCTACAGGAAGGATAGAAAGGGGGGGCAAGACAAGAGAGGGAATGACATTTTTGATAAAGGATAGCATTACAGCTGTGTTGAGGGAGGATATTCCCAGAAATACATCCAGGGAAGCTATTTTGGTGGAACTGAGAAATAAGAAAGTGATGATCACCTTATTAGGATTGTATTACAGACCCCCCAATAGTCAAAAGGAAATTGCCAAACAAACTTGTAAGGAGATCTCAGCTATCTGTAAGAATAATAGGATAGGTATGGTAGGAGATTTTAACTTTCCAAACTTTGACTGGGACTGCCATAGTGTTAAAGGTTTAGATGGAGAAGAATTTCTTAAGTGTGTACAAGACAATTTTCTGATTCAGTATGTGGATGTACCTACTAGAAAAGGTGCAAAACCTGACCTACTGTTAGGAAATAAGGCAGGGCTGGTGAGTGAGGTGCCAGTGGGGGAGCTCTTTGAGGCCAGCGACCATAATTCTATTTGTTTTAAAATAGTGATGGAAAAGGATAGACCAGATCTAAAAGTTGATGTTCTAAATTGGAGAAAGGCCAATTTTGACGGTATTAGGCAAGAACTTTTGAAAGCTGATTGGAGGCAGATGTTCGCAGGTAAAGGGACAGCTGGAAAATGGGAAGCCTTCAGAAATGAGATAACAAAAATCCACAGAAAGTGTATTCCTGTCAGGGTGAAAGGGAAGGCTGGTAAGTATTGGGAATTCTGGATGACTAAAGAAATTGAGTGTCTGGTTCAGAAAAAGAAGGAAGCATATGTCAGGTATAGACAGGAAAGATCGAGTGAATCCGAAGAAGAGTATAAAGGAAGTAGGAGTATACTTAAGAGGGAATTCAGGAGGGCAAAACGCAGATATGAGATAGGTCTGATAAATAGAATTAGGGAGAATGCAAAGGGTTTTTACAAATTTATTAAGGAAAAAAGGGTAACTAGGGAGAGAATAGGGCCCCACAAAGACCAGCAAGGCGGCCTTTGTGTGTAGCCGCAGAAAATGGGGGAGATACTAGATTAATATTTTGCATCAGTATTTACTGTGAAAAGCATATGGAAGATATAGACTGTTGGGAAACAGATGGTGACATCTTGCAAAACGTCCAGATTCCTGAGGAGGAAGTGCTGGATGTCTTGAAATGGTTAAAGGTGAATAAATCCCCAGGAACTAATCAGGTGTACCAGAGAATTCTGTGGGAAGCTAGAGAAGTGATTGCTGGGCCTCTTGCTGAGATATTTGTATCATCGATAGTCACAGGTGAGGTGCCAGAAGACTGGAGTTTGGCAAAAGTGGTGCCACTGTTTAAGGGTGGTAAAGACAAGCTAGGGAACTATAGACCGGTGAGCCTGAACTCTGTGGTGGGCAAGTTGTTGGAGGGAATCCTGAGGGACAAGATGCACATGTATTTGGAAAGGCAAGGACTGATTAGGAATAACCGACATGGCTTTGTGCGTGGGAAATCATGTCTCACAAACTTGATTGAGTTTTTTGAAGAAGTGACAAAGAATATTGAGGAGGGCAGAGTGATAGATGTGATCTAATGGACTTCAGTGAGGCATTCGACAAGGTTCCCCATGGGAGGCTGATTAGCAAGTTTAGAACTCATGTAATACAGAGAGAACTAGCCATTTGGATACAGAAGTGGCTCAAAGGTAAAAGACAGAGAGTGGTGGTGGAGGGTTGTTTTTCAGACTGGAGGCCTGTAACCAGTGCAGTGCCACAAGGATCAGCGCTGGGCCCTCTACTTTTTGTCATTTACATAAATGATTTGAATGCGAGCATAAGAGGCATAGTTAGTAAGTTTACAGATGACACCAAAATTGGAGGTGTAGTGGACAGCGAAGAGGGTTACAACAAGATCTGGGCCAGATGTGACAATGTGCTAACTGGCAGATGGAGTTTAATTCAAATAAATGCGATGTGCTGCATTTTGGGAAAGCAAGTCTTAGTAGGCCTTATACACGTAATGGTAAGGTCCTAGGGAGTGTTGCTGACCAAAGAGACCTTGGAGTGCAGGTTCATAGCTCCTTGAAAGTAGAGTCGCAGGTAGATAGGATAGTGAAGGCGGCATTTGGTATGCTTTCCTTTATTGGTCAGAGTATTCAGTACAGGGGATGGGAAGTCAGGTTGTGGCTTTACAGGACATTGGTTTAGCCACTGTTGGAATATTTTGTGCAATTCCGGTCTCCTTCCTATTGGAAGAATTTTTGTGAAAAGATTTACAAGGATGTTGCCAGAATTTGAGAAGTTGAGCTACAGGGAGAGGCTGAACAGGCTGGGACGGTTTTCCTTGGAGCTTCGGAGGCTGAGGGGTGACCTTACAGAGGTTTACAAAATTATGAGGGGCATGGATAGGATAGGATAAATAGACAAAGTCTTTTCCCTGGGGTCAGGGAGTCCAGAACTCGAGGGCATAGGTTTAGGGTGAAAGGGGAAAGATATAACAGAGACCTAAGGGGCAAACTTTTCACGCAGAGGGTGGTACGTGTATGGAACGAGCTGCCAGAGGATGTGGTGGAGGATGGTACAATTGCAACAGTTAAGAGGCATTTGGATGGGTATATGAATGGGAAGGGTTTGGAGGAATATGGGCCGGGAGCTAGCAGGTGGGACTAGATTGGGTTGGGATATCTGGTTGGCATGGACGGGTTGGACCGAAGGATCTGTTTCTGTGCTGTGCATCTCTATGACTCTATCACTCATAGAGGTTATAGAAATAAATTTTGTGGTCGCGTCTGGAGGAGATTAAAGGTATAAAGGTTTGTAGTTACCGAAGAAAATTACATCAATCGGGACCAACAGAGTTTACAGAGACTGAGTGCGTTTTAGAGACAGGAAGGGTACATAGTCATCATTAGAAATGCAGAAACTAATTTATGGGAGAAGCAGTGTCACTCTGCACTGTACCCAGAGACAAGGAGGAGTCTAACAGCTGGAGGAGGTTACTAAGGTACAGAGCTTTTCTGTTGTCGTGACGGGGAAGGGTACAGACATCATGAAGGTAGTAGGAGTTCAAAAAAGTCACAAAGACAGGGAGGTTTTTCAGGTCTGGAAAAGTCTACACTGACAAGGACGGCTTAAGGAACTGAAGAGTTGTTTTTCTTCAGGTAAGGAGAGATGTGACAGAACCCAGGATTAAAGGCAAAGGCAGAAACTTGGAGAGTTTGACTGATATGAGGAGCTTACAGGGATAATTAGGATTATAGCGGCTGATAGAGATAGGGGAAGTGGTATCGATGAAACAGACAATGGAGAAACTGACAGACACAGGGAGGGTTCTGTGGAACAGATGAATTTACAGACAAGATGGTGATAATGAAGCCTGAGAATTTTCTCATGTTCCTTGGCCAGCATTGTTCCTACATCATACCCTCAGGGTCTGAATTAAAGTCCACTAACTCTACCCTGTGATTACTGTGAGTACCGGCTGCAGGACTTACTGAAGGCTCCAGATCTCACTCTCCATTTCTCTGGCTGACCAACTGTCTTGAATGTGGCGATGGACAAGACAGGAATTGGGAATTCTGCTGAGTCAGAGACATCAGGAATACCTACAGGAGAGAGAGAGATGTAGACAGAATGGGAAATTAGACTAATGCAATGAAGGTTACACGAGGAGAATGGCTCTGAGACCCACGGAGATCTGGAAATTCCCAATCTCCATCCATGGCCTGTGCAGTTGCTTCCCTCTGGAGTGGAGAATGCTGTTGACTCAGGATCTGGAGTAGCTGCAAGAGCGAGAGACACTGACAGAGGCAGCAATTAGACCCACACAGTGAGGGATATCACATGGAGAGAGACAGTGATATCAGCAGTGTGCTGGAAGGTGTCAGGATCACACAATGGTATAATCAGAAGTGGTTGTGACCAGTGAGCACTGCTACCAGTACTCAGGGAAGACTGAGCTATTTTATTGGGATAGGCTCCTTTGCTACCAGGATTATGCAGTATGCTATAAACTGACACAGATGAGGAGGGGGACAGGTCTGAGGTGAATGGAAATTCCCAAGTCCAAAGAGAAAGGTTGAAATATTGGAACACCATGGAGATGTGAATGAAGACCAAAAGAAAGAAACAGTAAGGGACTGAGTTTAATTAAAATACGACATTGTCAAACAGATTTGTGACAGGAAATTATTGGTTAAAATAAAGTAAATGCCATTTCCGCCCCTCACAATTCCTCATACACCACAAGTGACATCACTTCCGCCCCTCACATCATCGTTGATGTCACACACTCAGTGACTTCCACGCCCCCCCCCACTGCCATGTTTGCCACCACTTCCACCCCCACCAATGCCTCTCATCTGCATTCTGCTGACACCACCCCCAGGTCGCAGCGTCACCATCCCTGCCCCCAGAAACCTGAGGGGAACACCATCCCTGCTCATGACTCCATCCCCATTCCCCCTAACACCACACCCACTCCAGTAACAGGCTCCGTCACCACCCCCCAGCTCCACACCTACGCCTGGTCCCAGCTCCCAGTCCTGCCGAGTTTTCACCATTCCCCCTGACCTCCCCCTCAATGAGGACGAATGATCAGTCCTCAGCAAAGGCCTCACCTTTATCCCCCTCCGTCCACACATCAATTAATTTAATACACGCCGTGACATCGAACACTTCTTCCATCACCTCCGCCTCCGAGCTTACTTTTACAATGAAGACTCCCGCCTATTTTCTGAGGACCCCGTTGCCGCCCTCCAATACACTCCATCCACCTGGACACCCCGCACTGGCCTATTACCTGCCTTCGATTTCTTCATTTCCAACTTTCACCGAGACATTAACCGCCTCAACCTATCTACCCCCTCCCCCACTCCATCCTCTCACCCTCACAAAGTGCAGCCCTCCACTTCCTCTGCTCCAATACCGACCTCACCATCAAACCAGCAGATAAAGGGGGTGCATTGGTAGTCTGGTGCACTGACCTCTACACCGCTGAAGCCATGATACCAACTCAAAGACACCTCCTCCTACCACCCCCTCTAACATGACCCACCTCCCATCACCAAACCGTCATCTCCCAGAGCAGACAGAACCTCATCACCTCATGAGGCAATCTCCCACCCACAGCTTCCAACCTCATTGTCCGGGATCCCCTACTGCCCGATTCTACCTCCTTCCCAAGATCCACAAACCTGACCACCCTGGCCGACCCTACCCCACCGAACTCATGTCTACCTACCTCGACATTGTCCTATCCCTCAGTCCAGGAATTACCCACATTCGTTCGAGACACCACTCACAGCCTCCACTCCTCTAAGACTTCCATTTCCATGGCCCCCAACGCCGCATCTTCACCATGGATATCCAATCCCTCTACACCTCCATCCACCATGACAAGGATCTCCAAGCCCTCCGTTTCTTCATCTCCCGAAGTCCACAACAGTACCCATCCACCAACACTCTCATTCGTTTGGCTGAACTTGTCC
The DNA here is from genome assembly GCF_047496795.1 of Chiloscyllium punctatum. Lineage (NCBI taxonomy): Eukaryota > Metazoa > Chordata > Chondrichthyes > Orectolobiformes > Hemiscylliidae > Chiloscyllium > Chiloscyllium punctatum. The sequence goes on from NC_092786.1 coordinate 16,170,315, forward strand.
TCACCCTTAACAATTTTTCCTTCAAATCCTCCCACTCCCTCCAGACGAAAGGAGTAGCCATGGGCACCCGTATGGGCCCCAGCTATGCCTGTCTCTTTGTTGGCTACGTAGAACAGTCCATCTTCCGTAGTTACAGTAGCACCACTCCCCACGTCTTCCTCCGCAACATTGATGACTGCATTGGCACCACCTCGTACTCCCTCGAGGAGTTTCAGCAATTCATCAACTTCACCAACACATTCCACCCTTACCTTAAGTTTACTTGGACCATCTTTGATTCCTCCCTCCCCTTCCTGGACCTCTCCATCCACATTAATGACAACCGACTTGACACCAACATTTTTTATCAACCTACCAACTCCCACAGCTACCTAGATTACACATCTTCCCACCCTACCACTGGCAAAATTCCCAACCCCTATTCCCAATTCCTCTGCCCCTGCCGTACCTGCTCCCTGGAGGGCCAGTTCCACCACAGAACACACCAGATAGCCTCCTTCTTTAGAGATCGGAATTTCCCTTCCCACATGGTAAAAGATGCCCTCCAATGCACCTCCGCCTTCAGACCCCACCCTTCCCACCGTAACAAGGAAAGAAAGCCCCTGGTGCTCACCTTCCAACCTACCAACCTTCGCATAAACCAAAGTATCCACCGGCATTTCTAACACCTCCAAACGGACCCCACCACCAGGGATATATTTCCCTCCCCACCCCTCTCCACTTTCCGTAAAGACCATTCCCTCTGTGACTACCTGGTCAGTTCCATGCCCCCCAATGTCCACCCTCCCTTTCTGGCACCTTCTCTTGCCACTGCAGGAATTGAAACACCTGCGTTCACACCTACCCCCTCACCACCATCCAAGGCCCTAAAGGAGCCTTCCACATCCAAAGTTTTACCTGCACATCCACCAATATCATATATTGTATCCGTTGCTCTCAATGCGGTCTCCTCTACATTGGGGAGACTGGACACCTCCTAGCAGAGCACTTTAGGGAACAGCTCTGATACACCCGTAACAATCAACCCCACCTCCCTGTGACCCAACATTTCAACTCCACCTTCCACTCTGCCGAGGACATGCAGATCCTGGGCTTCCTCCACCGCCACGTCCTCACCACCCGACGACTGGAGGAAGAACGCCTCACCTTCCGCCTCAGAACACTTCAAACCAGGACATCAATATGGACTTCACCAGTTTCCTCATTTCCCCTTCCCACATCTCACCCTACCTCCAGCCTTCCAGCTCAGCATCGCCCTCATGACCTGTCCTAATGGCCTATCTCCCTTCCCACCTATCCATTCCCCCCCCCTGCAGACGTATCACCTTCATCCCCACCCCCATTCACCCATTGTACTCTTTGCTACCTTCCCCCATCCTCCACTCTGACCTATCACCTTCTTCGCCACCCCATTCACCTATTGTACACCATGCTATTTTCTCCCCATCCCAACCCCCTTCTCATTTATCTCCCCACTCTGCAGGCTCCCAGCCTCTGTTCCTGATGAAGGGCTTTTGCCTGAAACATCGATTTTCCTGCTCCTCGGATGCTGCCTGACCTGCCGTGCTTTTCCAGCACCACTCTAATCTAGACTCTGGTTTCCAGCATCTGCAGTCCTTCTTTTTACTTTATTGGAGGAGGAGACTACCGAGATAAGGCATGTTGTAGACAATGAAGCTGGTTACATCGATAGGGATGGTAGTCTGAAATGCAGTACATTTCAAATATTTGGAGGGACGATCAGGAAGGGAGAAAGTTACAGTGATAGGATCTGTTATAGGAATTAAAAATTATTGAAGACACTGGACCACAAGACATGCCATAGATACACTGTTGCAGAGTAGTGAGTTTTAATATAACAGAACTTACATTGGGGTGGTGATTGAGCCTGGGGTGTGTGTGCGCACTGTGCTCCCCTCCAGCACTGTATCTATGTCATGTTGTTTTAACAGATGTTTGGAGCCCTCTCATTGTTCTTTGCTCTGTGCACTGTGGGTGACCTTACTTCACTACAAGATTTATTGAAGGCTCCAGATCTCCTTTCCCTTTGTCTCTCTCTGGCAGACCAACTGCATTCAATGTGGTGATGGACGATCCACCCAGCAGCTGGGAAGGCTATTGAGTCAGGAGTTTCCTGAGTACCTACAGGAGACAGAGAAATAGACAGAATGGGAAATTAAACAGATGCAGTGAGGGTTACACATGGAGAATGTCACTGAGTTCCACAGAGATCAGGAAATGGAGCGATATTAAGTAATAGTCCCAGATTGCTGTAAGATGCCAGGATCACACAATTGTGTCGGAAGAATGGGTTTAGCTTCATGATGCCCTGGTATCAGTGCTCAGGGATGAGCACCCAGTGAGCAGGTGAAGTAATGGCCTAGTGGTATTATTGCGAGAGAGTGTATCCAAACCTCAGCTAATGTTCAGGGGAGGCAGGATTGAATCCCGCCAAATGATAAGGAGACATTTGAAATCAATAATTTTAAAAATAATAATTAACAATCCACAAATAAGTATGATATCAATACTGATGTACAACAAATCCAAACACTTGTCCTTTAGAGGGGACATCTGCCCATCCTGACGTGGTCTGCACGACATCCCCACAGCAAACTGTTTGCCTCCGAATTACCCTCTGAAATGGCAGACCAACCTACTCAGTTCAAGGGCTTCTAGGACTGTGCAAGAGAGGCTAGTCAGCCAGAGACTCACACATCCCATACCTGATTTTTAAAAAAATCTATTAGGATGGTCCCCCTGGAACTGTGCTGGGACCAGTGTCCTGGCCAATCATGTCGGTAGGTTTATGGACAGGGCATTAAATTGACAGAGAGGATGCAGGGACAGGATTCAGGTAAAAGGAGCTTTCCAAATCCACAGAAGAAAGGTGAAGTATGGGAGCAGCATGGGAATGTGACTGAAGACAAGCAGAAAGTAACAGGATGGGACAGAGTTTAACTAAAATTGTACATCAGCAAATAGATTTGTGACAGGAAGTTGTGGAAGAGAGTATATTATGTTTTTTTTTAATGGACAACGTTGCTGCAATACGGTCGATCGATTTGAGACACAGAGATAAAAGAGATTTAGACACCAGGGAGACATGGATACAGGGTGAACAAAAATATTCAGTGGTTCATAATCTTGTGCAAACTCAGGCAAAATGGGCAACGCTAACAATAATGGATAACAAAGGCATTACAGAGAAAGCATTTGTCCTCAGATCATGAAGTAGAGTCAGTCTGAATGCAAATTCTGGCTCCTACTTGCCAAGGGCAGAAGCAGCAGAACAGTTTTAGCCAACGAACAGCATTCCATTGCTCATCGCTGCATTAAACACAAACTCATTGGAATTTTTTAACAAACACATTGTGATAATTTTGGGAAACTTCAATATTTGTATAATCTGGGACAGTCACACTGACAACAGTGATATTGGAAGAGAGGTTCGGTTAATTTTTTTTCAATGTTTCTTTGAAAAAGACATTGTGCAACTGTTAAGGGACATAACTATCGCAGAGAGACCGTGTAATGAAACTTAGTGAATGAGTAATGTCACCTGCAGAGATCCTTCGGGAAATTGTGATAAAGTGCAGTTTAAAGAAATATAAAGTTTTAAAGTGAATCACAGAAAGGACAAGCTACAACTAGAAATAAAAATAGACAATTACATGAGTTTGACAGGAGAACTGACCAAGTTAAACGGGGGCAACAGACTGAAATATGTGCCTGTAAATGAACAGTGGAAAACATTTGAAGGGACAATGCAAAATACTCAACAAAAGGACATTCAATTGAAACAGTAAAAACCTCAGCAAGAAATTCCCACTGATCCCTCACTCAGGACAAAAGGAATCATACTAAATTGTGAGGCTGAGAAGATCACCAAAAAGTACTTAAAATCCTTAAGTGAGAGAGTGTTTTATGAGTAAATGTTAATGGATTGCAATGGGTCTGCTCGCAGGAGGAGGGCTGTGGGAAGGGGAGCCACAGTCAGGGTTCATTGACACGATAGGATCAGGGAGAGGTGAAGGTGCTGGAGGTGGTGAGAGTGTTACAGAGAGTGGTCAGGGTGTTACAAAGCCAGTACGGATGGTTGCAGCTGGAGGGGTTTGCAGAGGTACGGAGGGACATAGGTATTTTTATTTATTCATTCATGGGATGTGGGTGTCACTGCCTGGAACAACATTCTTTGACCCCACTGCTAATTTCCCAGAGGGCAGCTTGGAGTCAGCCATATTGCTGTGGGTCTGGAGTCACATGTTAGCCAGACCAGATTTGAATATTTGATGTCCTTCCCTAAAGGAGGTTTGTGAACTAGATTAATTCTTCCGACTGATCAAGAATGTTTTTATGTTGGCCTCACCAATGTCTTTTACAGCCACAACATGACATCCCAACTCTTACTCTTAATGCTCTCCCGAGTGAAGGTAATCATCCCCAATGCATGCTTCACCAGCCTGTCTGCCTGTGACACCACATTCAAAGAACTGTGTACCTGCATCTCTGGGTCATTGACTGACAACACTACCCCGGGACCGAACATTAACTGTACAAATCCCACCCTGGTTTGTTTCACTAAAATGGAACATTTTCCATTTATCTAATTAAACTCCATCTGCTATTCTTCAGCCCACTATCCCAGCAGTACTGTTCATCCTGTTGTATCACAGATAACCTTCTCCACTGTCCACTTTACCACCAATTTTAGTGTCACCCAAAACAATTACTTACCAGGAAACCAATATTTCCATTCAAACCACTTACCCAAATGACAAACAATAGGGGACCTACTACACCGGTGTTCACATGCCGCCAGTCAGAAAAACAACATGTCTCCCACCACCCTCTGTCTCCTACCATCAAGCAAATTTTGTATCCAGTTCACTAGCTCCTCCTGAATGCCATATCCTTTTACACTGATCTGAGCTTATTACCCAGTTTACCAGACAGAACACAGAACGCAGAACAGTTCAGCCCAAGACCCTTCGGCCATGATGCTATGCCAACCTTTTATCCAACTATAAGATCAAACTAACCTACATACACTTCATTTTACGATTATCCATGTGTCTGTCCAAGAGTCTATTAAAATGTCCCAGAGCTGTCTAATTTTACTACCACCATTGGCAGTCCATCCAACCACCTACCATTCTCTATCCTCTTATCCATCCTCCATTCACCTTAAAATTATGCCGTCTTGTAATAGCCACTTATGCCATAGGAGGAAACGTCTCTGATTATTCACTCACTCTGTGCCTCTTATCATCTTGTTCACCTCCACAAAGTCGCCCCGCCCCCTTCTCGAATGAAAAACGCCTTAGCTCCATCAACCTTTCTTCGTAAGAACTGCCCTCCATTACAGGTAGCATCTTGGTAAATCTCCTCTGTACGCCCACTAAAACGTACACAGCCTTCCTATAAACAGGGGACCAGAACTGAACACAATATTCCAAGTGTGGTCTCACCAGAACGCTATAAAGATGCAGTAAAACCTCACGGCTCTTACAGTAAATCCCCCTTCTCAGGGGAGCCAACCCAACACATGCCTTTTTACAACCCTACCAACGTGCGTGGCGATTTTGAGGGATCTATGGACACGGACCCCATGATCTCTCTGTTCCTCCACACTGCCAAGTATTCTGCCTTTCGCCGTGTATTCTGTATTCAAATTCGACCTTCCAGAATGAATCACTTCACACTTTTCCAGATTGGACCCCAACTGCCACTTCCAGCCCAGCTCTGCATCCTGTCAATGTCCCATTGCAACCTACAAGAGCCCTCCACATTCCCCACGACCCCACCAACCGTGGTGTGATTGGCAAACTTACTAACCCACTCTCCAACATCCACATCCAAGTCATTTACAAAAATCACAAAGAGCAGAGTCCCAGAGCCGATTGTTACAGAACACCACTGGTCACTGAGCTCCAGGCTCAATATTGTCCATCAGTCTTCTTTAGGCCATCCAATCCTGTAACCAGACAGACAAATTTCCCTGTATCACAATTTTCCGTCTTTTCGCAATGAACCATCAACGTATTCTGCCATATCCTCAAAGAATTCAAAAAGGTTTGTGAGGCCTTACCTGACCCCTAAGAAACCCATACTGACTGTGGCTAATTTAACTATGGTTTTCCAAGTAGTCATAACTCCTTTCTTTAGAGTCCTCGCCAATAATCTGCACACCACAGACATTCGACCAAATCTGTAATTCCCAGGATTCTACCTCCATAACATGGCTCGGACTTTACAAATCTTCCCTCCTCTGCCATGCTCCCCCGAAGGGCACTGGAGGGTGATGGGGGTTACAGAGATAGAGAGGAATATCAGGACAGGAGGATTTTGCAGACATTAGGAGGTTTGCAGTGCCAAAAGGAGGCTTCAGTAATTGTGAGGTTTCATAGTGATGAAGGCATTTGAAGAGGGTGGGAGGGAGGATTGTAATGAAATGAGAGGTTTCACAGTTTAGGTGTTTTGTTAGGGCTGCAAGTGATTACTGAGTTGGGGAGGGTGTAAGCACTGGTGGATATTACAGAAACATGTGGGTTTGGTTACAATGCAGGAAGAGGATTCACGAAGCTGGAGAGTATGGGGTCTGAACGAGGTTACACAAATGGGAAGAGTTGTCAGGAGTGCAAGTGCTTACAGAGACAGCAATGGTCTGATCTGGAGCAGAGGACCCAGACTGGGAGGGATGTGGGGACTGTAGGTGGTTTCACAGGGAGGGAGGACCATAGTCCCACAGGAGGTTACAGAAATGTGGAGAGCTGTAGGGCTGACAGAGGTTCATGGAGATGGGAATGTTGGGAGGGATAGAGAAGTTTACAGGGATAAGGATGTTTGTAGGCCAGGGCTTGATCACAGACATGGACTGTTTTAGGGAGCTGAGTAGATTACAGAGATAAAGATGTTTGTATCAACTGGAAGAACAAACAGAGATATGCAGGGTAGTCGTGACTGAAGATGTTTATAGACATAGGAAGGCTTAGGTTCTGGGGGTTATGGAGGCTGTGGAATCTGGATTTCTTTTCAGAGACTGGGATAACAATTTTGGTCAGAAACAGTTTAACAGATAAGGGAGCATAGCACAAACAGGAGGAAGTTGTAGAGGAGGGTGACGTTTAAACAGATAGTGGTGTAAGATCTGGACAAGGTTATAGAGATGGGTAGATGGTGGAGACACACGAGGAGCTTACATTGACATGGGGGTGATAGTGACAGGAGGGTGTTAAATAGATAGTGGGTTTTGTAGGGACTGGATTGGGAGAGGCTCAGGCATGGAGTGAGTTCGACAGATCAGGAATATTGCAGAGACCTGAGAGTATTACACTGATAGGGATGGTGGTCGGGTCTCCACAGACTGTTGGTGTTTAGGGACTAGAAGAGAATGGAAGAGATTTGGTAGATAGGGAGGGATGTAAGAGCTGCAGGAGTTTGTGGCGAGTTGAAGAGTTGGAGCAATTTGCAGAGGAAGGTTTCTCAGACAGGTGTAGGTTATAGATAGTGAGGGTTGTGTGGTCTGATTAAGTCAAAAAGAGGAGAGTTTTCGGGACTGGAAGATATTACACTGACAGGGACAGTTGAAGAGACTGAAGCAAAAATGCATGGAGTCGGTTACACAGATAGGGAGGTGAGTAGAGACTGAAGTTGAATACAAAAACATGGAGGGTTGTATTGTTAGGGAGGGTTCTAAAAGCAGGAAGAGATGACAGACATATCGATCTTTGCAAGGACTGGAGAAGCTTATATAGACAAGGAGTGTTTTATAGTCTGGGGGAGATTACAGTGTTAAGGAGAATATTGGGGATAAGGCCAGGTCTAAAAGACGGGGATGGTTGAAATGGCTGGACAGTAACCTGAATAGAATCGCCATCGTGTACAACCAGGCCATTCGGCCCAACCAGTCCATTCCAAAACTCTGAAGACCATACTACCCAGACCCACCCCTCTACCAAAAAATTAAACCATGTATTTCTCGTGGTGAACTCAATTAAACCACACATTCCTGAATACCACAGTCAATTTATGATGGCCAATTCACTGATGGTGCAAATTTTGGACACACACACACACACACACACACACAAACACACACAGCGAGGGAAGGACATGCACACACACACAGAGTGAGGGGGATACACGCAGACACACAGCGAGGGAAGGACATGCACACACACATAGTGAGGGGGATACACGCAGACACACAGCGAGGGAAGGACATGCACACACACACACAGTGAGGGACATACCCATAGACACACAGCGAGGGAGGGACACACGCAAATCGAGGGAGGGACACACACAGCGAGGAAGCGACACACACACACAGCGAGGGGGGACACGCACTCACACAGAGCGAGGGTCACACACACACGAGGGAGGGACACACGCACACAGCGAGGGAGGGACACTCACATACACTGTAAAAGGGTCACACATACTTACAGCAAGAGGGAACACGCACACATAGCAAGGGATGGACACGTGCATGCTCAAGCACAAAAACACAGACACACAGAGCAAGACAGGGACACGCACACAAACAGCGAGGGGGAGACACATGCACACACAGCGAGGGAGGGCCACGTACACAAACGCACAGGAAGAGTAACACACACACACACACACACACACACAGCGAGGGAAGGACACTCACATACACTGCAAGAGGGACACACATACTCACAGCAAGAGGGGGACAAGTGCACACAGCGAGGGAAGAACATGCGCATGCCCAAGCACACAAACACAGACACACAGCGAGAGAAGGGCACACACACACAGAGCCACTGAGTGACATGGACACACACAAACACACACAGACACACACACACACACACACACACACACACACACAGCAAGACGGAGACACATGCACACACAGCGAGCGAGGTCACACACACACACATGCACAGTAAGAGGGACACACACACACACACACACACACACACAGAGCAAGGGGGTAACTCACACATACACAGCGAGGGAAGAACACACACACAGCAAGGGAGGGACATGCACACACACAGACAGCGAGGGTGAGACCACACACACACACACACACACACACACACAGCGAAGAAGAGACACACACACACACCACACACACACAGAGCGAGGGGGTTTCACACATGCACACACACACACAGCGAGGAGGGACACACACACACACTGACAGCGTGGGAGGGACACACACACACACAGTGAGGGAGCAACATGTGCATGAGGAAGCACACAAACACAGGCACACACAGTGAGAGAGGGACATGCACACTCACAGCCAGGGAGGTACATGCATACACTGCGAGGGAGGGACACACACAGAGAGCAAGAGAAGGACACGCGCACATACAGCGAGGGGGGAGACACATGCTCACACAACGAGGGAGGGCCAAGCACACACACACACACACACACACACACACACACACCAAGAGGGACACACACACACACACACACACACACATACACACACACACACACACAGAACAAGGGAGAGACATGCTCACACACAGCAAGGGGGGACGCACGCACGCACACACACACGCACACACACACACACACACAGAGCGAGGGAGGGACACACACACAGCGAGGGAGAACACACACACGCACAGCGAGGAAGGGACACACACACAACAAAGGAGGGACACGCAGTGAAGGGACACACACAGACACGGCGAGGGAAGGGAAGGAATGCACATACAGAGAGGGAAGGACGTGCACACGCACATACACAGAGCGAGGGACACACACACAGTGAGGGAAGGACGTGCACACGCACATACACAGAGCGAGGGACACACACACAGTGAGGGAAGGACACACACGCACAGAGCGAGGGAGGGACACACTGAGACACGCAGCAAGGGAGGGACCATGGACAGATGCAGTGAGGGAGGGAGCATGGACACACACAGCAAGGGAGCGACACGCATACACATAGCGAGGGAGGGACACACAGCGAAGGAGGTACTAGCACACACACCGTGAGGGGGACGGCATGTGCACACAAATTGAGAGGGGGCACACACACGCAAAGCAAGGGAGGCACACGCACACACACACACAGCGATGGGTCATGGACACACACACGTAAAGCAAAGGAGGGACACGCACATATACACACACACACACACACACACACACACACAAACACAGAGCAAGGGAGAGACGCGCACACACGGCGAGGAAGGGACAAACACACACACTTACAGTGAGGGGAATACACACAGATACATAGTGAGGGAGGGACACTCACACACCGCGAAGGAGGGCGAGCACACACATGTCGAGGGGGAGGGCATGTGTGCACAGAAATTGACAGGGGGCACGCACACACAGCAAGAGGGACACGCACAGACACGGCAAGGGTGGACACACGCACACAGCAAGCGGGTCACACACTCACACACAAGGGACGGACACACACACGCAAAGCGAGGGAGGGACACGCACAGATACACACACACACACACAGACACACACACAGAGCAAGGGAGGGACACGCACAGCGAGGGAGTGATACGCAAACACACGCAGTGAGGGGGTTACCTGCAGACACACATCGAGGAAGGGGCACACACCCACACACACACACACACACACACATACACACACACACACACACACACACAGAGCTAGGGAGGGTAGGTCATGCGGAAACAGAGTGGGAGAGACACGCACACACAATGAGGGACGGACATGCACAGACACAGCGAGGGAGGGACACACACACACACACAGCAAGTGAAGGACACGCGCGCACACACATATACATACACACATAACGAGGGATGGACACGCACACAGAGTGAGAGAGGGACACACACCCATACTCAGCGAGGGTGGGACACACACAGCGAGCAAGGGATACAAAAACAGCAAGGGAGTGAAACCTACACACAGCGAGGGAGGGACACACACACACACGGAGGAAGGGGCAAGGACACACACA